>NC_092368.1:5076149-5676149 GCF_030848805.1 Temnothorax longispinosus
TCTCTCAGGTTTCTCTCTGGCGTAGACTAGAACCTAGAACCATACACTACACGAAATATTCAGATGTCTCGCATACCTAATATTTACGATCAATCTTCTGCAATAACAAATTAGCGATTAAGGAAAAATCATTAGATTTTAAGAAATAGGATTTAAAAAATTACCAAGTCCTCAAAACCACTATTTTAATTTTAATAGGATTTTGATTTAAATTTTAAAATCCTATTAAATTTGATTTGAAAAATTAGATTCTATTTAATTTTTACAATTGTTAAATTTTAAAATCCTATTTCTCTCTAATCTGTTTAGTTTTCCGAAGGTTTTCCGTTTTCTCTTTACCACAATAAGGAAAGGATGATAAAAAACACAATTTTGCCCGATCACGAAGCCTCCCCGGCAAAGTCGTCTCCCTTTCTGACTTACCGCTGGTATTTAATGGCCAATGTGGCTGCCACCTCATCCGATCATCGTGTTCGTCGTGATGCTGTGGATGTTGTGTGAGCGCGGAACTTTTCCTTGGTGACACGGGAAAACGTCTCTTTTCCAGGACGATCGTCGAGAACGAGGAGCGAAATGATTCAGGCTCACGTGAAAGCCTTCCTGGCGATTCTCCTGGTCGCCCAGGTGCGCGGCATCATGTTCTACCTGGAGCCGAACAGTCACAAGTGTCTGAAGGAGGAAGTCCATGCGAACGTACTCGTCACAGGGGAGTACGAGGTGTCCGAGGCGATGGGACAGAAGACGAATTACGTGGTGGGTAGATCCTGATCAATGATTTTCCGTTCGTCCCTTGCCAAGATATTCCTACAATTGCGCTAAGCGCTGCTTAACATTTTATGTTAACCCTTGGCGGTTCACATAACAGCTGTGACAGAACTCGCTGTTTGTCTCTCTCCTAAAATCACAATAAATATCAAAAAATTTTAATGGTGTAAGTTGTAATGAGACAAATTCTAATCATGATTTTGTTTCTTACAGATTCAGGATTCTAAAGGGCATATATTGTCTCAGAAGGAAGACATTCCCCATGGGAAGCTGTTAAAGTTCTCCTTTGTCACGGAAACTTACGATACTTTTGAGATATGCTTCATTTCACGTGTTCCAAGCCGTACGTATACCTACATAATTTGTTAATTTAGTTTGTTTAAATTGTTCTGTTATGCGATATCGTTTAATTGCGATGGGACGGATATTTAAGAAAACGTGAAAATTATTTCAGATCAGCGTGGCATCAGGCAAGAAATTAAGCTGATCACGAAACGCGGCATTGAGGCAAAGAGTTACGAAGGCGTAAGTCTCCACTGTATATCGTTACAAAATGTTTCTTTACAAAAACATTGTTAGACCTATCATATCCGGGGAATTTCGAGAGAAACCATCTGACGTTACTTCGTTTACTTTCTTTTATATGTGGCTTGTTTCCGCGGTGCAGTTGGTAAAGTAGAGTTTTTTCGATCATTGTGTTCTCGTTGGCATGCGTTTTATTCACGAACCGGCACTTGTACATACATTGACAGCTTTAGAACTAAGCTATTAGAGCGCAACACAGTTTCATTAATTTGTGCATGCTTTTGTCGCGGATGTTACGTTAACGGGGAGAGCTTATCTCATCCACGTGAACGCTTTAATTATATTCAATTATACTCTCCACTTGAATTTATATATCCTACTAAAACAAAAATTATATATTGAAAATTTTCAGTATAGAACATTTTTTCTGTCACTAAAGTTCTTTAAAATATGTTAATGGTACATCCTTAAACATAGCATAACAGCAGCATAACAGTGATGCATTTTAATACCGAATGTTTCAGTTCTTTCACAATAATACTAAAAACATGGAATACTAATTCCATCACATGTGATATTCCTAAAATTGAAACGCATCCCTCTGCTACAGTTGGGATATCTTTTTATTTCTAAAAGAGAAAGTGCGAGCTGGAATGTTCGGTATTACTTAAATGTTTTGAGCGAAAATTGTGCAATTTTTTACTTGTGTTTGAGATAAGATTTTTAAGAATAAAGAAGTCTGTGTGAGAGCGTTTAATTTAATTAGCTGATTTTATTGTATTGGACCGGTCAAAAATTAGAACTATTGCAATCAGACATTGTATACCACATGGCCTAATATATTTTTTCACTCTGTGCAAAACACATACACGCAGAGTAATTATCCATTATTTGGCTTTAATTCTATAGTAGTTTATTGATTTGAATCGATTGTGTTACGCAGTACTAATGAGACCGCTGAAGTTTCCGTCGAGGATGTCGCCATTTTCCGATGAAAATCATTATCTTTTTCGTTAACAGATCGGCGAAGCAGCCAAGTTGAAACCAGTAGAAGTAGAATTGAAACGGTTGGAGGATTTGTCTGAGGCGATAGTCCAAGACTTCGCTAGAATGCGCAAAAACGAAGAAGAGATGAGAGACACAAACGGTAAAAAAAAAAGAATTATTTTTCGTTACTTCGTTAAATAGTGGAAGAAAATGACTTTACACTTAAAAGTATGATAATTTTGAATTGTATACTTAAACTTCTAAATTGTAAACGCGATTGATAATTAAATGTTATAATCAATTGATAATTAAGTATTTGCAGTTGGAGAAATGATCCGTTCATCTTTCTTTATTTCAGAGGCCACGAATGCTCGGGTATTGTACTTTAGTTTATTCTCGATATGCGTCCTCTTCGGTTTGTCCACCTGGCAACTCTTCTACTTCCGACGCTTCTTCAGGATGAAGAAACTCATTGAATAAATGCATTTGTAACAAATAATGCAAATGTAAAAAAAATACATTTATTTTTGTGTTTTCATCTTTGTTATCTGTAATTTCGTATTTGAATCATGGAAAACTTTTTATATTCGACGCAATGTTCAAAAAGTACTATTTAAATAAATAAGCAAAAACGCGTTACAATCATATTACCTCATTCAAATCAATGTAAAATATGGTGAGCTCTCATCTCGCCACACATTGCGCATACATTATCGAGAACACAATATTTAAGCAATTGTAAAATAGAAAATTTCTTAAATAAAAGTATACCTCGATGGTAATAAAATGGATCTTCAAAGTTATTGTCTAAAAACGATATTTTACATCAATATACATGAAATTATTTGTCTTAATATTAAGATATCTAATATATATATCTTTTGCATATTTATAAAAATCAATACATTTCTTATGACGTAGCTTAATGATTGTATAAGATAATGCATCATAGTTTTAACATTTTATTTATAAAATAGAACAACTTTGTGGGAACACACAATAAATGGCCTAAAAAAATATAATGATGAAACATCACATTGGAAGACGATTTGTTTGTCGCTGATTCGAAGGCGGACGCCTTCAGGATTTCTGGTGTAATAGCTATTCGTACGGTCTTGAAGAAGCATATTTAATATAACGTAACGTAAATACTCTTGCGCTTTCACTTTTTGAATTTAAAATTAAATTAATAGTACACACGAGATGAACACAGAAAAAAAGCGCAATTTTACGTTCTCTTAATGCTATAGTAACTTCGTTTTTAAGACATCTAATATTTGCGTGTGAGTATATCATCTGTATGGACGTCACGGTTAATCGAGGTTTTTATAAATAGCTATACATCCTAATGAAACATTTGTCTTTCGAAAAAATATATATATTCAGAGGAGTGTATATATATGTACACGTATATTCGAAGTAGGAAAATAATATATATCTCTAAACTTCAATTAAATAACTTTTTATCACAAGCTGAACAACCAAGCAATTAAAAATCAGGTTCCACGTGAATGACACTGATTCAAACTAGGCACATTGTAGATTTAGTACACAGGCAAGAGTAAGCTTGCGGTAATAAAATCACATGTCGTGTCGATTACAATGTTACGATCGTTATATGGCATGATTATCATTTAATGCAATGATTTATATTAGAGTAGACACCAGATAATTAATGCCGCGATAATAGAGATGGAATTCTCTCTCTCTTTCTCTCACGTTCATCGTTGAAATAATTCTTTCTATTTATTACGTATTATTATAACATTCATTTATTACCGCAATAAAGCTATAACTCGAACCGTCACTGTCATTACGCTTATCACTTTTAATTACTACGTCTATCGTTTCGCGTAGTATCTGCCCGATAACAATTTGTATACTCACAGCTAAACACATCTCCTAAATAGACATTATGCAACAATGAATTCGCTTTAGCATATTTTAGCCTACTCGGGCTAAGTAATTTATTTTCTTGACTACAAAATTAGAACGTGGGAATTTAAAAAAATGAAAAATAAACATTTATATATAATAGTATTGTCAATTGTTATAGATTAAAAATTTATAATTCCGCAATATGAACTTTTATCAGTTTTTATAATTATTATCTCATGATAATTTATCGTCGATTCGCTATTTTTCACAGTTAATTCGTTACTGCATAACACCGTCTAAATACTATTGCCTGAGATTAAAAAGTTCAACTAGTATAACAGGATCAAGAATTTTCCGACGATCTTTCCTCGTCGTTTGTACACATATTTGTTAGACCACTTTGTTTCTACTATATCTAATAACAATGACGACAAAAATATATATATCTACACATATATCTATATATATACATATATAGCTTTCTTTCTCGCCATTTCTTAAAGCCAATTGTACCATTATCTTTCTATTACGAATTTTTCGATAAAAATCCGGCTCTCAATTTTCCATAAAAATATTGGTCTATTATTCGAAACCTCTCTCTAACTCTCAACATTAGGCATCTCGGCACTTAGGCGCACTAAGTGTTAAATCTCTCTCTATTAAAATAAGAATCTGGAAGTCCTACGAAAAGTAAACGCTTTTCGTATCATACTATTCAACTATGTTTAGACCCCTATTAGTCCTTTTTTCGAAAAAGATATATCTTCTTTGGATGAATATACACGTGACTCGGAGAAGTGGTACTTCCGACACACGGCATACATTCGAGAGATAAGTCAAGTCCCAATTGGACTAGGATAATAAGTTACAGGGAGTATTGTCGAGAACTATTCGTTCCAACCGCAGAAGCTCGTCGCTTGTTACGGCGACTGCTGCAAGTCGGATTGTCAAGCCTTCGCTTTCTGACGTCTCAGATCGTTGGGTATTATAGTCGTGAGCAAAACGCCAACTGCGAGGATGCCGCATAGAGTGACGTTTGCCCAAAAATCCTCCCAAACGTTAAGCAGGTAACGATAAAGTGGGGTTAAAGCGATGCCGAAGATCTGCACAACCGCGTTCAGCAGACCCGTCGATGTTCCTTCCGGCTCCGGGAACGTGAGCTCCGCGGCGAGCTCGAAGCCAACCGGTAGGTAACCGGTCATAAAGAAGCTATAAAAATATTCACGTGATATAATATTATTAATTACATATAAAGAATATAAAATTTCGAGGTAGTTTCAAGCCAAAGACGGCCGCTCAATTATCCGTCACACTTTCGGAGACTTTCTGAATTATTAAGGAAGAGATAAAACAAATTTTAAGACAGAGATCTTCAACGAAATTCAGCCAAGATGTAAAACATCTAATAATAAATCCCAGAATTCAATGTCACATGAGTCAATAAAGTATTTTAAAAAGTTTTACGTATGACAAAAATAATCGTTGGACTTTACCCCAAAATGCCAGCCGTGATGTATATAGCGTATATCCCCACGTTCTTGTCCAGGGTGAAAGTGAAGATTATCATACCCACCAAGGAACAAATATACACTCCTACCGTCGTCCACCTGTAAATTCATATTTCCTGCGTTATTTCAATCGCATACATTTGGTCCCATCAAATAAATCGAGATGAAACTTGACCCAATACAATTTGATAAAAGATTTAGCGTGATCCAAATCTCTCTTATTGTTAGTTGCGTAACATTTACCGTTATAATAATTAAGTATTATAAATCAGTTCGATTTGAGATGGCTAAAGTTTGAAAAAAGATTAAATTAATTTATCAAAATAATACTATAAAAGATCAAGGTTGAAGAAAAATTCCACGATTCTGTAAAACAACATCCTACTCACCAGAATTTGTGTGTTTTATCTAATAAAATACCACATGCAATAGAGCCCACCATTCCAGCGCAAACTATTGTCAAGCCGATTCGACCGGCATCCTCCTCACTGTCCTGAAAAGAAGGGCACGGCTTATTAGTCCTTCTTTTTAAACAGAAACGTAATCGAGAAGCTTATTTTCAAATAAGCTTCTCGATTACGTCTTCTATTTAAAATGAATCGGAAATCCGAGCGGAAATCGAGAAGGGTACGCACAACCTTCGGATAGAGTACTTACCGGGAATTGTTTGATGACAAGTCGGTTCAGGAGGGTGCTTATAGCGTAAAAGGTGCCAACGTTGATGCCGTAGCTAATTAAAAGTAGCAGATAGCCGCGATTCAAGAACAGTCTCGTGATAGACTCAAAAAATGTCTTCACCTCTCTGCTGCTCTCGGACTTCTCTCTTTGCACAGCTTGAGCGGAGCTAGGTGGCAAAGGCGGTGCCGACTTGAAGACTGCAAATTATTGGTTTCTATTAAGAGCGAAAGGACGGAAGAATATACGCCGCTGGACATAAAACAATAAAATCCCGAAACTGATTAATCCTAGCTAGTCATACTTATTTACGAGTCCTTAATTCGCCACACTCCGGTCCGTGAGACCGCTCGACTTTTTTGTCATTTCCATTCAAATTAATATTTTTTAAGCTTGTAATATAGGAATTGGAAATAAAGAGTCTGAATAAGATGTTTACGATGATATTAAGTCAAGAAAATGATTTGTGTTTAAATCGAACTTATTATAAGGAACCTAGAAAATTATGTTATTATGTGAATTTCATAATTTTTTCGGTGACAAGTATTTTGTCAATGTCGGTTATTTTCATTTGTATGCCATATATTATATTCTTTAAATCTTTCGACTTCGGGATCTTATTGCCAGATTGCGTAACTGTGTAATCAATAGGTAAACATTATATACACACGTACGGAGTAATATGAGGATTAGCACGAACGACGTGAAAGCCGCGACAGTATAGAACATACGTTGAAGCCCCCTCTCGATGTCGCAGATCTCCTTGTTCGGCACTAACATCGGCGGAAATAAGAAACCGATAGCTATACCCAGCTGCAACAGAAATCCGAGTGACGAGCGTTCTAAGAAATTACCGAGTCAGGAAAAAGGCAGAAAGAAATGTTTGTCGTCTAAATTCATAGATCTTCTCCAATTACGAAATATCTGTCTTCAGAACGGAACCATTGTGTGGTTGCCGAACAAATTAAATTAATATTGTTCATATACATCTTTACGTTGTTATTGAAACGAGATATTTTTATTACCAGTTGTTAAAACACATAGTTTTCGTATATAAGTCAACGCGCTTCAAAAGGCCATTATTATATATTTATAAAAGGAAAAATGCGTATTTTTTCATTACATCTTTCTAATAATTGCAAAAATGTGTCTTCTATCTTCTACTTATCATCATTATCATCATCATCAGTTCTACTTATATCAGAAATTAAAAGCAGACGAGACAGGAAGGATGAGGTATATTGGATCTCTTCTTTTTTCTGAAAATTCGTGATCCTTAGCGCGACGCGAAATGCTATAGGATTTTCAATTACAGACTCGCAATTACAACACGCGGTCGCGGTTGTGCAAAATGCATCGGATTGAGCTTCCGTTTTATCGTATTGCGAAATCGGTGCAATTAAGGCGCGACAGATTCCCTGATAAAGTGCGACCGCGACGGTTGATAAAATGATAACGACGGCACGGTCTGCGGCACCTTGGATCAATTGAATATCCCTCGCGACGTAGAGAGTGTCCCCCTGCTCCCCCCTTTCCTGCCAGTCAGCAGACACGGCCGTTCGTCTGTCGAGGTAGCGAAATTAAACGTGGGTGCCCACTTGGACTCGGTTTCCCACCTAATCACGTCGCAATTTAAATCTCCCCGAGGCACCCTCCTCGTCGATCAGCGGAGTAGGTACTCCAGACTGTCACTTCCGTTGTTCCGCACGCAGGATCCATTCTCATTGTCTGCACGCACGTGACACGTGTTGCCGGTGACACTGTCGAGTGCCTCCTCTTATACGTTTTTGAAATAACAAGTGCTGTCACACATCGACGTTTAACGTCACGGAAAATTGGGCCTCACACATAATAGCGGGTATTCAACTCAAGAGACGAGCTTGTGTGTGCATAAAGATCCTTAAAAATTTTCAAGACGATAACGTTTCGATTGAAATAAATTAAATTAACCAGCTAGATAAAAATTTCAATCAATTCAGTTTTTTTCAGTAATTTAAATTCTCAGGAATTTTTAACACCATGACTTTTCCATCCAAATTATGTGAAATTAAATCAGATTGAATTATACGTTCGATGGAAGTGAAAATTATTGCACGCAGATATGCAATGAATTCGGAAGTTATTAATTTACAGCAAGAAATGGGATTATCAAGTTATAATAATTTCGTAATAACGAATTATTAGTAATCCGTATTCGCGCGAATGTGGAAAGAGATACAAGATATTTAATTAATATACCGCGGGCGTCGAATTTATTTGACTTATTATCGAATTACGATGCTAATATTATCACGCGCCTTCATCCGGGTAATTACTGTAATTAGAGCGACTTTATTGCATAGATTAATAATTTACATACGTTGCGAAGTTTAGCGTGTTGCAAACGGATGATACTCCTTGTTTCTTTCCTAATATATCCTCACAAAGATATTGTGCAAAGATAATACATTAGATTTAACACAGTAGATTCAAAACGTATAACAGTGCAAAATTAAATTCTTACATTATTCAAAAAGCAGAAAATATAAGTTTCACATTGCTTACATTTTTTCTTTTTATTTTTCTTATATTTTCTTTCAGAAAATCCTTAAGCTTTTAAGAAAAATTTGGAAAATAAAACAATTTACTTGGACTTTTGAATTCAAGGTGTCTAATCGATCTGATGAAAAAAAAAATCAAGTCGAGAAAGAGAGAAAGGGAAAGAGAGCGAGAGAGAAAATCTGAGGTTGAAATTCTCAAGCCTCTCTCAAAGTCCGAATATAAATTCTATCCTAGATATACCGTGTTAAGGTTGATGACACACAAAGATACTCCCTTACCTGATTGCCGAAGACACCGATGCCGCAGGCTCGACTGACTTCGTTGTCCCCGAACCATACCGCGGCCAGTCGAGCTGGAATGGACAAAATGCACGTTTGGCTGATCGCCACCACAGTTTGTCCGACGAACGTGACCCAGAAGCGATCAGGGGCTATGCTGAACACTTTTATCCAGGAACCGATGGCGGTCCCGAACGCCCCGATGATCACCGTCCACCTGAGGCCCTAAAATCCCACCCGTTCTCTCACGCACTCTGTTTGCACATTTATTAATAAGCAGGAATATCCGCGATTGTGCAGTAAAATGTCATTTGTTCGAGCATCGCTTGGAAAAAAGTGACTTTTCAAAAAGAAGATCCCTTGATGCGGGACGCACGCTTCAGCATCTGCAAGATTACGCGAAATCCGACTATCTCGCTCGACGTCAGACGATTCGGCATTCCATGCAGTTGTTCGGCGACAGATGTAAAACCGTCCACAAACAGCACGGGATGCGTTATATCGTTCAGTGACATTCAGATAAAATGTATACACATCATGTACTACAAAAATTCTTAAACCACGCGATCTCTACTTGCCAATGCAACTCGCCAAGTAAAACCTAAGAAAATCAAGAGGATCAAACTTTTCGATCGCCGCTTTTTGGTAATCTCGAAAATGGAGTACGCGAAAGAAATTCGTAGCTAAGGGAATAGGATAGTGTTTTCCGAAATATCGTACATTTCTATTAAGTTCTATCTTCGTCGTGACTTACAAAATTATCCAGCAGGTAACTGGCGGGAAATATCAACGGTATGTACGTTATCATGTATATCATGCTCGTCATGTCCACTGTATAATCCGAAACGTTGTAATACTTCGTTACAATGTTCGAAATAATACTGTATTGAATCCATTGCATGGAGTTGCTGGCGCTGTACACCACGAAGAGGATGAGGATCTGCCATCGCCTCGTATAGACTCTGATCTCCTGCAATCAGAAACATCCATTGTCGATCTTTCAATTTTTCGCTCGAACGTCTAAATATCGCGCAATTTTGATATCCTCGATCTCTCATTCTATATTTCATCGGTTAAAAGAACGAAGACTGAGAATTAATCTCATACAGATTGTTATATACTAAAAGTGACGCTAACTTACATATTGGATTAATATATGCTATATATGTACCTACGTTAAAAGTGACGCTAAATTACATATTGGATTAATATATGCTATTAGCGGCAAAAATGACATCAAAGCATATTTAATGCAATTTCGCGTAAAAGTAGGAATTATATTGACTTTAATTCTCTACTGGTTCTCGTCCCTTTGGGACAAAAGTCAATTAATTTTTTTGATATATAGACCTTGAAGATAAATCTATGAAGGATATATGTCATTATATTACTTTGGTAATCCAGGATTTAGAGGATAAGATTGCTAAAAATATCGCATTAACTCAAAGCGAAGACTCTTTCCTCGATATCTGATTTTCCTCTTTATTCTTTTCGCGACCGTTAATGATTTTTATTCATTCGACGATAAAATTATTCACCTGCGTCGGTTGCATGCTGCAATCACCGGAGAATCCACTCATTTTAATTAATAGTGATGTCTGTTTACAACTTCCGTCAAACTTTTGTGCCAAGCTCCGTCACGTCATTAATATCGAGTAACAAGGAGATCGATTGAATCGAGCAGAGGTATCATCGAAAGACGAACCAAGTCCTTCCTTTTTTATTGAGGCCGTTTTATTTCCTAAAATCCAAGCAAACATCGATCTCACTTCTTCCATCTTCTACCTCTCGGATAAAGGCGAAATTAAAGTATCAATACCAAATGCATTTAAAATGTCAAGCGCTAAATAATGTCGAAATTCGGAGATCGAAGTTTTGTAAAACGTCTCTATTTCTGAGGAACGTCTATATTGCGTCAATTCAATTGACTCAATTGCGTTGCATGAAAGCGTCATTGCGAAATTGCATCAGGAATCAATCTGCCCATTTGCGAATTCCATTTGTGGATTCGCGAGAAACTTGCCGTATGGATAACGATGAATCACAGTATTGGTAATTAGGACTTAATAATCTATTTCGATCTAGCAATCATCTTGCGAGAATGCAACTGCGCGTTTGTGTAGGCGTTTGTGCGTGGGGGTCTTTGTATGTTAATTAGACGCGCATTTAATAATCAGGATTCGAATAAGTCAATAGGGACACCGATAATATATGCAGTAAAAAATGTATTAACATTAGAAATTGAATCGAATGTTCGTTGTTCATTTTTCTGGACATCTTTGATTCCGAATTAACCATGTTAGAAATTCTGATCGCACCACGTTGAGATCCCAGACGAAAACTGCGATAAGATTGACAGTTATGTTAGCTGTCCAGCTAAATATTAAAGTTTTTTAATATCTTCATATAAAACAGGAACTTTTCTTCGCCAGTAAATAGTTGAGTCGAGTTCAAAACTACTTCTCCGTTATCTTTATATAAATAATATTAAAATATTTTAATATTTTCATATTAAAACGTTTTAAAATATTTTCACATGTTTAGATTTGCAGTATGATTTAATATTTTCACTTACGTGTTAATATTTATCACACGAAGTAAAACTAAATATTGAAATATTCTATTACATTACTATCAATATAGATGAATATTAACTTTTCTTAATGATTAATTGAACAATATTAAAGGATGGTTAAAATCATGAAAAAGAGAATGATAAAAGTCAATGAGCAAGTAGGAAAGCGTAATCAATTATACATATAGGCAATTCCACGTCAAATCAGGCAAGAAATGCCCTCGTATTCAATCGATCGAAACTTTTTTCGTGTCAAATACACATAAAATAAGGAGATACGTATAAAATATTCGTCTAAAATATTTTTTTTTTACAGAAGTTATAATACAATTTTCATGAAAAATGAAGATGCCGGCAACTTTAAAAAGTAATATCTCGAATCTGGTTATATTAATATCTTTTTATTTTATGTATATTTCACGCGAGAAATAATAAGTTTCAATTGATTTAAAAAATATGACGTCACTTCTTGTCCGATTTTACGTGGGGATTACCTATATACATATATAGTAATCTACAAAATTTTAGAAATGGAATTTTTATTAATAAACGTTGATAGAGCTCTTTTTACGGTAATTTTTATAAATCTTCGATCGGTTATTTACGATTACGCGAACAATATAAATTTCGGTACGCATAATAAATATATCAACTTTGATACAACAAGTTCTAATCGAAAAGATCGAAGGTATATTTAGTTTAAAATATTCAACTACCTTACACCGTTTATCCCATCTCCTTGTAACTGGCCAACATATGAATTAAAATCAAAACTCGCAATTACTTTACCAGAGTAAACGGTCACGCGTCCCGCCGATTCACGATCGTATCTTCGCACCGCACATTGTTAATTTCGCAAAGACGGCAGGTGTCAGATTACAACGGCCTCTCACACCTCACGTCGCCGGTTTAAAGCGGACGATAAAACGCGGAGCGGCTCGCGCTGTCGTGATGTGCCGGACGTGGACTAAGTGTATCGCGGGACTCGCGAGAGCATCCAGCCTTCCACCGTTCCTCGCCAAACGTCCCTTGTCCATCGTCCCCCGCCCGCCCACTATACGTCGCATAGTCACGCACGTGAAAATATTTGCGCACACAGCCGAGAGCCACACGCCGTCCTTATACACGCGGACGTTACGCGCGCGCCTATCAATGATGGTATCAGTTGACGAATGCGCCGTCGCAATGCTAGTCGCTCACGGGTGCCCGACGGAATCGCCGACGACGACGACGACGACGACGACAACCGTCGTCACCGATGCCCCATCGCCATCAGCCGCGGACGCTCCGCAGACGCCTCGCGAAACCCCGCGAAGTGTGGCATCAGGCCAGGATTTCGCAATTTCGGTGCGCCGGTGTCTCGGTTCTCTGGCGAAGCAATTTTGTTAGCGAGAAGTGACGCGTTAACCGAGAATCTAGTTAGAGAAATTAAGGTCCATAAGACCTTTTCCGACCTGTGTCCGATTGTGACAGAGCGCCATATAAGTCCCAAGTTATATAAATCCCGGCGAAAAATTTGGGATCTGTGCGATTAACGTTTGATAACAGAAATGATTCACATGTTTAAAGCTTTTGTTTTTCTACAATTAAAAATTGCATACATGAAAAAGATTTAAGGACGTTCTCTCGTCCTTATACTAGAGAAAATCGATTTTTTTAGGATTTTCTTGAAACTGTGAATACCGTGATATACGTTAATTTAGGCGTGCTTTATGCGTGGTATAAATTTCAGTACCTCTTCCGGTATAAAAAATCAAGATACTGAGCCTCAAAGTTTTAACTTTTACTAATGAAAAGGTTTTCCAGGCCAAACGGTAAGAGATACGAGGTTGGCCAAGAGGACCAAAGTTGCTCCTCATCTCGTCGAGTTCTATAAGGAAAAAATGCCAAAACTAAAAAAAATTAAATTTAGAAAATTTTTTTTGAAACTTTGAGGCTCAGTATCTTTTTTTTTTATACCGGAAGAGGTACTGAAATTTATACCACGCATAAAGCACACCTAAATTAACGTATTATATATTCACAGTTTCAAGAAAATCCTAAGAAAATCGAACGTCCTTAATAAATGCTTTTTTAATCATTGCGCGACAATGAACTTCTTATGCGATGCGTGGAGCAACAGTATTTGCATAATCCTATCTTGCAACGTCAAAGAATTATTTTGAATGAATGAAACGAGCGTCCTTTTTATTCACGATCGAGTTAACAAATGAGCCCTCGAGCCTTATATAAAAATTGCCATCGCCAAAATTAGTGTGATCAGGCATACGAGATTCCATCGACGTTAAATGTTAATTTTATACGTCAATAAAAAACGATGAATCACTTCGAAGAAGCATATATAGGAACAGAAACGCGCGGTGTAAATTTCCAATCTCTCACCGTTATCTTCCGATGACCCGATTTCTTTTCGATACATATGGAATACGAGTTCTGCGCTATGTTTGCATAGATATACCTACCGTCAACGACATTTTAAAGTCATCGCGATCAAACTGCATCAAGACATTTTTGCTAATTTATTTAATGAAACTTTGTTGAGTGCAATTAAATAACTACAGAAAATAAAATAAAATAACAGATAAACGCGATAGCAGATAAAGCTGCAACTGATATATCGATTCGATATCTAACCCGAGAACACACGTCAATTAATTTAAATATTAATTATGTTACATTATATTCATCTTATTAATTTAATAAAGTTAATTTAATTTAATTTATATGTATATTAATGAGAATGTTTCAATGAAATTTATAATTGGCTGTTTAGTATTTTATTGTGGCAAATATTAAATGTTCGCGCACAATTAATGTAATGGAATTTTTTTAAATATTCGCAGACAAGAAACTTTGGTATTCACACACATTTTTGAGAAACGCTAGTAAAAGCCACGACGATAACTAAATAACAGTAACCAGAAACACACTATCAGCAAACTTCTGCCTTATCAGCCGCATGCAACCGCACAGAATAACAGCATATCTATATATACAGGGTGTTTCTTAAGTGATATCGAAAATTCCAGGAAGTGGTTCCTTGGACGATTTAAAAGAAAATACCTATGGGTCCGGAAAGTTTCATTTTTATTTAACTTTAAAGGCTCATAACTCTGCATCAGGAAAGCATTTCCAGATCCATATTCATAGGAACTTTTTTCTTTCAAATTGTCCAAGGAATCACTTCTTGGAGTTATCGACATCACTTAGGAAACACCCTGTATATATTGTATATATGATACGATCCAAAGTCGTCGCTTCAAGTTTCACAGTCTAAAAAGAGGCCTTGTTTTATGATAATACCTTGGGACTCTATTCGGAAGCATAACATTATATACAAATGTCTGAAAGACAAATACTTTTTGTTGCTGAGAGTGAAATCGGTATAATTGAGTTTCCCGGAGAGGTGAGTTTCTATAAGAAATTAATTATCTCTCTCACACACAATTCTCTTACGCTTCTGATATCCATTATCTATGTGTGATTATTTGATTTTAATATATTCCACGCGTTGTATTATAATTCTGATTATATCCATTCTAGTGAATTAGAAAGTAGAATGTAGCATAACTGTGAGATTCAGTTTTCTGCATTATCGGGCACTGAACTCGTTCGTATTACAAAGCTATACCGATTTCAGTTTCCTCTAACTTTTCATTTTACCTGCGGAAGAAAACTGATCGAGGAAGGATGACTCGCTTCCGCCATGGGAACTGGATTCGGTTTCCTTTTCAACTTTCGTTATACCACTAACACTCGAAAATTCACTCAAAATGGAAGTTCGGTTTTAATTAGTTAAAAACAGGATTGATTATCAACTGAAAAATCCAGCGAACTAATTCCGGTGCCGATTCCGATAATATTCCGTTAGTTTGTCGATTTCCGATTATCGTTTTCTTTTCAATCAGCAAAAAAAATTAATGTGAACGCGAAAAGCGACTGCCACGACTGGATAAAGAAGTCAATCTTCTCTCTCTTCGTTTCGACGTGTTATGCACAATAAAATCAGCAAGGCAGAGAGGGCAGAGAGTCACGTTTCTGGCGTTACACGCGGATACAGAATGAAGTCTTTGAGCGAGAGTTAAGGCCTTTGCACAATACCAGGCAACAGGCAATAGGAACAGGGAATAGAAACAGAATTTCCGATGTTATTGGATTTCTATTCTCTGTTCCCTGCACCTGACCAATCATAGTGATTTGATTTTATATGGCGCTCTTAGTGATTCGTCGGAAATTCTGTTCCTATTCCCAGTTTCTATTGCCTGTTGCCCGGCATTGTGCAAGGATCTTTAGATAACTAATGAAGTTAGCGATTGGGGATATCGCTTCAAGCGTGGACGGTAAGAACACGTGATAAGTTACCATCGCATAATAACTGGCACCGTTATATTGGTGCTGTAATTTCGGCTATAAATTTGGAAGGGAAACTTTGGAAAAAAACTAAAAAAAGAACTAAATACATAAGTAAAAGAATAAAAAAGTACAGTTTAAAGTTTAACTTGTTAGAGTTTTCAGGTAATATTTACACATGTAAATATTACTTTCGTTTACTCGAAATTATCATATATTTGCGTATATATTGGGAGGAGGGCATCTCCCTCGCTTACGGCGCCCGCGCGTGGATAATTAATAAGATCATGCAAATGTGCATATATTCGCAGGACGGACATTGTTTACTGTATAGAGAAGAAACGAACGTGTATGTGTGTGTCGAGTGAATACGATAATGGAATATCATTTCTTCCCTCCATTTCTTTCCCTCCTAGGGTGAAGATTTCATTCGTTATAATAATTATGTTAAAATGCTTTAATTCTGATGATTCTTAAGTAATTAGAAAAGAAGATTAGAGAGAAGTGATTAGAAGATAATGAGCGAACTGTCTGCGCCACATAAAATTTATTCTTGTGATTGTGTAATACTCGTTACGATTAATTTTTTAATGAATTCTTCTTGACGATTAAAATGTACATTTTTACCAAAGTAGAGCGCGCAAAGTTTTGTGCAATTAATTATTTAATTAATAAAAAGATAAAACACAGTGATAGTTATATGAATATGTTGATTATAGTATTACTTAGGTAGAGAAATGTGTGTAAAATTATATTAAAATAGTATTAATTACTTACAAGAGCACAATAAAAATTTATTAACAAAGAACCGAGTTGCATCAAGCATTGTATAAACAATTAATAAGGTATCTATCAAATAATCATCTCGAGCAGATAACGTGCTGTCGTCACGTGAACTCGTACCGTATTATACGAATGATCTGCTAATAGAATAATACGATATTTTCGCGTTATAATAACATCATCAAGAATATATCATTTTTATTTTAGTAATTCAACCGACAATACAAATATCATGCGGAGATATTTATAGAAAAAAGTGAAGTGACATATTATTCAGGCAATCATTAGCAAACGAATCTAATGCATGTACTCATTTTTATGTCAACAGCTCGAGATGCGTCATAACTCTGTCTTCAAACAACGCTGGACAGCATTTAGATGAAGACATATTAAGGTAGTTCTCCGGTCCTTGTACTAGAGAAAATCGATTTTCTATAGATTTTCTTGAAACTGTGAATATACGTTAATTTAGGTGTGCTTTATGCGTGGTATAAACTTCACTATGCGGTATAAAAAATCAAGATACTGAGCCTCAAAGTTTCAACTTTTACTAAATTTTGGTAAAAATTGAAACTTTGGAGGCTCAGTATCTCGATTTTTATACCGCAAGAGGTACTAAAGTTTATACCACGCATAAAGCACACCTGAAAATTAACGTATATTTACAGTTTTAAGAAAATCTGTAGAAAATCGATTTTCTCTAGTACAAGGACCGGAGAACTACCTTAAAGAAACAATTTATTTGTTTAGAAATGATAACACTTTCAGAAACCAAAAATCTAATTCTTTGCTCCATATCTACAATTACTGTAAATTAATAACATACTTGATAAAACAATGTCTCTTAGAAAAAGTAATTAAAAGTATCTAATAAAGAAAATAAGAATTTTTAACATTATCACGTCTTGATAAGTAAAGTACTTCCTTGAAAGTCATATCTTTTTCATGTCAAGTGTACGTATAGACAGCGTCTACGTAAATACTATTTAAAGTTTAAAAACTTACATTTACTCAAAATGTAACAGAGTATATTGAAGTGCGAAACTATCTTCAATGTACAATGTCAAGGCGCTTAATTCAATAATGAATTCCATCATAACAAATAACTGAACATTCGACTTTCAAGAGCTTAATATGCATCACATGCATTAATAATAGTAACTAAAATATTGTTCCACATTAGATCATCGACGATAATAAAAATTAAAAGCATCTGTTCTTTTATTCGTTTTTTTTCTTAAATTATTCTTCCTATCCACTTTTACGAGAAGACACGTGTACACGAACATGCGTCTCTGCACATCGGCGACTGACGGAGTGAAGATCACAACGCCAACAAAAATGATATGTTTATCCGAACCGCGGCGACGTCTAGGGGCCTCGACACAGGTGGAAACTCACTAAGACTCACGTGCTTCTCGCGTCACGATGAAGCAATTGTCGCGTATTGTGCGAGCCGAGAAAAACGAGCTCTCCCAACTCGTGGTGAGACCGTTCGCGGGACCGTATAAGAACTTGGTTTCAGTCGGGCCTTATCGCGAGTACGGGACGGATACGGGACGGATACGCGGATGCAATTCTTGCGAAATTTTTCGTGCGGAGAAGAAAGCGGCTGCGCTTTCGTGTGTGTTTCTGAAATAGAGAACGCTCCTTGCCTTCTCCTCGTGGGAGAGATAAATCGCGCGAGAAAGACTTCCCGTGGATAAAGCAGAGGTGCAAAGTACAACTTGAATTGGGAGATGTAAAGTACGGTTCGGATAAAAGAGAAAAGAGAGGAAGAGGTTGTAAATTTATGGTAAAAGTCGGGAAAATTTTTCGTGAATATTCAAACAATTTTTATTTTATTCTTTTTGTCTCTTAAATTTAAATTACAAATGCTAATTGTTAATTCTGCTACACAATTTCATGTAAAGAAAATGTATTCTTAACTTAATGTAAAAAAAAATGTAAAAATATGAAATTTTGTTATAAATACAGTTGCAGTAAAAAGAACAGTTATAGCAATAATCTAAAAGATTTCATCCTACTCTTTTTTCGTTGATTAGTATTTATAATTGTAAATAAAAAAATTAGAATATTTATAAATGTCGAGCAGTTCAAAATCATAAAATTGAGTTTTTAATTTGAAAATTTATCAAAGTTTATCAAAATTTATCAAGTATTTTAATTTTGTAATTTTTCAATAACTTTGGATTCTTGAACTCGGCTAATATTGATATCGGAAGGAGATATTTTTAACGAGTGCTATTCAGTACTAAAGGTCACGGGAAATCGATAAAAATTAAATATACGATTGGTATACCGTTTTAAAAAAAATAGACGTATACATTTAATTATCGACAGTATATAAAAAGCGTTATTCTCTGTATTCAGTTCTACCCATGCGATAAAATTATGCCTACAAAACATGTAGGTATATAACTTCAAATAAGATTTAAAGCTCTCTAATTTCATAGAATAAATGTGTTAATTTAGTTTAATATATTTTTTAAACTGTTGAAAAAAGACAAAAAATCTTATGCATTTTAATCAAATATTAAAAAATTCTACATAAATATATGAATAAAATTATATAATATACGGTCGTTCAAGGATTGCTACACAAAGATAAAAGCAACACCATTATTCTCTTTCCAAATAAATAAATATTAAATTAGATTAACTCTTTGCGGTTCAAATTATTTCTCACTACTAAGCAAAGATATGTAATTCAATCTATATAAGCAGCGAATAAATCAAAGAATTTTTATTATTTACAAAAATTTAGAGATTTTAAAAATAAAGCCCGCTGATTATAATCCATTAATTTCGAGTGCTTAATTGGAAAATGATATAGAAATAATTTACTGCAAAGCATTATTTATGTCGAGCCCAGCTCGACACAGGAAAAAGGGTTAAATTAAATACAAGAATTACATTTAATATCTGACAGAAATAAATTGCGAAAGAATAAACTTTGCAAAACGTATTTTCAGAGAACACCTGTGCATGACAAATTGCAATTCAAGTGAAATAACAAGATCTTTCGGGGCACGTTTTTGCTTGGCGCAACAATACTAATCGCTTCGGAATGATTCCGCGCACTCCACGCTACGATTGGCATCGATTGTGTATCAACATACGTAATATCGTATCATATCGCAAAAAGCGCGATCAACAGTCGACTAAAGTGCGTATTTCCAGTCGTATCGCGAAATAAGTACTTCCTCGTGCTAAAAAGATCATCAGTCTTGCTCGAGGAGAGAAACTTGTTCGAGAAAAAATTTTTTCCGCTGCATCTTCATTAAAGATTACGTTCTTTCGAGTTGAACAAAAAAAAAACATGATTTCGCCTACGAGTTTACTGGCGGTCGGAGTGGCTTCTGGGATTTTCCTCTACTTCGGCTTTCGATCGAGGTAAGTGCGTGAAAATATATTCTAAAGATTGTCAATTGATTCTTTACTATTTTGTTAAATATTATCTCTTGAAATTTTTTTGCCGAGATATATTTGACAATTGTTCTGAATTGCTTTCTTGAGGGAGGGAAAAATGATTTATAAGAATAGACTGACCGCGAAGGAGTTTTATATATCTAATGGCGTTTTCGATTTGCGACTCAAACCGACTCGGGTCGCATCATGTATACAGGACTCTAGCATCATTGACGTGGAATACATACATAGACCCGAGTCGGGTCGAGTAGCAAATCAAAAACGCCATAAATCTCTGATCCTTCGAATTCTATACAGCTTTATGTGAGTCTCGAGATTTATTTCGAGAACTATCTCTCTCGAGAATTTTTCTGAAACTCGAATAGCCGAAGTACTTTGGAGACACAATCTAATGCACAAGTATTACGCGGAGTTCCTGAATTTTTGAATTTTTCGATATATCAATTTCAATAAGTCCAATATGTCACTTTTAATCCTGAAATGCCAAGAAGTTTGAATATCTAAAGTCTTCGACTTTTCAGAAAGTTTAGAATCTTTCCAAACCCAAAGATAATTTTTCCAGTACTCTATATACAGTATATACTTTTCTATATACAAACATTTATTTAATTCTCTCATGCATGTATTATTATTTTTATATCAAACATTTTTTAATAGTGACGTAATACTAGCCCTATCCGGAAATTCCAGAATTATCAATGATAGGATTTGAACTTATCATGCCCGTGTGCCGGTCTTATCAATATCCATACTTTTTACAATTCCTCGAAAAAAAATTTGTGTTGTATCGCGAATATCACGATAATGTCGCCGATATTGTCGTTGTGATTGTGTTTGGGACAGTTTAAGCCTACGTTTTAACTAAATTTTTTGCGTTCAAAATAAAAAAATAAGCCACGCTGTTTTGAAGTAGAAAGATTAGGTTTTCACCTATAATTTTTTGTCTCAGTGAACAGTCTTATCAGCAAATTGCGTATCGGTAAAGATAAGCGTTGGAGTTTAACAATACCTGACTACCGCCTCGAAACTATTTGGGATCGTTTGTGACGCAACAAAAGCCGGGACGGTTTGTTGTACCGCCGACTTAAAATCGCGACAGATTTATTAATTCAAAGCGGATCGATATACCTGTCGCCTTCTGGTATTTTAAGATAACGAGATAGCATTGTGTCAGCTATGTGACCTGGATTAAAAATTGATTCCGCCCATCGCATTCCCAGTGTATCAATGCTTATAATAGAAGTATAATAGACTGTAAAATCACATAGATTCATAGATTGTATCGTACATATAATGTAGATATTTTCGTACAGTCTTGTCAGATTTGTCGATATTCTTTTATATCTGAAAAAGGATTATTTCTGAAAGTGATATAAGTTATTTTTTGATGAGCTCTCCCTCAGAAGTTCAAAACTCACACGTGTACTCAATTGAAATAGACCGCGCTTGCCAGGCAAATTATATTTCCATTATCGAAATAAGGTTACTTTTCTTCTAAATTATCCTCGCAATAAAAAAATGAGCTGATGTGAATAATTAAGACGTAATTTCTCGAAGATAAAACAATCGCTATAAGATCACTAAAAAAGCTATACATATACATTCGATCGAAGATCATAACAAAATTACTAATAAATTCTTACTGAAGTAATTAATTTCATCGTCGACAAATTATCACATTTATTGTCCCAGCAATTCAAATTATTTAATTTCATTTTGCTGCTAACATTTCAAATAATAAATTTTTTAATCGCTTTTAAGTCGTCATTCAGCGACTTATCTTTCTTATATCCATTCTTTAATTTCGCACATTTGTACTCAACGCGCGAACGGTAGACTTATCTTCCGCGATGCGAATCCGGCATACGCGATCGAGACGGCGGCGAGAAACACTGCGTGCAATGCTCCTGAACGGAACACGCGTGAATAATATACCCGTGGTCCGCGACCTCACAGACGAGCCGGTTTAGGCTCGCGGTGCCACCGGAAGCGCCCACGACGCGGTGATGCGTGCGACGAGACGTACATCGACGACGACGTATCGATACCCGCGAGCGAGTGCAGGCGCCGGAGGGGAGAGAAGAAAGGGGGACCGTCATTAATGATGCACGTGGCGGGCCACGGGGCGTGGAATACGTCAATGGTAAAACGTCGGGCGTTGCACAATGTACGTATCGAGCCGTACCGAACAATGGACGCAACGGCGCGTAGGGGAACCGGAAGCACGTACAGGAACGCCGAACACCCGGGGATCCGCGCGCACCAGCGACGCTCTCTTCATTGTCGGGATATTCGCTGTTGCGGATAGTCAGTGCGCTCGCTGCGAAGGCGATTTCCGAAGGTGTCGAGGTGATCGCTAGTTCTCGTCCGTGCGAAAATCGGTCGGATTTTCCGACGTTCGCCAATCGCGAAAGTTCCTCTGTTCGACTTTGATGACTCCGAAACTGATTTTCCACGGAATCAGATCGCAGTCGCTTGTTGTGATCCACCGCCAAGGAAAGCGTAAATTGCATTGGAACGTTTCTGGCGCGTATTATATCGACATTGTCCTTCGAAACCGCCGAAACTCCTGTCCGACTATACTTGGAAGTAATTCTCCGCGAAGTCCGCTTTATTGTCTGTTATAAAAGCGGCACCAGAACAGAGACTTGAACGCGCATTATTTGACGTCGCTGCGACGACTAAGGCCGACAGAGCTGCTATTCAATGCTGGAAATGAGTTTTCCGCATGAAGCTGAAAGTCCAGGTTATTTTCTATTTCAGCACTATATATAGATTCGCCAAATAACGCGACGGATGACAAAGTCTTGAAATAGAAGAAATCAATTGTTTGACGAACACCTTTTCTGAAAAATATTGATGTCATTTTAAAGAAGAGAGCACACGCGGAGCTAGGTGTAAAAAGATAAGACTAATATTAAACAACCTATAAAGAAAAAAATTAATTACGTAAAAAATACGGTGTGACGCTCATAAAATACGACCTAGGACAAAGCAGAGGAAAAGACAAAGATAAAAAATTGGAAGTTTCGATCGAAGAAGAAATTCGGCCCGTCCAATTTCGGACCAAACAGACCAACTTGCCATTTGTATTTTTACCCAATGACAATAGCGCGAAGTGTTCGCGTTAGCATTCATTGTGAGACCGAGCTGAAGCTAAACGACCGATGAAACATTTCTTCCTAAGGATCATCTGCGGGAGAAAGCGAGAGAAACGGTAAGTGCGAACAGTGACTCGGTGCGGCTCGATAATTACTGCATACTTGCAAAACTCTATTCTAATGAGATGATATATTAGATTCTTCAATTACACTACGTCGTAAATGGAGACGGTACTTTCTTATTGAGATGGGTAAATTACTGCTTCGTACCACTCACGTCCCACGTTCGATACGCCTTCTCTCGTGGCAGAAAAATTTTTCGCTAATTTCTTCGACAAAGGGAAAAAATAATACTAATAATATAATTAAACTAGAAACGGCATCTATTTAAAAAATCCAAAATCTAAAAAATATAAAATGCAATCTCACGGAATATAATTTTTCACGTTTCTAAAAAATTTATGAAATTGCACTTTATGCAGTTGATGATTTAATATTTATATCTTTATAAGTTACAAAAATCATCTTATCTATTCTTAAAGACTGAATATTATTGTAAAAAACATCAAGGAAGAGCTAACTATAGTAAGATAGACGTAGGATTCATCGAGTAAATAAATATGGTGATGCTCGCTCGGACGGGAAAGGCATTTATTATATAATAAGAAACGGTTATAGAAGCGAGGATAGGTGATGTAATTGAATTACAGCAACGTGTGTCGAACGCGAATCGCCTGTCTCTCATACATGAAGAAATGAGGAAACGTTCAAAGCGCGAGACTTTGCAGGTCATCAAAGTCGATTAGTTGTAAAAATTGGCCATTCTGTTAGTGCAAGAGAGAGAGAGAGAGGTGGTCGATTCTAATTTAAAAATTAAAAATATATTTTTTATGGCGTTTAGTAACACATTGTCAATCAAATTTAATTTATAACGCATATATAAAAATGAGAAAAATTATTAAATCTATAAAAGGTTGAACTATACATGTACTTTCCATTCTTTTTACCAATTACAGTTTTTATGTGCATATGACGCACACTCTATTGACTCTATTCAATGCATACATTACATTTACGACTTATTATCACTTTATCCTGCAGTCTCGTAATCATTGAACAAACTAATTACGAAAAAAATATTAATAAACTTTTCGAAACTTTGTAATAGAAATGAATTTTTAGAGATGATACAGAGTTCTCTCATTATTATTGATTTTATTTAAAGTAAATTTTATTAGCACAGATAATAAAATTTTGTCGTTTTTTAATTTCTCGCATAAAATATCCTAACAGTCGCAATGAAAAATATAAGTGCGCCTAATAATATAATAAGAAGATTGATAATATAACCGTAAAAACATAAGCACACAGTAAAATCATGTTCGGTAAAACCAGCGCTTTTTTGACGGTCATAAATATCATGAAAAACGTGGTAAACGACAAAGCAACTTTCTACAGACTTGACCTAAATTTTAACAAAAATATATTCGACTTGTCAGCAACGTTCTAATCGATCTCTATATATATCATTTCCGTTATGTAATACTATTCTAAGTAAAGACCGCTTGCGAAAAATTAAACAAACAAAAATGAAATGTCATCCTCCAATTGTGCTTTTACTGCTTTCTACCCTTCTCTTTCTTTATTTTCTCTTACTTCCTCTTTCCAACCTGGAGAAAGATTCTTTAAATAGAAAACGAAACGGGTTTCGTTCTGTTTAACGAGACGAAAAAGTTATCGAAAAATTGAGCACACGAAATATGAATCTCATTCAAAAAGTAGCTCGAACTAACATGATCATGACCGTGTTAATTATTAATCGTTTCGTGACTTCGAATCAACATGGACAAATATTCGTCTTATTATTTTTGATATTACGTCACCGTGTTCTCGTTAAAATTGATGTGTCAATTTTTGCATAACATGAAAAGTATAAGAACTGGCAATTCTTCCTGACATCATCAGCGACCACCGAAATTCAGTGAAAGTTTCTATTAATCGCTGCAACGCCAGCAACATGGGTCAAATAACCAACTAAAGAAAGAAAGAGAGAGAGAGAGAGAGAGAGAGAGGGGAAAGAGCAAGAGAAAGGAATACATCGTCTTAAGAATGTAACGAAGACGGAGGCTCCTACCATCGGCGCGCATAACCGCGCGATCCTGAGTTTCCCCGGCTACCAACAGTTCACTGTCACTTTCGAGCCGACAGTCCGGTACGAGGATACGATCGCGCCGGTTCTACAGCGCGAATGGTCCAGCGGAAATGGCATGCCGAGCGAATTAATACATTGCGGTCTGACCGCGGGCTAAAAACTCGCATCGCCGTCGACATCGTCAAAGACACGAGTTAAATTGCGACGGCCTGCAAAACTCAGAGATTAGAGTACTTTGCCCTTTCCATTAAGAGCCGGCAAAAAGTGCCTAGTCTAGATTAATGAAACGTCGAATCAAACAGCGGGCTGGAATGTGATAGCAGCAGGAGAAACCGCAAGTTAGAAAGAGGAAATCGAAGAAAAGAGAGGCGGACGAAAAGAAGAGAGGAGGAAAGAGAAGCAGAAAAACCAGCTTGGAGGTCGTCCGGAGAAGTGCATAGCAAGGATAGCGGGAGAAGTTACGCAGTGAAAGGAAAGAAGTATCCGAGTGCAGGAATTACTTGAAGAGATTGAAGACGCAGTTCGCATTCAAATGTTTGCAGGATCAGAACTTCGGAACGTCGTAAGTCAGCTGTACGTTAAAAATAGAAGAAGAGTCGACTGAACCGAAAGGAGATCGCGAAGTAGGTGACGAATCGCGAGGATCGTCCAAGCCTATTGAGGCATAAACAACGAAAAGAGGATCTAACACATATATATGTGTTAATATATAGAGAACGTTACGTGTGTGTATCAGAAAAGTAATAGAAAAGAGGAGGCCAGCAAGAAGGCTAAGCAAAAAATTTGCCTGCAGAAAATGGAGCATAAGGAATAAGAAGAGGAAGAAGAGGAGATCGAGCAAGTTTAAAATATACAAATCTGGGACATGTGATTGACAGAATTGATTAAAAAGAAACAGATTAAAAAGTATAATTTATAAAGAAAGAAGAAAGAAAAGGAAAGAATTAAATCGGAAATATTTTCTGAAAAAATCAAAGAACGGAATTACGCGACACACTTAATTCCGTGTAAATGCGTGACAGAAACAAAACGGGAAAGAAAGCAATTTAGCATAACAAATAACAACGGAATATACTGAGGGAAAAAAAACGAGAAAAGAGAAAATTATTAATGAACTGTTTGCTTAAGAGTTAAACAGCGCTTCTCTCGAATCAAAGATCAGTTTCCTAATTTTCATGTTTGCATAATTTATTCCAGCCGTCATTCACTCTTCTTACGTAAAATTAAAAACCTTCATAAAAAAGACACATAAAAAGTGCAGACGAAGCTCGATTGTGATCGCGTGTCGTGCGCAGCGTTACATAAAACGACGTAACTGCCGCCGATCGTGCGGTGGAAAGCCGCTGCTGCGATCGCATAACCGGCGTTTAAATCGGAGTGCGAGCGCACGGCGCGTTCAGCGCGATACACAATCGTCGCCGCGCGACGAATCAAGATCGCGGATGCGGGAGGATGCCGAAACGCGGAATGGATAAGCCGAGGAAGTCGACGGGGAAAGCGAGGATCAACGCGACCAGATGCGGAATCGCCGAATCACCGCGTCCGACATCATAAATAAGAGATTAAGGTCGAAAGAACTTTCGCATAATAAGTTACAAACTAATTTGCGAAGTCTGCCCATTGTGTATCTAGATATGTTCCCAATGTTCACAGGACGACAATTTTCCGAGAGATCTTTGCAGTGGAATCACCGAAGGCCGGTTGGATCGATGCTGGCCAGAAATATTCACAATCAACTATATCTTTCTTTCGGACTGATATAATTAGTATAGTATATGCTATGATTTAGAAATACAAACAGAAAAGTATTTACAGAAATATCAACGTTGACTTGGATTAATCATGATTAGTTGTTAAATCCTTGCGCGTAATTGATAGTGCCATGTGATATAAAAAACGATGAGAATTATCTATTCAAAAGTCAGAGTGGAGTTGCGCGACTGGATCAAAGTTGAATAAAACGATTTAATTTCACAATTTCTTTTCCGTGATCTACATTGTGCTAAGAATTGCGACAGTCCTTTTCTAGAAGACTAGAAAAGAAGAAGTAATTTCTAAACAAGAGCGGAAGACGAGCGTCACCTTTATTCTCTCAAAGAACACTTCTTCTATTCTCCGGTCAGCAACATGATGATCTACGTTTCCACCTTGATCTCGACGCTTCTAATCGAGAGCGATAAAGTCGTGCCCAGTCAGGAGAGGTATAATATGGCGACTTTTGTGGTCCTCTTCCTGCTGATCACCATTGAAGTTGTGGTGGTGAAGGTGGTCACCTCCGATATGGAACGGGATGAAGACAGTCACTCGATAAGCGCGGCCGCGGTGTTCTTCGATCGCGAAGATTGAACACGAACGGCCATCAGCCAAATTAGGAACATTAATATTTAAATTATTTCAATTATTTCGAAAGTGGCACAAGAGAGCGATCCAAATAATTTTGTCAACGCTAATATAACGTTTTTATGGCATATATAAAAAGATTTCTTTTTCGAAATCGAATATTTATATATGCATTGAAACTTCCGCAAAAATTACTTAATTATTTTAAAAACATAATTATATAAAAAAAGGAGAAAGTAAAAGTGCCGGTTTCACATGATAATCAGATCGTGATGATTTGATTATCATGTAATTTGATTAACTGATTCCACTTAACCGCTTTGAAATAGGTTAAGCAGTGTTGCGCGTTGAAGTAAAAAGATGTAACATCGATTTACGACGTGTTTGACTTCTGCCACTTTCCAAATAAATATAAACCGTTAATTAAGTGTGCGCGATGACTGAGAAAAAAATAGCTAGAAATGCGGGTTATTGTAGCATAAAACCGTACCCACGCTGTACCTCTATTTATAAGTACTTTCTATTACATTCTCTTTCGTACTGTTGGCTCGCGCCAACAGGTTTCGATAATATGGGATCTCATGTAGCGATATGTATATCTTGTATATGTATGGGTGCCTTAGTATTGTCAATTTGGCTTCCCCCCAAACAATATCGACTAAATCTTTCGTCAACAAAAATATTGTTATTTTTGATGACGCGTTGATAAAATAACATTTTTATTAATAAAATTGTAATTGATGTAAACAGTAAAATTATATCCTTTGATTATAATTCATAGAAATCTATTTTTCGAAATTATTCAATTTTAATTTAGAACGTGATTACAATTTAAACAGTATATTAATAAAATTTGATGTGCTATAAAATTAAAAAAAATGTATTTATTAAAAGAATACTTAAACTCCAAATAATTCTCGATTTAAGTTAAATAATAAATAAAAGCGTCCCAGTCAAACAACAAGTAGTTTAAATCAATTTAAGAATTAAGAACGTCTTAATTTTTACTATAAAGTAAT
This sequence comes from Temnothorax longispinosus, assembly GCF_030848805.1. NCBI lineage: Eukaryota > Metazoa > Arthropoda > Insecta > Hymenoptera > Formicidae > Temnothorax > Temnothorax longispinosus. The sequence goes on from NC_092368.1 coordinate 5,105,059, forward strand.
TATGTAGTATTGATATAGTGTTAAGGAATAAATTTTCGTCCCATATTCACTTTTGTAGAACACCCTGTACAGTAAATGCGCATTGTGTTAATAGTCGGTGCATGCATATACTGCAAGCGCGGTTATTTTGTACCGTTACGAGGTTGTAAATATGTAACAACTGTGTCCTAGAATATGTACATAGAGTCGGTTATTGTGGTTTCATAATATAATAAATTCGAATAATTTTATCACGCGTTTTATATGCTTGTTCTTTAATTATTATTGCACATTATGTGATATGAACTTTAATTACATTGTCTTCCATCATAAATACTCACATAAAAAATATTTGATGTCAGCACATTCAAAAATAAATTTAATCGATAATTCGTTTATCAAACTGCTTGCTGATTTATTATTTTTATATGTTAAACTTCTATATATTAGATTATTATTCCATCTTAGTATGTAAATGACAAATATATTTTGGCTGTAAATTTTGCGAATAATTTTGCGTCAAATAAATGTATTATTCACAGTTTGTGTGTTGCATATTTTGAGTAAACCCTCCTATTTACATTTAATAATTGGGATATATTTCATAAATTGAAATTAAATAATATTAAAGTGTATTGATCAAAATTCGATATCTCTGCATCTACATTTCCGTATAATTTTATTTAAAGAAAATTTTAATTGGCCTCGCAAAAAACAAAGGCGATATTAACATATACATCTCTTTCATCATCGTGCCAATTTATTATATCAATAAAAATACAAAGAATGAATAAATTTTAATTTTATTTTAATATATAATAATTTCTATGAATTATGAATTACATTTAAATAAACAAGTTAAAAAAGCAAAATCAATTCTGAAAAAAGTCAATATCAAGTTGAAATCGATCTATTTTTATTGCCCCGTCAATTGATAAATATTCAGCAACATCTAATTAATTACAAAATTAATTAAAGATCTAATAACATGCGTCAGCGATCGATCCACGTGATTACGACCATAATTATTTTCCCGGCCCCCTCGATATTTGCATCCTGATTTATGAAAGAAAAAAATTTAGGAAGAATTCGAAGGCGAGGGAAACGAAACACCGAGTGGTCGTCGATGACGGACGTTGCGCCTGTTGCCTAGCACCGTTTCTAGTCGGCCGCGGCGTGCGCTGCAGCGATTGCGGCGCTAGATCCTGTAGGAAGGCCTGTTCGCGTTGGGACACGTCCGACAATGCCTGGCACTGCATATTCTGCCATCAACAAAGGTTTCCGCCAATAATATGCTTTCATACTCCCTACCGTATTATTTATTTTCGAATTGCATCCTCCATCCGTTCGAGAAACGAACCATATAATCTTTATCGAGGTCTCTTTAGAGTCCCTATCATTAAGCCTTTAACGTTAAATTTGCACCTATAGTATTAAAGATTTTTCCAAGTTTATCATAAAATGGTTTTAAATAAAATCGTATTTAAAAGAAATTTAACTTATAATTTCGCAGATCGTGGCTAAAGAGGAATGACAAGTGGTTCGACAATTTCGGCGGCACGGCGAATGAGGAGGAGGAACTGCATGGGTACTTCGGCGCCATCAAATCGCGCGTCTACGTTGCAGGTAACGCGCGCAAGGAAATAGCGTAGCGGAATTCCTTATGACGTTATTCAGTCAAAATATTTCTGAGGCTCGCGACAAGGCAACGGCGAGGCGTCACAAGTGTTCCGGAACGTACACGTCCGGCGTGTGCTTTCTTTTTCGATACGTGATTTTGCACGCGCCGTTTTCTATCCCCCGATCGGCGAACGTCCGTCCTTGTTGCAAGGCAGAAAAGTCCGCGTAACGGAAGGAGACTTGAACAGTAAGAACGGCTCGAAAAGTCTCTCACGGTGATGCTCATTGTTCGGTGCGCGCCGGGTGATCCGCCACGTGAATAGTATCAACGCGCTCGATCGGGAAAGAGCGCGAGCGATCTAACGGCGAGGCGTACGGTCCAGGATTTAGAAAGCGACTTTTCTTCGTCCCGCGACGGACGGGTTGTGCGATTTGTGACTTGTTGACGTGATGGCAGTGACAACGCGAAGTTTCGAGCGCGGTTCCGCGATATCGAGGAACGAGTGCGCGAAACGTGACATTTAAAATTAAACGCGGAAGAAACGTGATTCCGTAACTGTGCGGACGTGACAGTCGCAATTTTGTAATCCGTATAAACTCAGCATTAACGCAAGTCGGAACGCGCGCATTCGGTAAGAGCAAACGACACATTAATTCATCAATTGTGATGTTTGTCCTTACTTGGCCCGAATTTTTCAACAAGAAAGCGCCGTTTGAATGGAATCTCCCGCTTTGAGTATCGAAAAGATATACATTTTTAACAATGCTTCCAATTTTTCAGGACATGCGACCGCGATCTCGAACGTGGAGCAGATTCAGGAGGACCGGGAAGAGAGGCGCATGGTGCACGCGGTCCGAAATTTTGTCGAGAAGATAGTCGACGGTCTCGTTGAAAACGTAGACGACACGCCGATCGATCGACTGTACGGGGACTCTGAGTGTAAGCGACCTACCGCGTGTAAATTGCAACTGACATCGCTGCGGTGTTGGTGTAAAATTTTAATCAAAATTGTAATCAAAATTCTAATTAATGTGCATTAATCCAGACGACAGCTTTCTGGAGGAATATCGTCCGCCGTTAATCGCCGCTCTGACTCGATTGGCTACGTGCCTGAAAGCGTCCCTTACGAGTAAGTATCCTATTTGCAACCTGATCTAATTCAGCTTGACGGGTGTTCTTTCAATTAATTCTTTATCCTGTTGTTGAAACTTTTCAATTTTTTATATCCTGTTTCCTCTCTCGTTTCTTTTTATTTTATGACTTATAAAACCAGTCGCTTTATAGATGCACTCTCTCATTATTATAAAAGAAAGAATATATATATTTAATTTCGTGCAATATCAAAATCTTGAAGTCTGTATGAATATGTACCATGACCTGTATTTCTACATGCATTTACATTCCGACCTCGCCGACACGCGTTAATTATTGTCTTCGGTGCTTATTTCACGCTAACACTGCTAAAGAAAATATCTCGATGAGTCTCGCGCAATTTCAACTTCTCGCAGCATATTTATAAATAAAGAGCGTGTTCCTTTAGACGGTGTTTTTTTTTAACCAAAAATAATCCAATAATAATTATTGCATTATCTTAAATACAAGTTCATCATATTATTATAAATCACACAAATGCACTATTATTTGCAAACTCGTAGATATGAACAGATTTTTTAAGGCTGCGAATGTCTCCACTTCCAATATTTTCATGATCTTTTAATTAGAAAAATATAAAGCGAACGTTTAATAAGTTTAATTAAATAATTTAAAAATCATGACTTACACGACTATCACTGCTCGATGATTTTCATTGAAGTCCAATTCAATTTTCAAATTGGTTCAAGAAATACTAATTATTGGATTTTTCAACGCGGTAAGAATGAGACACCGCATGTGCAATTCGCGGATGAGTCTTGAGATCGACCCGATGTAATATCTTACCACGATGACGTACACCGGTTATTAACTGCCGCCCGTGATAATGCCTTCCCGACGAAGACAATGCGCGCCGCTCCGCTCCACCGGTCGTCATTCTCCAGGCATTTTATCATTATACTCGCGACATCTTGACGGCGCGCGATTACGTAAAAGACACTACCGGCGCTCGTAATTATCGTAGCGTCCTCATTTGGCTCATTCCACACAATTTTATTTTCCCACGGCAAGCCGATCCCGTTAAAAGTATTCAAACGCGAAAATGAAGACAGTCCTCCGTCCGTCGCAGCGAAAGTGGATTCATTCCGACGAATTCATTATCGACGGGAGTTCGAAAATCGAAGATCTCGACATCGCGAATAGATAAATCTTCTGAGTATACGCGAGAAAAAGTTTTCTATTTTTTTGTATCCGTCAAAAAAATTTTTACTTGAATAAAATTCTTCGATTTTATTAATTCTATTGTATAATGTTACGTGTGTCGTAACAAACGTAAAGTAAGTATATAATTAAATCGATTTTGTTATTTTGTATATGATAGTAAGGAAAATGTAACGATTGCACTTAGAGATTGGAATTTGCGGAAGTTTCTTGCATAATGCAGCTAAATGTCACAATAATAGGAAAAATAATATCTCCTTCGAGAAATAACGTATTATTAGCGGTAAAATATCATATATGATATTTTGCCGCTATCTAATGCGTTATTTAAAAATAACTGATGTGATATCGCGTATCTTACATTGTTTAAGAAAAAGGGATTTATCTACGACATTTTAAAAAATTTGAGACACTGTGATATGTGTATACGTAGTTCAGCGAGAACTCGATAGATTGTGCACCCTGTACCGCGACGTCGTGTTCTCTTCAAAGCATCTGGCCTGCGCACAATCTCACAAGCGCAAGCGGTATCATATAATCTAATATTTTTAAATATATATCAATCAGATAATATAATTCTTTATATCTAATATTGTTTAATACAACATAATTAATTTTGTATTTTGATCAAAGCGATGTAAATTTTTCGGATAAATATAAGTATAAATCGGTTTGCATAGATAATTATCTATAATAAATCAGTCTATTTTTATCGTATTAATAAATATCTTTCCAATATAATTTTATACTTATAGGAACATTTTACATAGATATAAACGCTTAATTATATATTAACTACAAACTAAAACACTGTTCCGCCGCTTTCACGAACCTTCACTCCGGTTTGAAAGGCATCATATCGAATATGGACTTTGAAGAAAAAGACTAGTCTTCAAAAGTCTACCTTGTTATAAATCATAAACATATTCCGATAACTTTTGCGGCCAGTCGCAGAGTCAACAGTCATTTAATGCATACTTAAAGAAAAGAAGAAACAACGTAGGAACTAGATCAAGGAACTAATCCTCATTTAACAACAAATTCTCGATAGCGAAAATTGAAACTCCAACTTGGACATCTTAGCTTCGACTTGGCCAAGAAAATTCTTTATTAACTTAAAGATAAATTCCCATATATCTTGACACTACTGAAATTTAATATTAGTCAGTTAAGAATTAACGTATAGTAGATATTTTCTATCTGTAAGTCTTCGACTCTTCGACAGAAAATTAGATTGCTGCCGAAGTTTCAAGTTAAGTCGCCGAAGTCGAAGCATCAACTTTCGCCATTGGGAATTCGCTGTTAAATGGCGATCAGCAGCTTTCAAGTCCACTTTTTGAGTCGTTCAACTCTTCCTTTCTTCGGTTCTTCATACTAATGCCAACAACGATGTTGGTCACGAGAGCAATCAAAATATGTTTATAATTCATAACATATGTCTATAAGACAGACTTTCAAAAAAAAATCTTTCTTTGCTGCATTTCATATTTTAAAATTAAAAGGAAAACGTTTAACACATTACCTAATTTATTACAGATATTGGTTACGTTTTAAATGAAAAATTCTGTGACAGCAACAAAATTGCATTTTCTTTTTAAAGAAATAATTAGACGTTTATACATATAAAACAATTTTCTTGCTGCAAAACTATGTTGGAAAACAATATATCTTCCCGTTTATTATACTTTCTAAAATTTCAGAATTTAACTGATGATTATGAAACGAGAAATTTTGAGATATGCAACTAATTCTTCTGAATCGATATAATTTGTGACAAAAAAGATTCGTTCACTGATTGATATACATGAATGATAACGAGCAGTCAAAAATGCGAACAAATCACAATAAATCTTACAACGTAATGTTTTTTCCTACGAATGAATCATCGTAATTTCTTACGAAGGATAGATTTTTGATTAGCCGATTCGCTAGGAAGGAAGCCATGAAGGAAATGACGAATAATTGCAATGTTCTTCGAATAATAATCATCAAGTCGACGTGCCTAACTCGGTTGAAGAACATATAAATAGCGCCGACGAAGCTGGCTACACATCGCTTACTCATGATTGTCACAAAATGTTTCACATACCAGTTTTATAAAAAGTCCTTGTAGTTTTGCGATGACTAATTACCTTTATAAAGTACCTTTGCACAGCTCGTGGAGTAAATCTGATAGATAAATCCGTAGGAAAATTCATACAGCTGTACGAAGTAAAAGTATCCAGGCGAGCGCGTTCGCGGATAAGGGAAACGAGTTCCACGACTCTTCCGCAAATCCAAATGACATTTACGTAGGCTACGATCAACTAATAGTGCCGGTTAGCCGGCGCCGCGGAATTTACGGAATTAAAATCGCTAATTTGGACCGTCGATGTCGTAACAAAACTTGTATCGATTCCAACTTGCCCCGCGCGGTTGAAACGGTACGAGATCGAGTCTCGCGTAACCCGAGCGACTTTTACATCTTGTCGCGCGGTCGAGCGAACTCTCTTCTGGTTCCACCTGAAAGAGAGCTGAAAAAGACACCGTTCGCATGACTGAGCCGCGTATGCACGCGATAACGCGCCTTAGACGAGACCACATAACGTGGCGAGCGCGAACGACCGATATATCGCTTCAACACATCGCTCCAATTCTCTGGGTAAGTCGTGTGGCTTCGCAAACTTAAGTTCGCGCGGTACGTCGTAGTAATAATTGCAAACTTTCATTGCTAAAGCTTTGTCGAAAAAGTTAAAAGTGTGAATAAATATTTTGAAAGAAACAGACATTAAAATTCTATATTTTTCAGAATATCGCGAGTGTCATACGATCAATATTTTAATGTGAAAAGAATATTCGTTGATGATTTTCACATATAAATTCTTAACCCTAAAATATTGCTAATTTCAGAATTATGGCATTATTAGAAATAAGTAAAAACACTTAAAGTAAATAATTTTATTAGAAACTAATTAACAAGACGATCCGTGTTTTTAGCTTTTTCTAATTTATTAAATATAAATGCACATATTAGAAAATTCTATTATTATAAAACCATAAAAGACATAATATTTTTCGGGCAAACGTTTTCTTCATCCGGTATAGTATTCCGGGGATAACATCGACGTATCAAATTCGAATAAACCGCGGAAGTATTAAAGATTACTACCGGGTTAATTTCGAGACTAAACGACTATGATTAGGCGTTAAACGCGCGCGCCGCGCGTGCGAATGCGGGCCGCCGTGGTCCCACAAAGCGGGACCCAATCCGGCGGCGCGCGATTATCGTGATAGACGCGCGTTCTCTCGCAAAAGCGACCACAGGCTCCCCACTATGAGGAAGCCATAGGTCGTACACATCGTGCACAGGTGGACGAGGACGAGCGACGACGACGGCGACGGCGAGACGTGCGTGACGCGTGTCTCAGTCGCGAGCGGGCGAGCGGTGCGAGAACGCGCGTGTGAAATTCCGCGCGCGGCGCGCGATTAAAGGACGACCGCGAAATAGAAGGTATAGGATATGCGACGGTAGGAAACAGGGATGCGCGAAACGTGAGGAATGTGCCGCGAGAAACAACGTGAGAAGGGAACGGTGAGATGTCTTTGACGGACGCGTAATAGGGAGAACTTTAACCTCGGATGATTACGTTCGTTCGGCTTCGCTCACGATTGATATAAACATCGGTGACGTTCTGATTAATGAAAATGCTGACACGAGTTCTAGAAATAAGTGAATTGACAGAGAATGACAGGAGTCTATTGTGTGAAATTGAATTTCTAATCCGGGGGAAGAGGGAAAGCACTTTGACATCCTTTCCATTCCTAATAACTTCTCCGGGGAGAGAAAGAGAGAGATAAGAGAAAGAGAGGGGAGAAGAGAAACAAACCTATACACATGTTGAATAGTATAGAATCAATTTAAAATTTCACTGCACAAATTTTAATAAGCTCTCTATAAATCTGCCGATTGCGTAATAAAATTTGAAAAATTCGAAGTATTGAACAATTAACTTCTTTTCATTAATTCGAAATTATTTTATTATTATTACATTATCTAATTATTAAAAAATGTATGTATATATAAAGTTTTAATTAGTTTAATTTAATTTAGAAATGTTCACGAATTTATCTTTAAAGGCCTCAGACATTAAACGTACAATTTTACAGAATGGATTCCTGTTATTTCATTTTCATGCCATTACCTATTTTTTCAAGGTAGATGAAAATAAGAAAACGGTAATTGCGGTGTCTAATATTTAGCGGTCGCGTAATTGTGTTGCATATCGTGCGAAAAGCTCGGGAGAGATAAAATTGATCTCTCCTTGATGATTCGCGAAAAAAATGCGCTCATAGCTCGCGCGTTAGAGTTCTTTCGTTATACTAAAATATCAAGGTCGACACTAATTACGGTGGAGCGATAAGAGGCGATACCAGTCGCGGAAGCAAAAGAAGCACAGATCTTCTCACGTTCGAGAAATCGATTCAAAGACCTTGAAGTCTGGGCATTCACCGCCACTTTTGATCTCGTCTCGCACGCAATTATTCTGATAAATGACTTTGTTTTTGCACCGCAAACGGAAAAAAATCCTTACAACGTTCGAAATTTATACGTCAAGATCAAGTTAAAATAAGAGCATACAATTTGCTGTCTTTTTGCGTTTAGCCCCAATCATTTTCCTCGATTAATCGAGCCTTGTATTTAATATTTCAAGCAAATATATTTTTAATGTTATAAAAAGTCTGCTAGCTCGAGGAGCAAAGTTATTTCTTTGATTTATGTCGTTTAATATGGAATCTACATGACGTTTGAAAAATATAAATTCTGTTTATTAGTTAATTAGTCCAAAGATTCATGCGAGACACATCGTTAATCGAGCGATAAATCACATTACTCAACACAAGCTGTCGTTTTTTATTTCAGTTTTTTTTCTAATTATTTATCGTAATTATGATCGCGTCAGCATTTTCAATTCTTTTATTGCCAAAAAAGTCACTATCAAAAAAATTCCTAGAAGTTCTCTTTTTGCTAATTCACGTTTACAATTTACTTCATAATTATGAATTATGTTTTTCTAGAAGACGTTTTTCTACTTGATATGACTCGTTTAATTAACACGCCTTTACGAAATAAAGTATTTTATTCTTGTCCCTTACATATAAATAATAATATCTAGCGAATAGATTCCAGTAAATGCTATGACACAGAACGAAAGGATTCTCGCGTGTCAAAAAAAAAGAGGACGATCTTATTGAGCTCTCGTTATCGTCACGCGTGACGGTCTTTTATCAACCGCATGACACAACTGAACAAACGAGATACTTTTAAACCGAGAAATGATCATGACAACTTTCGAGCGCTTTCAACGTTGCCCGTCGAAACAATCATTATGCAAATTACGCAGAAATGTCAAAATTTCAGAATTAACCGATTTATGAGCGTTCCATTCGTGACACATATATTTTTGAAAGATGCGACGATGCTCCGCCCATCGATTCGTAACACTTATATACACCTGTATCGCGTAAAATATTTCACAAGTGCCTATTACTACCTGACGTAAAACTCACGTGTTTCATTTTAAATATTACAGGGAAATATATATAAGTAAATATTGGCTGTAAAATAAACCGAGCAATCTGTAAATCGGAATACACTAAAGTTGTTACATAATACTTCCGTGCAAGGTGCATCCAGTTGATATACGAAATAAAATCATACACGCGGAAAACGTGATATGCTCGATCACGATGTTTGTCATGTAGCCTTCAACCGCGTCACCTTTAGAAAAAGTAGAAACGTGTGCTCAGAAGGAATCTTAAAGTTCGAATGTTGACGTCGCCACGGTTCATTACTTCAGCATTTGCTATGCAAATGAGAACTTAAAAACCGCTCGTTCGAGAAAGAAAAAGGAAAAAACTGACGCCATTGCGCGAGTGTACAAATATTTCGTGAAATTCGTCGAAGACGTGTCATGCACGAGCTATATAAAAACTTGACCCACGAACTCTTCGGTGATTCCATATTCACTCCGACTTATGATCTTCAATGCATAATGCAATAAACAACATGTATCATTAAAGTATCATATCTTTAAAAAAAAAAGATTATCGCTATAGATACCTGATACACGATAACTTTCAAATGGATGCGAGATCTATTTTATGGCCTAAAACCGAGAAATATGACGATATATTTTAAACTATTTATAGAAATAAATGAAAATGCTATCTCGATTACAGAGGTAATAAACGTTAAAATTATCTTCACGTATAGATACACGATAACTTTTAAATAGATACGAGATCTATTTTATAACTTTCTACAACTAAAAAATATAGCGGTGTTTTAAACAAGTCAGAAAAAACATGATTACAGACGTAATAAATATTAAAATTATCTTGACATATAGATTCTAAACGGATGTAAAATATATTTTATGGTTTTATCTTAAAACCGAAAGATATACGGCAATATCTTTTAAACTATAATCATAAAAATAAAAAGAAATATGCATTTTGATTACATAGGAATAATCCAACGTTAAAATTGTCTCTGTGGATTCGCATTCGTGGAATGTGTGGGCTATTTCTTCAGAATTTAGACTATTTTCATTACGAGGAGGAGCATCGTCACATTTTTCAGGGGATTAGGGCAAAGCGCAATTTACATTCCGACTTCGAAATAATTCTATAAATTGCGAGTTACGTAAGATGAGTCCTAGTTATTCTTATCGAAGGTACTTGTAACGCTCGCGAAGAATGGTGATGTCTAACGAGTAAATTTCAACCTCGCTGATAAACGTATATACGCATGTGTGCTAAGTGTCCGACTTGTCAGTTCTGAACTTTGGCGAGGAAGTGCGAGAGGAAGACGGAAAGAATAGAAAGGAGGGACAGAATAATCGCATTAGCCGATGATACGATGTGAAAGGTGCAGTTAATGCAACTGCAGTCGGCCGAAGAAATGTTGACGTTGATCGGTGGTCTGATCGTCGCCTATTTCGTCTACGTTCTGATCACAAGGAAAAATGGTAAATATCTGTGCTAATCATCCCTTTCCATAAATACGGTTTAGAAATAGAGAAAAAATTAATACACAACACATAATTAAAAATGTTCGAAAAATGATCGAAATTGAGTCAAATAAAACTGATTGCAATTTTCATCTTAATAAAAAAAAATCAGAATTAACTCTACCGAATCATTCAATGTTAAAAAGAATTACTCATATATCTGTACGTATTTCATCCATTTTTGCTATCATAACATGTTTTATCAACGTTACAATGAAAGTACGTCGTACAAGTATACTTTTCGCCGCAAATAACTCTGATTTCTTATCTTCTTATCTCTGAACAATCCGACATAGATAAACGAATAACAGCAATGATCATCACTTGTTGCAAAGTAAAGACAGTAATAACGTGACATATAATATTATCACAAGTAATATATCCAGTATATGATACATTACTATATATAATATATTGGAATCTATATTTAGAGAAAAGCAAGAGACACCTTACTTCTCCATAAATTTTTGTAAATAGAGAAACGCCGCATTTATTCTGTATATTTAATTATTTAATTCTTTATTTTCTATTTTGCTACCAAATAGACAGCAAATGACAAAAATTGCAGGAGAAAGAGATATTTAATATTTACTTCCACACTTTTCATTCTTCTTCATGTACATATTCTATTTTAATATCATATTATATTCCACTTTCTCATTCCAACCCGCGTGTTATTCCCACTGAGGCACCTCTGAACGTATACGAATTTTTATTTCTCATTCATTGTATATCAGTAGCCCCCCCCCCCCCCGAACTTTCGCACGAAAACACGCCGTCGTTCTCGCGACGCGCATCCTCTCGCGAGATATCGCCGTTCTCTCTGCGCGCAAAACTGGTCCAGTAACCTCATCTTAAGATCTCCGAGCGCGATCGACCATTTATAACGTCGTGATCGACAGAAGGCGAAAAAGGGGAAATGCCTTGGCGCAACGGTTTTACGACTTCCGTTATCCAGACTTTTAACACGAGATTCTCGCGCGCGCACTGAGGTGTCGTCGTGCTGAATGAACGTTGAATTTCTCCGACAGGAATGAGTTTCCCACGTAAAGCACGCTCGTTACGCCGTCAAACAGAGTTTATCTGTCGAATTATTCGCGTGTAAATGGGAAAGGCATTTATTTGTAAACCAAATTTTCACTTTACAGAGCAACGTTTCGATAGCGCGGTAATTGACGTTGCGTCATGAGAAAGCCGACGCATCGTTGGTGTTCTTAAATTCGATGCTCGTAAAATAAAGCGAACGGTAAATTCCGAAGCCGTTCGTTATATCCTACAATGATTCCCAGCCAAAGTTAAATCTGTTATTCCTAACGCGAGGAAAGCTATACACAGAGTCGACAGCAAGCCGGTAAAATGAAAACTTGTCGGATGGAGAATTTATGCAGATTCTCGAGCTACATTAAGATTTCTATGTTGCGTTAGCAATTTTGATTTATCGTGTGTCAGTGATGTCGAAGGTTGCGTTGACATCTTTCTTTCCATATATAAATCGTACGTTAAATTACATATCACGTGAAGCGATCGAACCTCTTCGATTTCTTCCAGCCAATCGGTCACAGCAGGAAGACTCGATTATCATGGATTAATTATCCGCAATTATTATTCCTGTACGTCACGCTACCGCGACACGTCGTTTGATATAATCGTACGAGGAAAGTGAAAGATCGATCGAAGGCCAGTGGCGCGGTGTTACTGGCTCTATCGCTCCATTAATACTTGTCGAGAGAAAAGACGATTTTGCCCGCTGAAGAAACTTCTTCTACATGCCGGCTAATAATACGACTAATGTTTAAGGCGGCCGGATCGCGCGCAAAATACCTCTGTAGCCGGCCTTCACCTTCTACGGCGCGAGATCAAGGCTGGATGTCCTCGACAAGGTAGATCCTCGACTGTATGTATGCAAGAAGTGGTTGTGTGAAACACGAGTGCGAGACACGAGTGTTATACTGAGAAAGAGAAAGAAAGAGAGAGAGAGAGAGAGAAGAAAAAAGAGAAGAGGGACGTTCGCGCACACGCGATGTGTTTATTTGCAAATAGCCCAGTGTTGTGCTTGAGGATTATTAATCTTCTATATGAGATGTCGCGAACAACACACAACACGTATATCTTTTCAATAAAAATTTCCTGCACTATATTTTATTGAATTTTTTTTTAAATAAAAGATTATCTCATTTTTTATCTCATGAAAACTTGAATAAGTCATTTAAAAGTTCCAATAATAATCATTAATACTTGAAATAACAGGAACAAAAAATAAAAAACTCTTTTAAATTGATTTTTCAGTTCTCGGACGAAAACTTGCTAAGTTCCCACGAGATAAAATCTGTTTGGAATATATTGACATTGACAAAACATTTTTCTGTTAATTTTCAAAATTTTCAAAATTTATGAAAATATCCTTCTAAAGATCAACCAGTTAAAGTTCATGCAAGTTATTCATTCAAATTGATAAATAAACATCATGCAGAATCTAAAATTCTAAAAACACACACTCAAATAATTTAGAATCCTATCGAATTGAGATCGTTATTAGCGTTGGCTGTCCAGAATCCGATGTGAAAATGTAGACGGAGCAAAAATTGCGGACCTCGCGGAATTTCCCGCGGAAAGAGTTCAGGAGGTCGGTGAATTTCACCTGGCGGCCGCGATCCGCGGCGAACAAGATACGCAAAAGGAGAAGAGAGAAAGAGAGAGAGAGAAAAAGACGGAGGGATGGGATGAAGTCGTGAGAGTCGTCGACGAGAGGAGTGGCCATAAGGATGCATCATCGGCGGCAAGGTCGCGTCGGAGAAATTACGGCGAAGAAGCGGCCGGTATTCATGGCGAGTGCCGGCTGTATCGCCGTTATCTCGCCATGACTCGATCATGCCGAAGAAAGTGCAGCGCGACTCGCGCTTGCTATACGGGCTATACCCCGTTTTGCTATAACTGTTCGTAAGGTGCGCTCGATCGTTTACGATAGAGTGTCAGACAGTCACTCCGCGGAAACCGCGATCGATCCATGGAGCCGCCAAACGAACGTGACTTAACACGACATTCGGGACCAGTGGGAGTAAACGATACAAAATAGTTCTAAAAAACCATTAATGTCTTAATCGAACGAGAATTTCGTGTTTCTCGAATGAGGTGCCTTTACATATGTTCTCTCTTTTGTATTAATAATGAATATAGTTGATAAGATTAAATTGGAGAAAACATTATCCGCATCGAAGTCTGCGGTTAATTCAACAAAATCGGTGTACAAGCTTTTGATAATTAAAAAGTTCTTAGAGATATTTTAGTTTATAATTATTACAGAAAAGTTGATGAACGCGAAGAGAGTAATATTATAAAATGTAATATTAAATTAATATATCGAACTTAACGGTACAATTGGCCCCTTCTGTACTTCTATGTCGCATTCGTATAGTAATTGCAGACGTTATGACTAGCAGAAAATATATTCTCATCATCGATCACCGCGATGACAATGTTGATCTTGACAATTTTCCGACTTAATGTTCTAGACAAACCATCTACGGATCCGCCAGCTATGGCGCACGCGGCGCTCAGAGAGATCGTCGAGCGAGCCGTCGAGGAAGCCCGGAAATTACCAGGATTGAGCGCGTCCGCGGATGTTCCAGAGCATCCTCCAGAAGGACGCGCCGTCGCGGATAATAATTACGAGGATCTCCTTGCTACCGCGATACTTAATAAGGTTGTTTGTATGCACCAGACAATTTGAAATCTAAGAAAGCGATAGACTACCTCAATTAACTATGAATAACACACAATATCTTCAAAATTTTTTGAACAAATAATTTAAAAAATATATTATATTCTAAAACTAATTATAATGAGATAAATTTTTATATTCTCCATATACGTTAAATATTATTTATAATCTGTATCATGTTCGAATCGGCTATACAAAATTAAGATGCGCACTATATGTTTCTTATATTAATTTTTTACTAATTAAAAATTCATCGCCGCCAATAAAAGCGCTGTACTTAAATTAAATATGACCGAATTTATTATGCGCATTTTAGGTCATCGAAAGATACCAAAGGGAACGGGTTGACGGCAATAGCAACGTTCTGCACGACACAGATTCGCCTAAAGCGAAATATACCGCAAGTACGTAGGATTTACTTAACGTATTATCGCGCATGAAGTGTGGAAAAGTCATATTTACGAAGATAATGTTCCTTTTTCAGACGAGAACGAGCATGGCCTTGAGGAAGATGCAACGAGTTACGCGTCCGAGCGTCTCACGTGCAACGGCGATCATAGCGCGGCGATCAGGCGGAATGAAGATCGTCGGAAACCGGTGTCCTTTACGGTACGGATGCCGATTACGATCATCGCATTTGCATATTCTCGCAATGCGAAACGTATAGCGCTACCAAGTGCAACGAAAGATAAACGTGAAATTTGCATATCAAATTTAAATTCTTTAACGTAATAGTCAATATAATAAAATATAATCGCATCTCGTATGCTCACTAAGGGAGACCGTTTCCTGTTAACAGATGGAAGAAAGGATAGAGGAAGTAACCACGATCACGTCGGACGATGACGAACTTCGAGACAACGACGCCTTGACATTAGGATGCACCCGGCGCGTACCATTTCCAGAGTATGGGATGGATATCGTTGACCGTGAGTATCTCGACTTTCACTTCAAATATCATTTACATATTTAAAAAATGTATGGAATCGTCTATGTGTAAAATAGAGTTGCCTCGTACAATACAATAACACTTCAAAATAAAAATTGTTTAACTCATGTGATCGCTCTCAATTTAAGAAGAATATTTCAATACTTGGACAATTGTTTAAATCCTTCTGATATCCTTATCTTTAAAAAAAGATGTTAAAAATAATATAGTGTCTCATGACTGTTTCTAGCATAAAACAATCTATAACTTTATCGCACGCAGTAATTATTCATTCTGATAAATAAATAAAAAGTAACTACGCTCGTATAAATTGAAAATTAAATAGAAAAAACAAGGCCAACAAATGAGCATTAAAGGATGTTTAAAAACATATAATTAATTGGTATATATACATAGAACGGAATGTTTCGACTTCACTGAGTCTTCTTCAGCCGTGGTAATTAATTAACATGTAGAATTCGTCGTGTTACAATACTATTATAAAATTCTTAAGCCTATCGAGCCACATCACCATTCGATTGTCTAACGAATACATACTGAGTCTATGTCGATGCATCTACGAAGTCAAAGTCAGAAATGAAATGTAATCAGTGAAATTACGTAATTGATTCTTCGTTCGGAGGCGAGAATAAATCTCAGTTATACACGATCTTTACAGAAAAACCTTTTTATATTCTGACCACACATTCTGAGAACAATTATGGACCGGACCCGATTTATTCTCGCCTCCGAACGAAGAATCAATTACGTAATTTCACTGACTACGTTTCATTTCTGACTTTGACTTCGTAGATGCATCGACAACGAATTCTACATGTTAATTAATTACCACGGCTGAAGAAGACTCAGTGAAGTTGAAACGTTCCGTTCTATGTATATATACCAATTAATTATATGTTTTTAAACATCCTTTAATGCTCGTTTATTGCCTTGTTTTTTCTATTTAATATTCATTCTGAATTTTATTGTAATAGCTCCACGGGAATTACCTTCGCCATCGCCATCTTCATCGTCGGATTCTTCGGATTTAAATCGCAACGAATATTCACCGGTCAGGACAAAACGTCACGCCGTTGGTCGCACGATAGATATAGTCTCGCCCATCGAGTCCTGGGAGGACAATTGGTTGTTTCAGAAGAAAAAGACTTCCCGGTCGCAGCCGGACGCGGTCGCTATGTTGGTCCCGAGCTCTAACGCGTATTACAAGGCTCTGATCGGCGACCGGGATGCCGAGGACACGTCCGACCTATCCGAATGCTCCTCTACAAAATCTGACGAAGAGATCGAAAAGGAACTGATGGAGGCGATCAACAACGTGATTCCGAGGACCCCCAGGATCTCCGAATGCGACGCGACAAATAATCAAACAAAAAGCAATCAGGAAGGAGCAACTACGACGCAACAATTCGAAAAGGATGAGGTTGATACCTGCCAAGCGAAAACTGAAAATAACGTGACTATTTCCGAGTGTCGAGGCGGAAAGAATCACGAAGAACTCCTGAAATCTTCGGAAATTTCGGAGAAGAAAATAAACAAACGTAAAGATGACGAAAGCAATCGAAATGAAAGTTTATTTGCGTTGACAACGGTGGCAAAAGGAGACAAAACCAAAGAGAAGCATAAGGATACAGCCGAGCGCGGCGAAAGGACGATTGCGACCGCGGTGGAAAGTTCTGCGCAAAAGGAAGTAAAGGTGCAATCTGAGAAATCGAGTGAGAGGAGCGATCGAGGGGAAAACGTTGCCGACGAAAATGAAGAGCAACGAGAGAGCGAATATACCGAACATTACGACACGGCAATCCAGAGACATTTAGACAGTTTGACGAAAGTCGAGGTTTGCTCTGGAGAGAGCGAGACCATCGATGAAACGAGAAAAACGACGGACGAACAGCCCGGAAAATTGGAGAACAATTCGATCAAAGAACTAAAAAGGTATAATAGGAATCTCGAAATATCTTTTCTATTATCTATGATTTTATGACTTTAAGGTAAAAAGAATAGAATTATAGCTCATGTATTTTAAACTTGTTTTAAATTAAATTTATATACATGTAAAATATATATTATTTAAATTTATCTTTATCTGTGATTTCTATTCTTTTAGTGTTTGTTTTTGTATATTTGTAAGGATATATAGTAAATATGAATGAAGCGAAACTCCGCTCAGGTTTCGAAATAAACGCGTAATAAGCGATAATGATAGTTCGAGTTTCCTACGCAACTCGGTATTGCATGAGTTCCGTATCCTGCTGCATAATTCTTTTCATAGTTTCGTCGCAACACGGTATGCCTCTCTCATAATTCTTTTTCGACTTTATGCAGCGAACGTTCAGAAACCGGAGTCCAATTGTCTTATGCAACGATCGATGAGAATCACGCCGACGTGATGAGCGAAAATGATCCATTAAGCGCCCCTCCACGACCAGGTAACTTTACTCTTGTCTCTCCACGATAAAAAACTTATACATACGCAATATATACATCACGCGCTGAAATTCCTCATATATCTTCGTATTTTTTGGTTTTATAAAAGGACAAAAGAAATTCCACTTTACCTTGCTGATGTAAAATTATGTACAAAATAATTTACTAATATTAAATATAAATTTTATATAGAGAGAATAATAAAACATATACATGCATACACGAAGAAATGATTATATAATATAATAATATATAACAAAAATCGAACATGTGTAAGAGGAGTAAAAATTTTATAACTTCAAAAAGTCACATAAAGCGAGGGATGGTATATTAATTGGATTTGTTTCTTTAAAGTATAAAAAACAAAATCTTAATAAATTATCCTTCAAACAAAATTTCAATGTTCTGCAATAAAAAGCGGAAAGATTCACGAATATAATGAAATATTCATGTATCATGATAAGCATATCGCGGATATGACGGTGAATAAATGTATTGGACAGGCACAATAGCGGAACGCGAGCACAAAAAGTGGGAAAATGCGCCGCCGATCGAAAACAATCCCTATAGCGAGGAGAGCATACGAAAGCGATGCTTGGAGAGACAATATTCGAAAAATTCGGACATGCCAGGGTAAGAGAATCGCATGAGAAATTTCACGAACATCTTATTGTAGCCGCGAAGCTCTTAACTTGATTTTTCATTCTGTTTAGAACCCATTATGAGTTAACGAAGCTGAACGAAGTGAATCTGGAGACGCTCCTGACAGCCAGTCGACCGGACATTAAACGGTAACTTTCATTAATTTCTTTGAAATAATATAAGACAATACATTTAAAAAATTAAACAAGTTATTTCTCTTAATTTTCTCTCTAAAGTTTTTGGCTAAAGTTTACCTGAAATATTAAATGATTAAGAAAGGCAGAAATAAAAAAAGAATCACAAGTGCTGACAATTCTTCAATGTAGAGCTCCGTGACGCTAATAACTCGATTTTTCTGTATAGATTCGGCAGGGATTACTACATCAACCAATCCAAGGTGGCTAGTGGGGAACGGCAGGAACAGGCTAAATCGGCGATGTCCTCGATGTCGAGCAGACCCAGCAGCTCGCTGTCCCAGCGATCGAGCTGCGCCGGCGACGAGCAACACGAACGACAGGTGAGTCATGACGAGCTCGAGCAATTCGAAGCCGCTTCGCTGCGCGGCAGCCTTCCTAGACGATGCTGCCGCGACCCCCGCGCCAGTCCGCACTTCGCGATCAACCCTCTCCTGCATCTGGAGTCCGCGAGCGATCGATCGCGCCACGGTGACGGCGAGCGAGCCGAGAATCTCGTAGGAAACGACGTACGAATGATGTACCCCGAGGAAAGGGAAAGCACGAGAGAAGACGCGAGAGATGATCGAGGATTTAAGAATTCCGTGGAGTCGAATGTAGGAGCTATTTTTGAGAAAGAGGAGGACAATTACGTTCTGGCGGAAAACCTGGAGATCGGCACGGACTCTCGGAAGTCAGTACCGACAGACTGGAATCAGCCTTGGGACGATCGCGAAGAGCCGATAGTACCGCGGTACGACAATCGCGCGGGTTCACCAGGCGACGGGGACGATCGCGACCCGGGCGACCACGACTCCGGGATGTGCTCGATCGGCTCTCGCGATTCGGAGAGCAGCGAACGCGATCGCTGGCGACGGTTGTATCGGGTGACGGATAACGATCGTCCGGGCGATAACGGCCAGATATCGTCGGTCGGTGGCAGGAAGTTCTGGACCACCAGCGGATACAAATACCATACGTTCGGTGGCATCAGATTCCGGCCGAGGAAGACGGAGGAACTCGACGATGATTTCGAAGACGAATCGGCCTCGCTGGAGGATGATCGCGATCCGTTCGACGATCGCAGCCCGGAGTTTGCGAGATTGAAGTTTCAGACCTTCGGCGGAATCAAGAGGAGTAGGAAGATCGACAGCAGAAGGATTCCGAACTACAGGAGGATCCGACTGAGACCGATTCTACCAGAAGCTGCGTCTGTTATTCCCAGCACTGAAGACGGCCGCGATTTCGTCGAAACGGAAAAATCGGCAAACCTCGAAATACATCCTAACGTCAATTCAGAAAGTTGCGATCAGCCGACAAACTTGAATCGTTCTACGAGTTTCGAAGGATTCGCTAGCTTCGAACACTCGACGAGCTCAACTTTTGAGGAAAGCGACTGGCAGGACGAGAAAAACGACGTTACGAATGATCGGTTATCTACGGGATACGCTCAAATTGGACGCAACAGAAATCGAACGAGTGCTTTCAGAATGAGCTCTATGACGAAACGCAGGAATCTAATTCGTAAGAAGAACATAAATTCACCTTCCGTCTGGTCTTTGCCGAACGAGAACGATGAGTGGCAGGATGAGATCGATTGTGCCTCCGACGAAATTATAATGAACAAGTTCCTGAAGGATGTCTCGCGAAGACGGACAGCGTGCGCGTTCAACGATGACAATGTCGCAGCGCGAGGAAGAGGAACAAGACCTGGAAGGCATCGGGAAGTCCTTGAAGACGTTAACAATGGAAAGTTAGGAAAATCGGTAACCAGGAATGTTGAAAGGAATCTAGAAAGCTCGGAGGAATCTCGGCAAGAAGGGAAAGGCGATGATAAGGGACGATGCAAGAAGTTGTATGTAAGAAGTTTGACCGACGTCACGATATGGTGATGATAAGGAGAAAGGCTGACTTAAAAATGGAATAAGAAGAGAATGTACACGATGCTAGTAATTGTGACATGATTGCCATGAAGTAATGTCGTAAAAGAAATACGAAGAATTTCAACAGAAATAATTTTAGAGATATTTACAGTCATATTATCTCAAATTCTCTTATTTTACTTCTCTAAAATTCTTATCACGATTGATACGAGAAAGTAAGAGATAACGTGCTTCAAAATGAATTGATCATTATGGGTATCACTATTGTGTTTCAAATGAAGTGAAGAGGAAACGACATTCTACATATTCTGAGACGACGCGAATCTTAGAAATTCAGAATGCGAGCGATATAATTGGTGGATTTAGTTAACGGTTAGAGATTCATTAAGAATTATTTGATAATTGTTATATAAATATATAGTTAATGTAATTTTTTCCGGTGCAATAATGTACCTGAGAGAATGCGAATGTGCATTCGTGCCAATATCGTAACTCCGTGGCCATATTCTTCGAAATAATATAGTGCCATGGCGCGATGCGCTAATATTAAGTGTCATATACAGGATTAATGATTGAAAGTCCATATTTATACAACGTTAAGTGGTTTGCAAGTGGCAAATAAATACGGGTGCATAAAAATCTAAAATGTGTATCACGATAATGCTGACCTCCCGCTCCTTAACAGATTTCTGATTAATTATCTGCATTTCGTTACGTTTATTACGCGAGATCGTTCTTAATCCAAAACAAAACGCAAAAAGCAAAATTAATAAATAAATTTTTGCATGTAAATTTCTAATAATTGACTTACATAATCAGAATTAATATTTATCATTACTGTTATTTATTACCGTTATTATAATATAAAAAGTACACAAAATGATCTCATCGGAAGGTATTTAAAAAAATATATAATTATTTATTTAATTAGATAATTAATTTGCATGAAAAAACTTATAATATATTTATATATATTTTCTATTTGATGATTTTTTTCATGTAAATTATACTTGATTGTTCAATAGAGATTTAAAATTGTCGAAATTCTCGAAGAAGACATTTATCTAACACGGATAATCCTGTACATATTTTATATTGATACGAAGATCTCAACTAATTTAATTGACCAATCAAAAAATTGATCATATTTTCTGCATGAAACTTACAGGTGATGGTTGCTACTTGATATTAATTTCAATTTCTAAAAATTATTGCCCAGGAGTTTACAACCCATGTGCGAGTCCATTTTAGACTTCATCTTTGACGTCAAATATCAAAATGTATTTAAACTACATATTATTTATATTATGTTATTAGTGTAATAGCTTATTCTTAATTTTTTCATATCTCGCATATATTTAAAAGAGTAACACACGATTTTTAGATTAGATTTTCAGTATAATGGAAAATGACGACTATGGGCACGAATAAATTATTTTTGAGAATTGTATTACAAAAAGAGCTTCATTGTCCTAGAAGTTGTAAATGATAATTATGTATTAAACATTAATAAGATAAAATTTAGAATTATTAGATGAGACGATACAAAATAGTTCTGCGTAAATTTCACGCAATTAAAGACATGCCCGTATAAAAACATTTCGAAATTAAAGAAAAGATCGAGTGTGTTATATAGTATGTAAATTTCACTTTTATCTATTTCTCTTAAAGTAAAGATGTGAATCCAAAATATATCTTCAATAGACAATTGAACCCGAGTTATTTACCACTCGAAATGCACGCATCACGCTTATACAAATTGCACAAAGAATGCAATCTAATTAGCATCTACACGTTCTCGATGTATCTCGTGAGATACTGCTCGATTCGCATTAACACAACGAAATCAATTCCGCAATTACGAGCTGCGAAAGAGAATATTTTAATCGGTAAGTACTACCTATTTATATGCGTGTGCGATGACTAACAAATAATTATATCTATGCGCTCGTCTGTAAACCTTAATATTTCTCGTTTGTTACTTATTTCCCGCTAATTTCCCCCAACTAAACAGCAATTAATATATATATAATATATATTACTTGTGTTACTTGCAAAATTTTGTGTATTTAATATATAATTCTTTTAAACCTGTGCTAACTGTAATGAACTGATATCGGGAGATTCATTAAATCTGACATGTTTTATAGATATTCAAAAATTCCCTCATCTCACCAAGAATAATGCTTTACAGTAATAATTGCAAATGATACTGTTAATCTTTATGTGTAATCACATTAACAAATAATATTGCACAATTAATATCTGGAACATAGGTTACACAAATACACTATCAAGAAAGCTTCTTGATCGCACGACGATAATAATACGGATATGCATGGCTGAACTTAAAACATATTAGTCCGCGCTTCTCTTCCAAAATTTAAATTTATGTAAATAAGTAACGCCCAAAACTTTGGTATTCTCAAACGTGGCGCGGTAAATTGTGTTATGATACTCTTTTCTCAATGACACTCAAAAAGTTCAAAAATCTTTTTATCAAAATCAGGTATCCACACATTTGATATTGAGAGCTGAAACTTACACGTGACAAAAAAAAACAGAAAAAATCTATTAATAAAATTGCGACTGGTATGTATTAAGCAAAAAAGCGTTCATATGATTAATATTAATATTGTCATTCACTTCTTCTAAAATCGATGATGATTCAGTTACAGATCATGTAAAGATCACGCTAACCACAATATTTAAAAAATTCTTACTAATATCATGAAATATACACAAGCATTTGTATATAATATTATTAATATCACCAATATTATTACTGCGTTAGAAAATTAAATTTATTTTACAGAACATTGTTACTACATGAGACAATAATATTAATCGTATGAAAGTTCTATAACGAGGGAAAAAAAGAAAGGCAACAGAAAATAGGAATTCTGTGACTCTTCGCAGCATGCCAGAATAAATGAAAGAAAGAATAATAAAAATTCAAGAGACAACGTAAACTGGAATACAGTTGTCAAACGAATCCTATATTAGATCATTAACATCAATCGATTCTTCGTGTGTTCTAGGAAGAATCTGCGTCCAAGGAGATCAACGATGGTATTTCGGTCCTGCAAAGTGATAAAGATACGAAGACGTCGGCGTCGTGGCACAGGAACAACGCCGAGGTAATTAATCCCGAAACGAATAATCGTGCCGTGATATCGCGTGCTCCCGTCGACGTCGGCGACCATCAAAAAGTCAGAAGCGAGACAAACGCGCCCGATAAGACGACGTGGAAGGATCAACGCGCAGACGACATCCTGGAGAACCAAAGGAAGAACAGCAAAAATGAGATTAACGCCAAGCTCAACAATCAGGAGCAGAGCGTCGAAACCGAGCGCAAGGACGATAAGGAGCGAATAGTTCGCAGGATCGATCTGAAAGCGTACGGTTTCGCGAACGAGTTCTCGGATCATCAGAAGATGCCTACCCGGCAGCAGAGAATGGTGAACAGACTGGACCTGAGTTCCTTCGGCTACCAGGACGGCTTGCGTCGTGCTCGCTCCAACAATCAGCTGCAGGATCAGCCGTTGCGGAACAACGCCAAGTCGAACCTAACGAGACGCGCGTATAAAGGACACCTGAACGACACGCCGAGATCACTCGGCTGGGATTTCGCGAAAAGCTCGGGGGGACTCAACGAGCTACGGGACGAGGTCGAGGAAATGAACTCGCGGCTGACATCCGCCAAATCGATGCCGAACGTCGCTGACGACGTGTGCTATTACGCGAATCCGGTTTACGTGAACGACACTCAGGATGAGCTGACCGCCAAGAATTTGCTGGATCTCGCGGAGGAAAGCGCGACGACGGAGAAACGCGACGCGATCATCGGGGACGATATTTCGTTGCTGAACGATTACGACGAGATTCCGCCCGACGTCGACAGATCTTTCGAGGATATATATATCAGGACTAAGGCTGAGTCTGGGGAGACGGACGACGACGAGTCGCGAGCGATGCCCTCGGTGAAAAGACTCGCGGAAGCGTTCGGCAGGCGACAGACTTCCGAAATAGAGACTGCCGTGCCCGCGAAAATAATCAGAGCTTCGGTAACTAACGATGAAATAGTCATTTTACTTCGTTTAGATTTCAGATAGATCTCGAATTGATATCGAGTCCCGGTGCATTTGTTCGGAGCAAGATTGATATATGCGTCCATAATTTGTAAAAATGAATGACATGTAAATGGCTAACTAATTAAATAGACGGATTTATTTTAGAAATAGGAAAACTTTAAGAGTAGAAAAATGTCTATATAAATTGTTTTTTTAACTACGATCTGGTTTCACTCTTGTTCTGAATGTTTCATTTATCGTATAAATTTGTCGGTCACGTTACTTAACTGACAAGCGTTACTAAATTAAATTGTAGTACGGTTCCAAAAAATACAATGTCATATTAAATAGATTAATATTAATTTGAATAATATATTCATGATACAGATACTTTCAAATAAATTTTTTATCAATATTTTTGCATTTTTAACCACGGAAGCTTTAGAATTAATGCAGAGCATTTTTTCAAATAAATATCATACGTATATCATATACGTCAATAATTTGTCATATTGAGTCACATCGATTTTCTGTCTGGCAGGTGGCAAAAGTAGATGATGCCAAGGACAGATCGTTCACCCCCGAGGTACAGATAGTCGAAACGCCCAGGCAGATGCACAGTTTGACAGCCAGATCTCTTTCGAGAGAATTTCGCGAAGGGCTGCGTCAAATGCCTGGAAAACTGACGTCGCCGCCGGTCAGCCGGTCATTAATAGAAGAGCGACCGACGAATCGAACGGAAGTCGTGCGATCGAAACAGGAGGGCAACGACACTGCCGTGATTTCACCCGGCAAGCTCAAATCGAACATTATATTTTGGGAACAAATGCAGAAAAGAAATTAAATAGTATATCTTCCTGTAAATGTGTAGTAATAAACGTTGCGGTATTCTGGTATTCGCGAGATAGACAGCATGGCGCAAGTTGCGGCCGTGAAATCAATTTTGTACATATATACGAAAAACAGAGATTTGGAAATTGCGCGGTCGAAAATGTATCGCTAAGAAAACCACGGCTCAATGCGAGTTTATACCGTGAATGTGTAATAAACATTGCGGTATTCTGGTATTTACGAGATATATAGACAGCGTGGGAAGTTGCGGCCGTGAAATCAATTTCGTACATATATACGGAAAACAGAGATTGGAAATTGCGCGATCGAAAATATATCACCAAGAAAACCACGGCTCAGTGCGAGTTTATACGATAAAATCAAGTCAAAAAGTTTAATTGGAAGTTGAATAGTTAAGTAAATGTAAAAGTAAGTGTAAATATGATAATTATTGTGGGGTTCAATGGCAAATGGCAGTTATTAGAATTACGGCGACAAGTCGCTTTAAACAAAGACGGAATGTATCGTTGATTCGTCGCCAATCAATTTTGTATATTTGTAAATGATTTTGTGTACGTATAGGATTTTGCGCATTTTCGAACCGAATGGAAATGTACAGCTATGACTTCACGCAAAATCGAGTCGAATGTGTACTTTAAGGACGGCATTTATAAAAGAAGTTAATTGTTACTTAATTAAAAGTTAATTTACATTTATAAAATCGCCAGCGTTGCTATCCTTGCGAACGACAAGGATACGTTAATGTCTGCATCAAAAGGTAATAGTTTCTTAGCGTAAATTGATTTTGAAACGTTGTACGTTAACATGATAAAGTAAATGAACTTCTCGCGAGTGATAACAAGAAGATAGCTTTACATAGAGATGTAATGAAATTCGTGCCAAATGGCATCGCGACACGACACGTTGATAGCCAAAGAAAGCATTGCGAGTATCGTGTTCGAGACGAGAAACCAGGTTAACCCTTTCTATCCTGATTTGTATTATAAAAAAACGTTAATTTCCAAAATAATATTCTTAAGTTTAAAAAAGACGATTCAAGAAATAAGAATAAATTCTCTAAAAATATGTACATATTATTAAACTTTACTTGCAGATTTTTTTTTGCAAAATTGAAGCCATCTGTAAATTGGAGTGAATGTAGTTATTACAACTTAGTAATCACTAGTTGTGGTACAAAGAGTCGAAAAGAGTTAACCCAGCGCGTTGCCAATCGAAAGTAATAATTATTTCATAACGTAATTTAAGATTTTGCGAGCGTTTTGTATATTATTACAATAAAAATGTTTATATTAATTAATAAAATAAATTATCAAAAAAGAGAATATTATAACTAAATAAATTTATCGTCAAATAAAAAGGGATCGTTCATAATCAATTTCTCGTATTGATTACGTGATTGATCACATATGAAATATGTACTTACATTACTCTTCGTGACATAGTTAACCAAATCTCGTGATATGATTGACCAAACCCCGTGGAATGATTGATGAGACTTTGTGACATTTTGCACATTCCCGACATTAATCACACGCACATTGCGACAGAGAAAGAAACACGAAATAGGTACGACTGCACGTAGTTACTGTTTGCACTCGGCATTTCTTGCGAGTTTACCCAACGAACGAATTTGAACGATAAAAAGTCTCAAGAAATCGCCAATAAATGACAGATCGGCACACACGTGCCGCAAAATTACGAACTTAAAGCCCACTTTAGACTATATTTTACGTTTCGTGTTGGAATTCAGAATAAAATTCCGTTCACAATTTTATGCGTCGCGTAGAATATGAGAAGCGTTTGAAAAAAAAAATTAGAATACACATACATGCATAAAAATATCTGGCGAGATATCTGGCATATAAAAAAATTAATTAAGAGCTCTGTCGTGAAATCTGAATTGTGAATTAATGAAATATGAATGATAAATATAGATCGTTCATAGCGGGTTAAATATGTAAATTTTACGTGATACCGTTGATTAATTTCGATCGTTTGAATTCAGAAATTATCGGGAATTTTTCTCAATGGAATTTTCGACTCTGATTAATACGCTTGGAAAAGTGTATGATAGTTGTAAAATATTCGGCATATTACAAACGTAAATAGTGATAAATTAAAATAGCATGCAAGGATCGGCCAGTAGGAATAAAAAAAAATGTAAATCGACGATGACACGTGCGAAAATTATGTTAACGGAGACAGAGGCATATTTAATGTCGTTTCATGTTAAAAGACAGTGCCATTTCGTACAAAACAAATAAGCAATCGATATAGATGTATTAAATTATGTTCGTAACATCCCAGATTGATACTGATACGATGACAAAAGATATCGTAAGATATCATTTTATAAATGTCATTTAAAATTGAGGTACTCACATTAATGGTCCTTTTGATAGCAATACTCAATGCGTAGGATCCATAGAAGTGCTGTCATATATCGCACGAGCTTGTTTGAAATATCGTAGGTGGTGCCATTCTCGTAACTCCAAATTGTATAGCGCATCACCTATGTAAAGCAATTAAATTGTCTCATTTAATACTTTCTTTGCAACAGAAACTTGGACGAAAAATTAGAGAGAAAAACCCGATAAACGTTGAAGTTTCTTAGAAACGAGGAAAGCAAATTTAATTAGACATTTTTATGTTTTGGTAAAAGAAATGATTGAAAAGAATTGATTAACGCGCTTAGATAATAGTTTCTTTTGTAACGACGTTTTCGGTTAGAGAAAAAACTCAGATTCAGCAGGAACAATAGATAAACGTTATCTTGTTGTCCAGCAAATTAGTTTCTCAAGTAGATTTGACTTCTAGATAATAATTAATAATTAATAACTAAATTTGAATAATAATTAATAACTCTTCCAATAATTAATTATCCGGATATCAGCAAATCCGGATCGAATTTGCAGCCGAAATAGATCGTACGCAAGAAAAAATAAAACATGTAAAACAGCAGAAAATTATTCACGAAATTATTTATGAAAAATTAACACTTTTAAAAAGAAATTAATTTTCGATGCAGGATGAGAATTAAATTAAACGCCTCGTCTTTTTTCGTGCAAAATAAAGAGAAACGTATCCACCGCGTCGAGACATTTAATTTTCTTTCAAGAGGAAAATCGCGACGTTCGAATATTCGAATCGACTTTCGATTCCGCCGCGCGTTTCCACCTAACCTAAACGACGCGCGAACGTTTCTCCCCCGGGAGTCGCGAGAGCGTCGAAGTGTCACGGAACGTCCCGGAGCGTTTCGGAATGAGAATAGAGAGAACTCACGTTTAACGCCGATCTTTTCACGCCGTCCTCCTCGATGGGTAGCGTCTCGCGCGCGCTCGGCGATGCTCCCTGCCGTCAGCCACGGCGCCGTAGGCGCAGAACCCTCCGTCATGACGCGCTCTACGTTACGGTCACCTATACCTACGTCGTCTCTCTCGCCTCGCGTTCGGGAATGTCGACCGCCCTGGGAACGGCGGTCCTCGCCAACGAGCGCGACATGACGTTATCGCGATTCGCCCGAATTCGCGGCATTCGCGCCCGTCGAACACCACCGTGACGGCTGGCACACTCGAGCATCTCCAGCATCTGCACTCTGCACTTCCGCCCCTCCGGCCTATCGTTTCCCGTAACGCGCCGTCGTGCCTACACCTTTTGCACCTCGGAACCGGACTGACGTTCGAAGGAATAATGAAGGGAAAACGAAAGGGAAAGGATGCGAAGATATGGGAACTCTGCAACGTGAAAAAAATACGCTGTTTTTTCCTCTTTATTCTCGCGACGAATTCGAAATCACCGCGAACGCTTATTTACTCCTCTTTATTGTTTTTTTTTCTCTCTATTCTCTCATTTCGTTCTTCTTTTCATATATAATGTTCTCGTTTCCAAACTTGAATTCAAAAACTTTGAATTCAACTAATCTATACGCTTCGAGATCTGGTTGCAAAAGATGTATTATTATTATTTGTTTGAACAATGGCTTCTAACCGAAGTTTTGACACTCCAGAAATGACGTTTTCTACTTTGACGTTATAATTACATATCTATTAAAAAAAAAAACAGGTTTATTTTCTTGGTTCAAACAGTTGTACTATTTTATATTCGTTTAATAGATATACAGGAAAAAGAAGAAATAAACATTAAGATAAAATACAAATATGGAAAAGAGAACTAAAAAGAAGAAATCGTTTTTCTCTTTTTACTAGAGATTATGCAGTTTTAGTGTAGTCTTTCTAATTTTCTGTTTGCATCTCTTTGTTTCACTTGTTTAATATTCAACTGTAAAATATAGTGTAAAAGAAAAATACATAGGTAGTATATAATATATATTTTATTCTCGAAATATGATTGTCTCCAAATATGATTTAATGAAAATACAAGAGATAAAAGCATCTCTTGTATTTTCATTCAAAACAGGTTTCCCTCAAACTTGACAATCAAGAAACATGTCACGATTGTCATGTTTGTTGTTCTCAAAATATGATTTAATAAAAATACAAGAGACAAAAAAGTATGTCTTATTTTCATTAAAAACAGATTTCCGTCAAACTTGACAGTCAAAAAATATGTTGCGATTGTCATGTTTGAGACGAAACCGGTTATACTTGATATTTATAGAATACAATGCATTATAAAAATATATACATATTTTTTTTTAATATATACATTTTTAAATATATATAGTTTTAAAATATTAATATATATATAAAATAAATTTATACATAGAAATGATTAGAAAATAAAAGTTGCAATAACTTTTTGATCAAATAATCATTTCGAATATTCGATTGTAATAAAAAAGGAACTTTTTACTAAAGGAAAAAATCTGCCGTGTGATAACATACCAATCGATTGTATCTGTTCTTAGATTATTACGGAAGAATGTTATGACGAGATAAAAACTGTATCATTTCAGAAAAATATGCTTATACAAAGAACAATTTTCGTCTTACATGCGTCAAGTACTCGCTAACTCACGGCGATATAATATTGTACTAATAATTTGTCGTTTTAACATAGTGAAACGGTACTGTGGACAAACCATCACTGTGTGTTAATTGATAATGAAATATAAAATTATCGACCACTGTCGAAATGTGAGATATTAATGTATCTAGGGCAGTACTGCGTCCCACGTATTCCGCGCACATTTTCCGCACTTCCTCGCACACCACTTGGACTGCATAAATATAGCAACAGCGTAATTCCAATTCTTCTATATCGCCGACGTACAATGTACCATCTACGTTAAAAACAGTGTGTTTTATTATAACTCGCTAACAATACAGCAAACCCTCTGTATAGAAATAATTGATTGAGATCAGAAAGGTTGCCTCCACCCACAAAGATTTGTATGCAACATGCAAAATATCATAACCAATATGTCAATAAATTCAAATCAAACTATAGAATTTCAATAAATCTTTCTTTCTATTAAATCGTAAAATAGATAGGGTTGATTTAACATATTTTGTTAAAAAAGATGTTACATTGCTTGTTCTTTGAATTTAATGCTGCACTACATTAAATGTTTTACATGTCAGAAGAATATTTTATGAAATTTGTACAATGGAATTTTGTGCAGGACGAAGCATTTACCGTTTATAAAAAGTGATTTAACGGTAAATATTTTACCTCTTATAAGAAGATTGAGATACTGAGTATAGCGAATAGCTTTAAAATGAAGAAGAACTTGAGGAGCACAATAATCAACTAACAATGTAGACGTCACTGGCTGCAGTTCTTGACTAATTGGAAAGTAAGCTCGTAGATCACTTATTAATATCTTGGCCTTAGTATAGAGACGAACTGAAAAGACGTTCAATAAAAAGAGTAACATTAGCAAACTGTGTAAAATATTATTTAAATTTTATTACAAATTTCATCACATTATAATATAGCAATCATTAATTCACAAATATATTCAAGATACGTTCCGTTAGAAATTTAGAATTTTTGTCTTACGAACTTCAGCCTTTTGTAAGGTATTTCAAATGACACAAGACACAGTAGATCATTTTTATGACAATGCTTGCATTCAAACACATCCAAACACAACTAAATATCTTATAAGCTTAATATCCTATCATATATATACATACTAATATGATCTAAGGTAAAAAAGTATTCTGTGATTTATAAATGTTCTGTAATATTACATACGTACTACATAATAGCAATAATTACTTTTTTCTCCATAATACGTTACTTCATCTTGATAGGAATCAAAGTTAAAAAGCATTGTCATCAATTTCTTTGCATTATATCCAGATGCTCTTATGCAATTTAGAAATAGACCTGTAACACAAGAAAACCTTAACATATGACTATTTCATCTATAATATATTTTATATGTATAAAATATTCACTATGAATTAGTTGCTTAATAATGAAAAAAATAAAATTTGGAACATGTTCTCTTTGTCACGCAGTAAGGTAATTTACAACGTAAATTTTAAATCTCACATCTCTTTTCTTTGACAATATCTATATTTTTTCAAAAGTTCTTAGTTTTATAAATTTTTCATTATTTTTTATTTTGATATTTTTGTGACATTTATAAATAACACTTTTTTATTACAAAAAATATGCATGATATACATTATCCAGAAACCTAATGAGTAAAGGTCACACACACACGTAGTCTTGCTACATGTGGACCAACCTAGCACAAAAGCCAATTTAATTTATAACCCTTTGGACCAACGGCTTAACGTCTCTTTCCGAAAGACGGAGCCCAGTTTGCTCCGCACAAGGAGCCTCAATCTTGCACGGAGGGGCGCAGCTTTCGGAAAAACATGCCATGGCTCTAGTGGACTCGAACCTGGTACTTCAGATTACGAGGCTGGCTCTCTACCACTAGACCACACTGCCACCCAATATGCATATATATGTTATCGCTATCTGAGGTGACAGCATATTTTAATAATATTAACAGAAAACTTTTCTTTTTTCTCTCTTCAAGGAAAAACAAAAGAAAATCGATCTTGAACTATTCATATATAACGAATAAACAGAACTGCTACAAAATTGAGCAAAATATGTGAAAGAAATTTTTCTTCACAATATTCTTGCAATTATACATACCCTTATATTTTTTCTTTAAAGTTTTTCCGACGTAATTTAAAACAATACGTCTTTCTTTTAAATGTGGAAGGGTTATTTCAGGATCGTCACCTCGAAAAATATATTCCATTTCACTTTGACTAATATTCATGTAATAATTTGGGTGCCAAACTAATTCGTTGTTCTATTTCAAAAATACACGTTATACAATTAAATCGATGCTAAAGCGATATCCATTTTTTTAAATAATTTTAATATAATTTTTAAAATACAGTGTAATACAAAATTATGGACGTTAGATTTGTCAGAAATCACTTCCACAAGATCATTATTTATCGTTTCAAACTTTATATAATAAAAATTACCATTTCTAATGGCAATTTGATGTAAGTAGGATGTAATCCAGAAATTATAAAAAGAAAAAAGGTATGATTAACACAAATGCCAATAAGAAAGAATCAAAAATTGATTGGAAAACGGGAATTATTAATTAGAAGAAAAATTAAGAAGCATAAATTAGTATCAAAACTTATATCAATTAAAGCAAAAACATTTAATATATTATCAGCAATGACTAGGTTAATGGATTACAGAATATAGAATAAAAAAGAATGTGTTAATGCTACCTGGTAAAAAAAAAATTAGTTTGTGCTAAATTATATTAAAAGTATCTCATGTCAGAAGCATTTTGAATCCTCTATAATTTGGCAGAAAGTGTTTATATTCAGGAATGCTATTTAAAAGAAAATAAAAATAAATGAATGTTAGACTCACATCAATAGCCCTCTTGATGGCTGAGCACAATGCCCAGAACCCTGTATAATTATTAACTGTCCATTGTCTGGTACTCTTTGGAATGTAAAGCGAAAAATTTAATGTATGCAATAAAAATAGCCAATCCCCGCTTCTGATGTCGAAGAAGGAAGGATAAAGTCCTGGCAATTGTCGTATAAAAGTAGTACTCAATATTGTACTATCCTGGTTAGACAGCATAAAATCTACCACCTATTAAAACATATATTGTTTAATAGAATTCGCTTAATACAAACTTTAATTAATTGCTGAATTTTATTTAAAATTATTTATATTTTTTAAAATCTTATATTATTCGACAATATAAAATGCTTCAAAGACTAATTTATTTAATTTTCTCACACTGTTTAAGTCGCGAATTGTTTGACACTTTCAAAAAAACAATAAAAGGAAACAAACCTCCTTCGCTAAATTCTTCACACCATTTTCGTCAATGATTACATCTCTCGTTCTTTTTGCAACAATTTCCTCCGTCGAACATTGAATTGTAGAAGAAGACACAGCCATAAAACGTTCCATAATATTAAACCTATTCTTCTGAACTGTTGACTACGGTTATTTCGACCGCGATTACCTCTCTGTGTGATCACAACTGTGACAGAAAATAAACACGACGTAATAACATTCTTGAACGTACAGGAAAAGTCCGTTATTGACGTTATATTTCTCACATCATATAATTTGTTTTCGAAAATTGTGCTCACAATTTATTCTTATGTATACACTTTTTTCAGTTGCATATATTAAAATTTGTATCTTTCCTTCCTTTTTTTGCAAATGCTTAATTACATTTTAAAGAAACAGGTCTATTTTCTTGTTTCTCATAATTGTACTTGCTTATTAATTTATTTCTAAGATCGAGAAATAAAACAATAAAAAGTACAAATACGTATACGTGTATATACAGTGTATATGCATGTGGCGAAAAGGAAGAAATAAAAATTAGAAAGCAAGAATACAATATATTTAAAGGAAATAAAAAGTATAAATCATTTAAAAAAAAAATTATGTACCTTTTCGAAATTGAAATATCTTTACTAAACGTATTGTATTGTTATTGTTAGTAGTGAATAATATCACACCGCGTTTAAAAGAAACAGTAGAAGAAAATGTGCATGTTATCAATTGAAGAAATAATAATTTTAGATATTAATTTTAATTTAAATAATTCAATATATTGCGGAAGTGGATCATATTTAAAAAAATCAAAATTTTTTGTTATTGTAATTAAACTTTAATTATAAAATCCTACGAATATAATGGAAGTGAGAAATTTTAGTAACAATTATTTTTCTACATTCGCTGTAACACGCAATAAGCATATTATAGAAATAATATCTAAATTCTCTGTAGAATTTAATACTAACATTTTAAAAGAAAAATTGAATTATTTGAAACTTTTACATTATACATTATTATATATTAACATATAATTAACCATATTATATTTCATACCGTTACCTCCCAGATGTACCTTATCATTTTCGACTGATCCGTTGTTATCCGTCACCAGGGTCTGAGAGACCCCTATCGTCTTTTCTAGGTTGTACTTTTAAGACAAATGCATCAATTTGACGCCTTCTTTTTCAATCAATAAATTTTTTAAAGATCTACAAGACTGTGTAAGTTAGATTTATTCCAAATTAAAAAAATGTAAATTTTATTTAAAAAAAAAGAAAACTTGTTTTTCTGAAGAAGCGAAAAAATTTGCTTTTTTTCAAATTGACATAGTACTGACTAAAAAAAAATACAAGGATTTATGAACGTTTTAAAAACCCTGCACGTTTTAACAACGTGCAAGGTCTCTCAGACCCTGGTGAAATAACTGAGGGTTAATATGTTAATATATTATTACAAGTAATTTTGTCCATATTATCAAAATGCTAAAAAACGTTTTCTTTAAAAAAATCAATCTTAATCGAGAGTTATAAAATTAAAATCGACCGTGTCATGTTTGCTTTCCATTATTTTTAAAGTATGATGTATATAGTATGAATAAAACGTGAGAAAAGGTATCATTCGATGTACGATTTGTGACAATACAAATTGTATTAATATTGGTCAGTGGAGATCTTGCATAATATGCTCTTCTTCAATTCCTTATCGTATATTTGTCGATAGTCCCACAGAAAGTTGTCAACCAGACACGTGAAATCGAAACTAGGTAGACATATTTCAGGTATTTTATTTTC
This sequence comes from Temnothorax longispinosus, assembly GCF_030848805.1. Classification (NCBI taxonomy): domain Eukaryota; kingdom Metazoa; phylum Arthropoda; class Insecta; order Hymenoptera; family Formicidae; genus Temnothorax; species Temnothorax longispinosus. Next base: position 5,140,808 of record NC_092368.1, read on the forward strand.
TTCTATGTAGTAATCGCACTTTTCTATCACCATCTTTTTTACGTATCTTGCTATGGTTATCGAACAACAGAATATCTCTAATCCTTCTCTGCTCCCATGCGTCAGCAATCCGTCTACAAGGAAATATTTTGTGTGTGTGTGTGTGATGAAGTTTGAAAATTTAAAAAATTTTTGAAAAAATTTATAAAACTAAAGCGAAAGATATATTAGATAAAAATTAATAACTTAAATAAGTCTCTTTTTTCTATAAAAAAAACAAAAAAAAACGACAGAAACTAATAGGAAAAATGATATTTGCGAAAAATAATGACTTGTATTCTCTGCAACATAGTTTATTGCTATGTATAGTATTTCGTAGGTATTATATCTGTCGAAAGAGCATAATTAAAGAAACACAGTAATTTTTATGTATTTAATGTAATATTCAGAGAATAAAACTTCGTGGAGAAGCTGATATTGATAAAGAACGACAAGTGTCTTACCCTTTTCTTCAAGTTTGTCCAAAAAATTCTTACTATAAACAAGAGCCTTAAAATGATTAAAAATCTGAGGAATACGATAATCGGCAAATATCGTAGGAGGTTTCTCATTTGCCCATTTTAGATGAAGACTATGCTTCGGACCAAAGAAGGTCACCATGCTGGCTGTCAATATCATAGCTTTATTGTACAAACGAACTAAAAGGAAGTTTGAGACAAATGCATTATATTATTAAACTATATTTACATCACAAATGTGATATATTATTTTAATTATCATCAGTCAAAGATCTGTATCCAGGAGATTTTATATTAGAGAGACTTATCCCTCCCCCTTCCCTTCCCTATACATTACTTACAAACTTCGCGTTTTCATGCGGTAACTGAAATGGCTCGTGACATACAAGAGCATTCTCGTTGATCAGGTATATGTTCAAATATATTTATCGATTCTTGATTTTAAATTCTTTCAAAATGTGCTCCAAATTACAGACCAATCTAATTTTACGATATTATTTTGATTTCAGGACCTCTCTCTATATAATATGCATATTCTTCATCATTCATATAATATGCATATTCTTCATCATTCTCTATATAATATGCATATTCTTCATCATTCATAAATACCTTGTGTTTCGCCGTATTTTGTTAGACTGTCATCGTACGACGGAAATTTCATAAGTATAGGTATCAACTTCGCGGCATCGTGTTCACATAATCTGATACATTCGCTGAAAGTACCTGACAAAACGAAATCTTATCCTCATCAAATAATTAAGTATTTGAGATTTAAGATTTACTAATTAAGAATATATATTTTTTCAATATACCCCATCTAGGACCTTCATGAACTTTTGAGTCATCTAATCGAGAATAAAACGAGAAATATTGATTTTATATTACAAGTCAATTTAGATCGTTGATTTTCTTTTCTTCGTGACAACATCTGTTTCTCGACAAAGAGCTCTAGTTCCGTTAATTTCTCCGCTATTTCCACTTTAATACTTTATAATTGTAATATAAATTAACATATTTTTATATAAAATATATATTGCTTCAATATATATATAGATAGTATTTTAAATATCTGACGATACTTTAGTGATTCCAACAGACAACTTTTCCTCCCTTTTTCCAGAGAGAAAAAAGAAAACAGATCGGTCCTAGACGAGTTATATGCATACATGGAACAAACGAAAATGCTATAAAATCGTGTATGTAAAATTTTGTCATGTGATAGTTTATACCTTTGAACTTGTCCAATAAAATTTTTCCAATGTCGTGCAAAATCTCTAATCTTTCAGATATGCGTGGAATGTAATTATTGTTATCACCCCGGAATATGATTTTCATATCTGTCATAGATAGGTCCTTATAAAACGTAGGGTTCCACATTGGCTTCCCACGCTATCGCAAGAATTACACGTTAGTCTCAAAAAATGAAAAATTTCAGCCACATTTAAATTGAAAAAAAAAATCAATGATACAATGTAACAAAATTATGGAGACAGAGTTTACTACATATCATGCGTTCAATAAAATTAAAATGGAATATGATTTACGCGGTTATCGAATTTTTAAGGACTTGAGATTTATCTTGCCTGCATAGAAATACAGATAAATAATATACGTATACATATACAGAAAAATAAATATATACATATTTAAAAAATTAATTATTAATTGCATGAATATTTTATATTATAGACATATGTTACAAACATTACTTATCTAAAAATTTTAATAAATGATGGCATGGAACACATCGTAATAATTTTTTTAACGGTTTATATCAAACAAGTGAACGAAAACAAGTAAATGCACATGCGTGCACGACATTGTCAAAATATATACAATTTTGTGCACTATTATGTATTCAAATATGCTGTGAAAAAATAAGACTAATATACTAAATTTACGATATGAATTGTTCATCTTGTATATGAATCAATAGCATTATGATCGGAATTAAAAGAATTACGTAAGTATTGTTTTTCTATATGTAATTTATGTAAAGTTTAACCTATATATAATCAATACTAGATATTTTTTATTTGCAATATCTAATATTTTAAATGCAAATTTCTAGTTATACAAATTAAAAATAAATTAAAAACAAAGATTTCGTATATATCTTAAATTTACAATTTTGAATTAGTGAAAATTCTTAAACGTTAGTAGATTTATTCGCGTTTCAAAGCAAACTCTAAGAACTTAAGATCAAGACCAGATTGATACACAAAACTAATAATATTAACATTAAAAGTGACTGGCTCATATCTTCTTTCAATTATATCAGTTTTGAATGATAATTGAATTTATCAAACTTCTCAGATTTAAATATTATTATTTACCAATTAATTGTCGCCACTTTTCGTATACAAAAGAAATATATATATTTTAAAAATAATATAGAAATATATAAAAGATAATACATTTGCGAATTAAAAATTATTAATTGACACAGGGATTTAGAACGGTTTGCCGAGACGGTTCCCAAGCCGAAGGGCGCCGTGCCCGGGTTTGGTCTACCAGGGTGGAAGATGATGCCTTTGGAGCATAAAATACCTATGATACCTGGACCGAAGGGCGCTTACAGCTTCACGCGACGCAAAGTAGGAAAGAAATTGTGGGGGCCAAAATTAGAATTTGATCTGAGTGACCCTTATTGCCACGAGACCAAATTCCCTTATGAACCCTTGCACGACGAACATCTGTTCGAGTTCTTCTCTAGACCAATTAATCAGAGGTGTCTACTGAAAGCTGACCTAATCACGGACGGTATGGACGTGAAGTGTTCGCTGCGCGATTACAATGGGTATAGGAAATATCTGAGGCAGGTACACGCTGATCGTATAAAGAGAGAGCTGAGAAGAAGAGACCGTCTATTCGTCGAGAGAACAGCTTTACGTTTCGCTGAGGACCAGGCGCGCAAAGAAGCGGAAAGGTATAATTCGCAATTGTTTGGCAAAGAAAATATCATTTTTAATTGGGAGGTTTTCTCAGACGAGAAAGAAATGTATCTTCATCTTAAACATACACTTTTTACTTCGCAATATCCTTTTCTTGAATATAAATATATTATTATTAACAGAATCTGTTTTATTGTAAATTCAGATTGAAGGAGAGAGAGAAACTGGCCAGCGAGAGACAGCGCCTCGTGCAGCAACAACTGTTCCAGGAAGAATTGAGAATCCGGAAGCTAAAAGAGCGAGCGTGCAGGACGAGACGTAGATTGAAATTGTTAAGGCTTATTAAGCAAGAAGAACGAAGATTGATAAACATTAAATATGAAAAACGGGCCGAGCAAATTCGGCAGAAATGCAAAATTGCGACGGAGATTACTCGACGTAAAGTAATCGATACGCTGGTGGATTGGAAGAAGAAGGACAAAGCGCGAAAGAAAGCCAAGGAGAAGCGACTATTGGATATCGAGCAACGGAAGCAGAAAGAAATGGAAGAAAGGTACGTATATTTTTTCATATAGATAAAAAACAATAAAGCATGTCACACGATATTTTCGATGTACAAGTAGTGATTTAATTTAATAATTCTCGTAAGCAAGCAAAAATTTATTCGGAAAGAAAATCTTACATTGGCGAATTTCAGATGGAGAAAAAAGCAACAGTTTCAAGAAAGAGATATTGCGAAACAAAAAGTTTTACTACAGCGTATAGACATTCGTCGTCAAAAATTTATAGAGGATTATAACGAGAGAATAAATAAAGAGACAGCAAAAATGAAAAGTAATGCTATGAGAAAAGATTGAAAAAATAGTGAAGACTATATTTTCAATTATAATGTTCTCAATCATGAATTTATACTCGTACAATCGTTTGAAGAAATTAAAAGATTTAATTTTATTATCTATAATTAATTTCGCACAGGACTTTTTGATGATACGAAGTTATTTACAAAATGTTACATGAAGAGGCGCTTGCCAGATGGAAGGACACTCATTTGCTGCAAGAAATACTTTAAAAACAATTTGGTAACTGCGTAATAAAGCATTTTAAATAAGTACAAATTTTACATTAAATATTTTTTTCATTATATCGCAGGATGGAAAAAAAGATAAAGTAAAAAATAATTTGCAAAATTCAGTGAATTTTTCGTCTAAATTCATGAAGCGGAGAAAACAAAGTATGAAAAGTTGATACTTTTAATTTACGTATATACTTTTATTGTACGTTAATGCTTCAAAGTTTCATAAAAATTATTATTTCAAATAACAGATACAAGTGGCAAACGTCAGAATGTAACGCACAAATCGAAGCAGATCACACAAGTCATAACAACAAAATAAAACAATAAACGGATAAACCAATCGTTAGCAGAGAATCATTGGTAGAAAAAAAAGTTGGTGTTAACCGATGAAAATTGTGCCAACGGAAATAGAGGCAATGTTGTTAGCAAAGTCAATATTAGAAGACAAACACAGATAAGTCACGTCGTAGAAAACAAATGTACGATTAGTATTAAAATGTTAAATTTGATTAAAGGTACTCGAAGGCATTATTGAGACATATTGACAAGCGAAATATTAGTGTTTTAGAAACATCACGTAAAGCTGAATAAATATATTCACCTCCATAGCCCTTTTAATAGCAGCGCACAATGCAATGTAGCCAGTGAATCCATGAACTTTCCATTCCGGCTCATCCTTTCGGGTCCAGAGTGCAAAATTCAATGTATTTAACACAAATAGCCAGTCCGGTGCTTTGGGGTCGTTCGGTTTGGGGTGAAATCCGGATGACAATCGCACGTAACGTGATGTGACCTCACCGAAATTTTGATTTTCATGATTACGAACCATATAAGACATCACCTATGCAAAACAAGATCTCATTTAGCGGCGTACTTTTTCTATAATCATGAAATTCTAATAAAAAGTTGACATTATGAAATTGTATATAACAAGATAATTTATATTTTAAAATATCGTACATTTAAATAAAAACAGTGAAAAGTTAAATCAAATCGGCAGATTTTTTGTAATATTCTCGGATCATAAATAAATAAAAGAGTTTTAAATTTTCGCTGAATATATTCATATATATATCGAGATGTATATAAACTATACTGACGGATATATCGTTTTCATATTACTTGTGTTAAAAAGAACGCTTTTGAACGTCCGAGAAAGAATTAATAATATTTTTCTCAGTTTTCGTTCGATGTAGCACTTCGTTCATGATCAATACTCTCATTTCTTAAAATTATAGAGATTACAGAAATAATAACGTCATATAAATTGAAACCGCGCGTTTCTGACTTATAATCTAAACTTTTAAATATTCTCGCTTTCTCAAGGTTTACGAATAAATTGTCAAAATATTGCGGATTAGTAAAATCAAATTTTCAAGAAAGATAAGAAAAACCTCCATTGCTATCTCTGTTATGCCTGCCATGTTGATGGATACGTCCTGCGCTTGGGTAGTAACAAATTTTATCGTATCTATCTTTTTCGTTTGCACATTTTCCGCAGGCTCATCTTCCGTAGACACATTTTCCGTAAACACATTTTCCGTAGAGACATTTTCCGTAGAGACATTTTCCATAGACATATTTTCAGACTGTGACTCCATAATGTTACATTAGTTTTGCTTATCGTTTTAAACTACTGCGATCACCTCGACAAGAATCCCACGGTTGCGGTCACCTCGACAAGTATCACAATCGAAAAATAAACATGACATGAAAATAGAAAGTTTCTGACGATATGCTGAATCTGTTGTTTGCGTTATCGCGTTTTAATTCCGAGATCGGCATTGCCACAATATATAGTATTGTTTTTTTAACCAAATTACGTTAAACTTTTGCAATACTTATCTAACAATTTCTGTAATACTTAAGATCATGTTAGTCTAGGATTCCTGATAAGGTTCCCTGCGGAAGCGGTAAATTTGTAACTTGACGAATCTCAAGTTCGATTCCTCATCTCATGTATCTTGAAAGTTAGTAATTTCCGTAAACTAAGGGAGGCCCTGAAATATTCCTAGTTTTTCTAGTTAAAGATTGTGCATGTGACTAATAACTACATGAAACACTCATTGCCTTTCAGGATGAGATTTGGACAGTAAGTTAGTAACCCATTCCTGTAAAAAAATTCTATATTATAGAACCTTTAGGAAAAAACTAAGGAATGTTAAGGCCCAATTATTTCCTGAGGGAGACCAGGGTTCGACTTCAAGTGTGGCTCCATTAGATAAATAGATGGCAGGATTCAGCTTCAAATTTTTATTACAAATATTTCGTACACGACGCCAGTAGCGTTGTAAACAGATCGTAGAAATAATGCTTTTGAGGGAAGCTAGACCCCAAATATCCCCATTATTTCCGATCCAGAATAGGATCTATTGTTTGACCGCCGCAAATCTGTCCCCATCCGATCAGACGCCAGTGCTTCTCCACTCGTCTGGACAACGCAATCTTCTCGTCGATCTCCGTGCACACTGGATTCGTCAAGCTGATCTTTGCTAAGTCGGCACGAGTAGCCAACACTCTGCCACCGGTACTTAAAGATCCGATATTTACCAGCAATACCTCTCCCCTCGACAGTTTCGGTACCTATCGAGATATTTACAATAAAAGCAATACAAAAAAATTAAAATCTTTTTATCTATAGAATAAGCATCATTTTAGAGAAAAACAAAGCTAGATCTAACTACGAATTGTACATAATCAGAAACTATATACATATAACAAGTGTACATAAGAGAACAAAATATTACATAAAATATTCTCTATAGCCTCAAAACTTTTGCAATATTTACGATAATATCAGTTACAGATAGTCTTAAAATCATGTAGTTTTTCAGAAACATATATTAATTTTAGAATGCAATAATATAAATCTTTGAGATAATTAAGATTGTATAGAATGCTACAAATGGACTTACCCTAGCGCCCTTTTTATCACCTTCGGTTCGGACACCTAATAAACGTTTCAATAAATAATACGAGATTTCCAGCTCGATGAATATCTGTGGCAATGCGCCGACACTTCCAAGAATTTGCCCGACTAGACGATCAGCACGGCACAGAGTAGGCTCGATCTTGGTCCCGACACCTTATACATAATTTATTACTCTTATAAAATGATTAAGACATGCTACAATTCTGTTCATATTAGAGTAATTAGTAAGGAACATCTACGATGAATATCATTTACCAATTAGACCACCAGGTACAGCAAATTGCAGTTCATTCTGTTCGGCGAACAGTGACACGATGCGCGAGAATATCGGACGACAGGTCAGCTTGCCCTCGCTATCCTTGGACACTAATCCTGGACGAACTTCAATTTCCATACCAACCTGTGACAAAAGTGGTATTTATGATACACGTTTCGGAGAAATTAACCTGGTTTAAGACTGATCTAACTCATACTTTCAACACTCCTCTGAGGATGCTACCACCAGCGACCCCGCCCTTCAAGTCGTCCACCTCGCAGCCTGGCTTATTCACATCGAAAGATCGGATAACGATCAATCGAGGCTCAGACGTAAAATCTCTCATTGGCACCGGGATTTTCTTGGTGATGTACTCGCACAGTACTTCAATATTGTATTTTAGTTGCGCCGAAATCGGAATTATTGGAGCGCCTTCCGCCACCGTTCCTGATTTAAAATTATGCAAATAAAATGTAAACACACAGATGCACGTGTGCGTCGTTTTGTATTAGCAAAAATGGCAAGTAACCTTGAATAAACTTCAAAATTTGCTCGTATTGCTCCTTGGCTTGCGCTTCTTTAACCAAGTCGATTTTGTTTTGCAAGATGACTATGTGCTTAAGTTTCATAATTTCGATAGCGGCCAAATGCTCCGACGTTTGAGGCTGCGGGCATGACTCGTTACCAGCTACAATTCAGTAAAAGAGCTTATTACTTTAGAGAAAGAACGGAACAAATAAATTTCGTATAATCAGCACAAAAAAATATATTATTTACCGATTAAAAGCAAGGCGGCGTCCATAACAGCTGCTCCGTTAAGCATAGTCGCCATAAGAATATCGTGTCCAGGACAATCGACAAAGGAGACGTGCCGTACCAATTGGAATCTTCCTGAACAAATCGGACGCATGCAAGGAAAGGAGTCATCTTTGCTGGACCCACCGGATATGTAGCGTCCAGGTCGAGGACATTTCGGATTTTCACACTCGTAAATCTTCGCGTTTGCGTATCCTGAAATAAAAAAGAGCAATCAGACAACTCGTTCCTTCAGTCTTCTTTCTTTTTGAGCTTACTAGGATTTTCTTTCACAGAAAGGGACTAATCAAGCGCTGCACGCGTTGACTTCTAAAATAAATTCTTCTTCGGAATAAATTGTAAGAATTTTAATACCAAAAGCATACATATATATAAAAAAAAAAAAACATTTTTCAGATAATGGTCTCTGATACTCTCGTTTCTCGTTGCTTGTCGCCCACATTCATCAGACGGCTTCCTTGATTCATCATAAAAATTCTAAGCTAAAATTAGCTATATGTGTTATATTACTATATCGAAATGTCATCGAAATAATCTCATCGACTCGTTCCATGGAAAAATAAACCGACTATATCATGTCATAGACTCTTTCTGCGATAATAGATTAATTTTATCAAAAGAGATAAACGCGACATTGTAATTCACCTCGTGCGAGATTTTATTTTCAGATTCATCCATCGACAAGACAACGACATGTGCATGAATCTTATAGTATCTTACAGGAATCTTATGCTTTCTTAACTATTAACTGTAATCTCTTATATTACCGACTTGTACGTATAAACTGTGTCATAGGCCATAAATATAAAATGTATGTTCGTGATGTTTCGCGCGTGAAAAGATGTAAGAAAATAGTCACCGATTAAGATTCTCTGTGAAGAGAATATGACGACAGAGTGGCATATATATTCCGAAACAGTCCTGAAGCTCTAAGACGACATACAACTTAAAAGTAATGATTTATTTTTAACAACTAACGCATGTATATAAATTTACGTCGACCCTTTACGTTCCGATGTGGTAGCAATCAAAAGATACAATGACAACGTAAAACATTAATTATTTAATACTGCAATGCAATAATAACCATTTACTACCGTATCATTAACTGCGTGATATTATTACAAAAAAGCATATTTGAGCAATGAATTTTTCAACGCGATCAAACTCTTAACTATAATGAATCTGTCGAATTAGGCTTTATACATCGTGTAATGTGTACCTTAATTAATTAACTGCAATAATTGGCTATTCAGAATGTAAACAGTCGACTCCCGGGATTACACCAATCTCCAGAAACCCTTACGAAGATTTACTAGTGACTATCAATTACCGTACAAAATATACAATATAGAAGTAATTGGAACACGCAATTTCTTGGAATAAAAATAGAACACTTCTTCGCCCGTGGCGTTGAATCACGTTTATCGTAAAATTTACATGTTAAATCGGACGACGCATTCCAGAAATGCAGTACCAAAGATTCTATTTCTTTACTCTATGAATAAAGACCCTAGTTGCACCCACGGACAAATTATTGAACACTCGCGGTTGTGTGGCGAGCAAAAACAAAATAAATATTCATAAATTCTATGACGCGCGGCTATAATATAAATTATGATGATATTACAATCAACGTGCTGAGGTGAACATTAAGACACCGAGAATGTGTCAGCACACGTTTTCACTATAGCAGTATCATTTTTTAACATATGATTTATGCGCTCAGGTGAATGACTCACATTCGCAACGTCTCTTGTCTTCTTTCGAGAAGGTCTTTTTGTTTTCCTCCCTTTAACTTTGTTTCTTTAAATGTTTCTCTAATCATTTAATTAAATATGAATTATTAAGATTTAAAAGGTGAAACAAACAAGGTTCTCGACTTTCTCTGAAAGTCTAATCAGAAGACACTGCAAACTTGATGCATCCAAAATGTAATACGTATTGATACACGCAAGGAATATATACTTGCGTTCTCTAAGAAAAGAAAAAAAGAAACTAAAAAAACAACATTAATATACAAAATATATGACCAATATACAATAAAAGCCACTTGATACTACCCCCACGTTACCATGCGATTAAAAAACGCGAATTTTTACCTCATATTTCTCGCGTTTGCGTCTAACTTTTGTACAATTATGCTGAATATAAAAATGAGCATAGAACGTGTTAAAACAAAACCGACAAACAGCTTCGTCACACTCTCTCATAACAATTCAGTATACATACCACATAACAATTCAAGAAACTCAACATTATTATTATTATTCGATGGCAATATTCACATAAAATGTCACTATGTGCAGTCACATCCATCTCCTAGTTAAGCTCCTAGCATTATTTTTTTTCTTCTATGCTCATCCACGACTCTCCACTAACCCATACACGACGATAAATTCTCACAATTTAAAGTTTGCAAGTTTGTACTTTAAAGTCTCATTTGTTTGGCAGACGTCAAAAAATAAAGGTAAAGTTTTAATCATTGTCATCGTAACAATTGTGAATTATGAACACAATAGTACATCCTACAATGTACATGCTACAATGAGACACAATAGTAACTTCAGTTATTAAGTTTTCAAATTTTTTCTTTTATTTATTACCTCGCTTGAAAGACTGTTTCATTTTTATAATATTGATTAATTATTTTAGTATTCAGCACTTAAAGGAACATAGATAATTTATTAAAACTTGAGAAATTACCGCGATTGTATACGACAATAAAATCACTTTCAAGTTAAATAAATTTAAGAAGATAACCGCAAACTATAAGTTTGAAAAGTAACTATAACTTTTTGGTCAAGTTACTATTCCAATCATAGTGCATTTTTTCTTTTCAAATTATAGTCATCGCTAACTCGGTAATATGTACAAAAAAAAAAAGAAAGAGGATTGAGAGAGTTAATCAAGGTCAACAATTGACGCTCGTGAAAGTTACGCGGCAGACATGCTCCTTAAAACAAATACCGCCGGCACGTCGCGGCGCCGCACTTGCAAAGCATCCTGTTTTTCGTAGCGGCATTTCCGCCCTCCGGTTTGTCTTTCAGCAGTTGTTGCCTCTTCGCGTTGTCGCGTGGCGTCTGGCACATATAATCGAACGTGAGTTCCTCGTTCTGCTTGATGTCTTTGATAGCAAACAGTGCGAGATTCGGCAGATTTGGGTCCAGGCAGTTGATCCAGATTGCGTAGACTCCGAGATTGGGGTCGCACGAGTGATTGATGAAGTGCGAGACGTTGCCGTACATGGCAGCGTCCACGGTGTACGGACACTGGTCAGTTTCGTTGTAGTCGAGATCGAAGAGATATGTACGACCGGTCAAATTGTATTTTTTACCGCGCTTCTCCGCTTCCTCATTACTAATCACCTCACCAACGTATTGGGTAACGAAAGTGCCTTTCTTGATCGCGCGCCGGGTACGCACGCCCCATCCACGTCCATTGCTCGTACGGAAAATGCACAATTGCGTGCCGGTACCTTGCTGCACCACCCGATTCGGACAGGTCAACGCGTCGCAGGCACAACGTTTGTTGCACTCGTAGATAGGTGTACCCAGGGGCACGCGTATCCGGCGCGCTGACGTGTACGGCAACGACGTGACACCGTCCTGCGCGAAACAGCAGCCGGACTTTTTGCCGGTTCCGCACTCGCCGTCGCACTCGCAACCGATCGGCGGATCGTCCGGTATTATGACGCCCGCGCCTGGCAAATAGCTGTCGATGTAGTAAAAGTCTTGCGGCGCGCTCTCCAGATCCACCAGGTTCTCCACCTGTATCGTCGGTTTGCCCTTTGTAATACTGTTCATCTCGTTTTCCCAATCCTGCAGCGACTCGAGCTGATCGCGCCGCAGCTCGATCAACAGCATGCGCAATATCTGCCGTTTGATCCTTCCCTCCAGTCTGATACTCTGCGACGAATTGTTTAAGAAACGTCGGATATCGTCGTATACCCCACCCTCGGCGACGGCGACGGCAGCGGCGGATGTGGCTTCAACGATCGATATTATCTTCTTATGTTGCCGTCGTTGATCCACAAAGAGCTCAACATCGCACATGTCCGGATAGAAATTCGCCTTCGCCTTGAACTGATCAATCAATTTCTGCTGCTCGTCATGAAATTCACGCAACAGATCCTCGCAGTTGACGAGATTGCGCAACGGTTCCCACGAATTGTAGGTAATGTCCCAGTCTTTCCATTTGATTAGATAGGACGGTTCCCCATTCTGTTCGCGCTTCTGCAAGATTTTTTCTACCTCCCAGAGTTCTGTCTTCTTCTTGGACACAAGAGAGGTCTCGTCGGGCGCCACTGCCGGTGATTTATAATGCTTCTCACTGCGCATGATATCATACAACATCACTCGCACCTCCTTCAGTTCAAGACGCGGAATTGTAACGTCCTCTCGCGCGGACAATCTACCATCGGATGACAATTCCTCATAGTCGGATTGTCGGCCATCGCTACCCGGATCCCTCGCGTTCGTACTTTTGCTACGCGTGCGAGAGTTGCTGTGGAACGCTTTGAGCATCTGCTGCGTGATGGGTACTTGCCGCGTTCGCAAGCGTCTCGACGACGATGATAATGATGATAATGAAGATGATGACGATGACGATGATATAGACGACACCAATGAGGAGGAGGAAGAAGTGGAACAGAGCGAGTTTCTGCTGTCCAATCGATGAGACATGTTGTTGCGGCCTTCTGTGTTGAAGAGTCTGAGCATCTTGGCGCACGACGGTGCGTCAGTGCCTCCAGCAGGGGAGAGGTGTCGTTTTTGGCTAACGGCTGACGTTTTGCAATCTACGCTGCTAGGTATACCTGCCGATTCACCGCTGCTACCGCAATCCACCGCGTCTGCAATGCCAAACATTTAAAACAGCGTCATTTCTCGTTCCATCTTTTTTTCCCTTGTTTCTAATTCGAACGATCACTCTCCCCTTTCCGTTCACTTTTCCTTTTCTTATGTTTCGTTTTGTTTTTGTTTCCGTTTTCCTCCTCCTCAACACTCCTTGCGCCTTTTATCTCGGCTTGCCGGACGAGCGATAGCAATGAATAGCACCGGGATGCTTTGTTCATGCCATGAACGAGTGGTACGTAATAATAGTGACAGCGTGTGATTCTAATATCTTCTTAAAAGATATTCGGCTTTTCATCCTACTCGCAGCTTCACGAATTAAAAGAGAGTTAAGTTTCTTTGCGCATTTTTACACAGTATTTTTTTAAAAGCATACGATATATCATTTCGGTTTGTATTTTTATAATAGATATCATAAATGCTAACTCTCGGGATACAAGTATCACGCCAGACATCCACCATAAAACCCCCTACTAGATATTTTGTTTTATAAATAAACTCCAAGCGATAATGCATAACGACGTAGAATATACATAAATTTTTAGTAGATATTAACGTAATGTTAATATGATTTCCCACATACCACAGTTTTAATATTAAACGTCGAAGATATATATATATATATATATATATATATATATATATATATATATATATATATATATATATGTTTGAATATAGACAGAGTCGTAAAGTGCTAATTAACTTTTAACTTGCAGTATAAAGACTATACTTACCTGTTATTTCATTTTTTTCATATCAAAATTCACATTTTAAAAGATTTAATTAATCAAGATTTAAATCAAATCTTATTAATTTAAATAATCATTCATCATTACTTTAAAAATAACAAATATATGAATAATTTTACCGTATATTATTTTTTTTATCACTAATATTACTAAACACTGTTCAACAGAAAGTAACATTTAAAGGATTTGTTCTATTTAATTTCTTTACTGAGTGAACTACATTCTTGTAATATAATTCACTCGGTAAAAAAATTAAATAATTACAAAAATACTTCTTCGTAGAGGGATTCCGAAAGGTACATTTGTGCAAAATTTACTTCAAACCCTCAAAATTAAATGAGGAAAAAGAATTAATATATTCAAGTGTACTCACCGAGTTTAATAGTAATATTCCTCTCTAGTTCATTCTTAAAACGAACAGTCTGCACTCCCGAAATAGCTTTCACAATTGTCGATTTTCCATGCGCTACATGCCCAATAGTGCCTGTAATGAGTTTACACATTTATTTATAACTTATAATGCATATATCAAAATATATATAACCTATACATGTAACTCCAAATACTTGAAAATCTTATACACTTACCAATATTGATTGTAGCCTGTCTACTGATCACTTCAGGCGACAACGCAGTTAATCTACTAACATCCTGCACAAAATAAAAAAAAAGAACATGAATACTTTTTGATGCAATACTTTAGAACTGATCAAATCAAATTCAAATAATAATAATAAATTAGTAACAAATTTTTCTTGCTTTCTAGAGATACATTGATTCAAAATTCTAAGATCAAGATTAATAAAGAATAAAATAATAAACTTGTAACTTCTACGTGTGAGTTTGTAAAAGATCGGTCAATTTCTCATAGAATAAGCATAGAATGTACCCACAAGATACTTTTCATGTTTCACAAGCTAGTAAGATATTCTATTATTATTTCGACTTAAATTATATCCACGGAACTTTCATTAACTCTTCATTAAACTTGAAACGGGCAATATCAACAGAAAAGAAGAAAAAAGTGATTAAGATCGCCATGTGTACAAGAGAATGAATAAAACTATCATCGCGCACCAATCAACAATTAGGTTGCAAACTACAAACATTACATGCTTATGCATTTGAAAAACACAATTTACCCCTCTTACAGCACACTACAGTTTAATTGACGCTAATGAGCATCCAATAACTCCCCCCCTTCCCATTTATTTTGTTCTCTCAAAGACTGCGTCCGGGGAGCGCACTATTAGCGCTATTGCATCATCCTATCTTTATCACTCATCAGGTGTAAAACAAGGATAGAATAAGCAAATAGCACTAATAGCGCGCTCCCCGAATCCAGCCAAAATTCGTAGCTGATTATCTGCGGGCGAGCTAGGAGAGCAACATATGTAAAGATCGATCGGCCATCATTTTCCGAATCACAGCATTATCCTCCACGTATGTACACACGGCGAGAAAGTTGATTTTCACGTTGAAGCGATACCAATCTCGTACGCAACTCGCGCCATTAGGTCTCTTCGCGAGCGACTCCGTGAGACAACACGGGACGTCTCGAGTCCTTCTTTTCTCTCTCTCTCTCTCTTTCGTAGTAGAGCTAGGGCATCGTGCGAGTTCGATTCGGACGAGGAACCTCGTGCCCGAGGGGCCCGGGGTTCGGCTGTCGCCATGGCGAGTCGGAGCACGCGAGAATCGAAGCGAGGTTAAGTCGCGTCGGGCGGCAGGCGTCCGACAGGTGAATGGCGCGAAGGCCGTCACGACCGTTCGCAACTTACGAGCTTCGACAGGTCCTGCTTGTGGAGATTCGGCTGGCCGGTGGTTACGCCTAGTCCTTCCTCGCTGCCCATCTTCCGCGAGTCTCCCCGATTACGGTATCACTCAGGTCGCCTCTAGTCTAGCAGAACCGTTTCCTTCCGTAGAGTCCGTCTTGAGGTTTTGCCTACGTTTCTCGTAGAACCGGATCGTCTGGTCGACGACGTCGACGTCCTTTAAGCCACGATCAGCCACGATGCGTTCAGATGCGTTGGAACAGCGCCCTGTAGTCAACCGTCACACCGTCGTTCACATCGAGGGGGCCATATGGCAGAAACGTTGCAACGAAGCGGAATCGACCAATCACAGCGGAGAATACTCGATCGCGATTGGTCGATATCATCGTTCGTGCGTTCCGCAAGAGATGCGCTATCGCGGCTATCCTATCCCACGCGAGATTCCGGAATGGAGGATTCACACCGCGTCCGGCGTTCGACCGATAAATCCTCCATAACTAGAGATAATAATTAAAAGTCTGGCCATAAGGCGATTTTGTCAAAATCCTAGCTACGAGAGAGAATGCACATTCAGTACATTCACTATCGCTTTCCTTCTTTTCTATCTCCTTCTTTGTATCTTATTTTCTGTCTCTTTCTCTTTTTGTTTCTCTCGTGTTTGACAAAATTGGCGGAGCAATCAAAACTGGCTGTCTACAGCCTTGTGTCCACGATACTAGAAATCGCTCCGAGATCTTGGACGGAGAAAAAATTGACCAATCACATTTCAACAATTCGGCAATTGACCATTGCGATTGGTTAATTCTTTCTCTGTCCGAGATCTCGGAGCGATTTCTAGCATCGTGGACACAAGGCTTTTAATTAAATATCCTTCTATACTCCTATTTCTATATATTTCCATGAACCAAACAGAAATTGCATAAATTGCAATTCCTGGAAATTAAAATTTAAAAATTTTAGCACAAAATTTGAATCGACAAGAATTTTCAATTCTTGATTTATCAACGTAAAGAATTTTCAATTTCTGAGTTTATCAACATAAAGAATTTCTCGATTCTTGATTTATCAACATAAACAATTTTCAATTTCTGATTTATTAACATAAAAAATTTTTAATTTATGATTTATCAACATCAAAAATTTTCAATTTTTGATTTATCAACATCAAGAATTTTTAATTTCTGATTTATTAACATCAAAAATTTTCCATTTCTGATTTATCAACATCAAGAATTTTCAATTATTAATTTAGCAACATCAAAAATTTTCAATTTCTGATTTATCAACATCAAGAATTTTCGATTCCTGAGTTTATCAACATCAAGAATTTTTAATATGGGATCCAAAAGATTTTTTGGAAGGAAAGGAAAGAAGAGAAGGGTAGAATAAGTAATACTTCATTGCTTCTGTAAAATACTTCAATTTTATTTTTCTTAGTTTATTTACATCAATAAGAGGCCTGGTGGATGGCCGGTGGATTAAACGCAGACCGATGGATGGTCGGCCACGATGTAAAAAGACTCCTCTACACTCTTACACTTCCTTTTGTATTATAAATTAGACATCACTGGCTCTACCAAAGAATTGGAATTCGACCAACCGGACCGCTTTTAAATTTCGATGCGGAGTCCAAGACGGGGACTTGTGTCTATTTCTACCAATAAAAATTAATTTTAATCTCGGTTTAACTTGGTTTTTTATCTTTTTCCAATTTTAAGAATTGACCTTTTCTACCAATGCAGAGATTAACTTTATCTTTTCCAAATTCCTAGCTAGAAAAAGGTAAAAAGTAAGTTAAACCAAGATTAAAGTTAATCTGTGTTGATAGAAATAGACATTGTTCACGTATGTCCATTTATAACATAAAAAGTTAAATCAAACTTAAACTTAATGTAAATGAGTAAAAATAGACATTAGAGAAGCTCATTGTGGAAATGGGCTCACGATGATCAAACCTTATTGTTAATTTATATATTACAAACTTTTGTAATTGGATTGATTTATTGAACAACTTGGACATATAAATAACAGATAGACTTATAATATTCTTGATGTTTATCATGCAACTCCGCGGTTGATCGAACATCGTCCAAGTCAATGGGGAACTTTATCCTTCGGCAGCGTAACAGGTTTGTCTCCCCGTTCTTCCTTTTCCAGCAGCGTATTCTCTTTCTATTTGCCGGCACTATAAATTGATAAACTAAATATTCCCAGCGGGACAATCTTACTCCAAAGCGGCGGCGCCGGAGATAATTTCGATCAGTTCCCTGGTGATCACGGCCTGCCGAGTGCGGTTGAACGTGAGAGTGAGTTTGTCGATCATCTCTCCGGCGTTCTTGCTGGCGTTGTCCATGGCCGTCATACGGCTGGACTGCTCGCTGCAAGCGCCTTCCTTCATCGAATAAAACAACAGCGAGGCGAGCGAGAATTCCAGATAGCTCTGTATTACTTCCTCGTCAAGTGAATCGTACACCGACAGCTTCGGTGCGGTAACCACCGCATTCTTATCGAACAACGGTAGATCATCAATCGCGTACGATACCACGGACTTGAACCTGTTGTATACTATGCGTCCAGAGCCGAAGGAATAACTGCGAAAAAGAGTAGCCATTATTTATATTATTTATACAGCGCTGCATCTTTAAAAAGAATATACAACTTATATATCCAAAGAGATGCATAGTTAAGCAACAAAAATTAAGAAAAATTTATAGTGAATAATCTCAGTTAATACTGCAAATTAACTATTTAAATTGTATAGTTAGTTCTATCTAGCCTTGGATTTATATGTTTTTGGCAACGCAGCTAACGTACCCACTGTTCATGATCTGTACAGCTATCTTGGCCGCATCGTTGAATGTCGGTGGTTTACGGCCGACCTCAGATGCGACGAAGAGTATGTTGCTCGCGAACAGCCGCTGGAGGATCGCCCGGGACTTGTCGCCGATGCATATGATCTTTGTGTTCTCACGTTCCTTAGGATCAGCCAATAATCGATCACGAATATTACGGGATATACCAGAGTGCACAGCACCGCAGAGACCGCGATCGCTGGTCACGGCAACAACCAGCTTCTTCGGCTCCTCCGGTGGCGCTTGGATCTCAGCCTGCTCGTAGAATATCTTTGTGCCGACGCCGAGGGGACGAGCCTGCTTCAAATCGCGCTCAGCTCGACTGTATTTAGCTGCCGACACCATCTTCATGGACTGAGTAATCTTTTGGATATTCTTGACGGACTTCAAACGCATAGAGATCGCCTTAAGGGTGGCCATCCCCCTCTGTTGCTGCCATTGCTGTTCCTGTGCAGCCAGCCGCAAGATCGTTGACATACGGTTGCTAAGCATCGTTGTCGGCTGCCAGATTCCTACAAATTTAAATTCTCAGGAAACCATTCTATTTCAATTTCACGTTAATATAAGTCTTATGAATAATTATGCATCTTGTGTAAGTTGCAAAATTTAATTTTGCATCATTTATGGGATATTTACTTAATATTCCTTTACAAATAACTTTATGACAGAAATGCAATCATTTGCTATTTTCAATATCGTTCACAGATAATTGAAATGTGTAATGCAATAGAGCATTGATACAGTAAGTAGGAACAGTATCAGAATATAAAATATATGACAGAAATTACAAATAACCGAGTCATTCCATACAAGTAGTTTTGAGACAGCAGCTAATGCCCGTTCTAGACTGGAGGATGATCCTACTCGCGGCTCATCCTAGTGAGTAGTGCAGACGGATAAAAATCAGTGTAGACGGAGAAAAATCATTGATTATTCATGATTTTTACCCATCTACACTACTCACTAGGGATGAGCCTCGAGTAGGATCATCCTCCAGTCTAGAACGGACATAATGCAAGTCACACTTCTGATGATAATGACAAATGTAACGAAACAAAAGGGTCTGTTGCATTTGTGGGGGTAGATTTCTCTGACATTTTGCCTGACACAACCTTCCTTGTGTCAAAAATCTTTAATGCTCTCTCGCTCACGAGATGAATCGTAGAACGCACGCTGCGTTGAATCCGTGAATCGGAGTCCAAGCTTGAAATTACGGCGATGCGTCAAGCTCGACGGTCAGGAAGCCTCGACAGCTTCGAACGCGGCACAATATCGCTCCGTTTACATAATCGCGGGGTGGACTGGTCCCGGACGTGCGCCCGGGTAAATCCTCGCCGCTCGGGTCGAGCCGAACACGGAGTAGGGGCGAGGTGCATCGCCTCGGGGACGACGCAGGGGAATCGACTCACCAGCCAACTCGGAAAATAAAGCCCACGGATTATCGAGAACCCTCCGCCGATCAGCCTGAGTGGTTCCCGCACACGGACGGAGAGGAGCACCACACACGTAACGCGGCTACGAGGCAGATTAGGCAGATTCTCAATCGTTTCAATCACGTCATCTGTGGGAGTCGGATAGCACTGACAAGAAATGAAGGTCGACCTCAGCGCGACCTGGGGACGAGGATAGTGTTCCGCTTGTCTTATCAACGTCGATAACAAAGTAACTTATTATTATAAAGAAAATAAAAATATAAAAAATATTTTTGAAAATGAATTATATAAAATTAATATTATTATAATAAAAGAATAAAAGTAACATAATTATTAATATCTGTATATTGTAACGTAAATATATCATTTTTTACAATTTCAACATTCAGCAGATATTCTGAGCTACATTCTTGTCGCAATTCTACGTGGATTGATAAATGTTTTAATACTAATTTAATAAATGTCTTTTTAATAAATGTCTTAAAGTATTGTACAGCGAAAATATTCAGAGAGAGAGAGAGAGAGGAGTAACACATATTGCAATTCTTAAATGTACCTCACTCAAGAAACATTCCCAGGGAAAGAAAGATGAGTTTTCAAGCAATGAACTGGTGCGACAAGTTTTCTGTGGGTAAAACGCTTTTGTTGTCTATCAAGTTAATCCTTTTATGTCTAATTCTATCAACGCAGGTTAATCTTTAATCTTGGTTTAACTTATCTGTCATCTTTTCCTAGTTCTAAAAGTTAGAAAAAGATAGGAAAGTAAGTTAAACCGAGATTAAAGTTAATCTACATTGGTAGAAATGGGCATTTTAGTCCGATACATTTACACGTAAACTATGCATTCGCCCGGCGAGAAAGGGCGCGATTTAATACAGATCGAGCGGCGGAGTTGGCTCGAACACGTCCTCACGCTTTTCGCCGGCAAACAACCGACGGGTTCGCTCTTCGTTCATCAGTTTGACGCGCCGACCTCTCTTTATTTTCATCACGCATTCGTACATGTCCTCGAGTATCAATCTGCACTTCTCCTTGCCCCTGTGATAGCCGTATGCCTCCATGCAATCCATGTACTGCACCTCGTAGGGCGCGCACTCTTTGACGCACTGAAGATTGCGTATATGGAGGAAGAGATCTGTAAAGGGTCCCTTCAACAAGGGCGCGCCGTATCTCATGTAAACGATATTATCGTGGTTTATCATGATGTACCTGAAAAAGCACAGCGTTTAAGAATCCCAACGATAACATACAATATTTCACTTATATTTCAAACAGCGCAATTCTTGTTATAAACCGGCATTCTCCGAGATCATGAGAAGCTCGACACAACGATCCCCAAAATATAAAGCCCCGATCCAACGTGCTTTTTCGCCAGAATAATTTCGAACTATGATTAATTTAATTAGCAATTAATTCAAATGGAAGAGATGCTTGAAACAATATTTCCAACTATATAATTTCTCGTTCTTAATCCAATCTTTCTTATAACAACAAACGTTAAACAACAAAAATTGATAATTCTGTCCATGTTAACAATAGCATAGGTATAAGTTAATCACCAATCAAGTTAATCAACGTTTGGCCAAAGTCGGTCTAACTATATAACCGTGATTCTTGATTTATGGATAACATCAAAGGAAATCTCCGTAGATATCATTGTTATATGGTAAAATCATCGCAATTTATTCGCATTACAGAAATACGGATTCGATAAAAGAAATATTTTCATGAGAAGGTATAACCCTAACCCCAAAAAATCACATGTACGCACAATAATGTAACTTCTAAGTCGCGCACGTAGAAACGAGAGGAACTGTACGATGATACGTACCGGTGATAATCAATACCCCGATTTTTGTAATTATTATACACGTTCTTGATTACTCGGAGAAATCTCGAAAACAACCTTCCTACGTCTGTTTTTACGTAATCGGTGAATGTCAAGCTAGGTTATGCGGGTCAAGATTTTTATGGCACTTGGCAGCGGGAAAATCAAAATTGTCATCATCGCAATAAAAGTTATCCCAGATTTTGCGGAAAAACTGCAACAGCAGTTTATCCTTTCATTTCATTAAATTATTTGCGATTTAGACACTGGTTGTCAAAAATTCATAATTTGAACTAATTAGAATAGGCAATGAAGAAATATAAACGTGGCAAATGTATAGAAACTATAACGTATCGTTTATGACAGAAATTCATTTAAGGAGCTGAAAAAAATCTCGAAGAAGAATATAAAGTAATTTGTCTCTGGAAAAATAAGCTAATACCTACGAACAACATGTTATTATGTTTAACAAATCTCTTAATATATTTCTACCCTGTTAATGTACAATTGTTCTCGTTGCGTTACCTTGTGCGCAAGATCTTAAAGCAAATATTCTATTCATAATAAAAAGTCACTGATTTTCTCTCTCATACTCTTGAAAGCTATTCTTTGTTGGACGGCGAACAATAACGGCGCTGGCAAGGTGCGTAAAATCTCTGAGCTTCGAAATATCCGTCTGCAACTGTAACAGAGATATCTCCAAACGTCTTCCGCGGTTACTTGTCTCTTCATATCGTTCTTACAACCACACTCGCCACTGTCATTACAGCATTCTTCGTTGTCCGACCGCGAAACGAGGCAATTCGATTCTCCGTTTTCTCGATTACTGGGAGAACTTGCATTAACCGATTTGGAAGACATAAATTTGGAAACCTCAATTGCCCTCATGGCAGTCACTTCATTGCCAGAAGACACGTAGTCCAATCTCGCTTCGCAGAGCGCACAATTATCCTCTGTACTTTGCTGTACGTTACTCTTTGGGCTTATTTTATCGGCTGTACGGAACACGGTGGATATCGTGCCGGAGAATTGAGATTCCAGCCCCGTCGTGAAATTCCGCGCTAATCCCTGTATGGAAGTTGCCGGTGCGCTTGGGGGTTCCATTGATTTAACAGAATTTATCTCGTGGTGTTCCGAATAGTACACCAATTCCTGCTGTGCGAAGTCTCTCATCGGTTTAAGTATCTTGATGTCGGCACACCGAGCGTCGCAGAAGTTTGCCTGGGTGGAGAGTTGCGCGCCTCGTCCTAGGCATACGTCTCCGAGCACCTTCGCGGCGATGTCCATTGCGGAGTCGGCTACAAATATCTTGTTGCAATGAAGTTTTCGAGCTGCCGACAGGAGCAGCCTACGACGTAGCTGATCGGCAAGATCCGTCCTTGAGGTATCGTCCGATAAACTGGCCAATATCGCGCGCAGCCGATTATCATTTTCATAGTTTATCTCTTTGTCCATCGGTTTTATGTCCAAGGTATCCTCTTCGTTTAAAACCTGACTCATTGATACGGCATAACCGTCAAATCCAGAAGCCTTTGTTTCCTCAGTGATTCTGTGTCGCAGCATGTCCCTTTCCTCACTTGTTCTTTCCGCAGTGCTGTCTGTGTTCGGATATTAAAATCTTTCTCAATCACAAAATTCCATGTGACAAAAACTTATTGACTTACGAGACTTACCGTCTATATACAAAACTACTGTCTTGAAGATGAGTCTCTTGTGAGCAGATTCACTCATGCCAGCTTTAATGAGATGTAAGAGCACGGTGGAGTTTAATTCCCCTGAGTGATCGACCAGTATCGAATCGCCATGGCGAATAATCTTGGATTTACCAAGCGCCGCTCTGAACTTGTGATTCGTAACAATCAGGAAACAAGTCTTGCAATAACCGCTTTGGCCGATTAATAAAACGTCAGCGTTCTCACATTTGCATTTTCTGCATAGTGTCACATCTCTGTTGTAAAAAATATAAGTATTATTACCATCAATATAATATATATCTTATTAGATTATTTTATAATAATAATAATAGAATGTAAATTTTGGAATGATCTTATTATATCCTTTTTCTTTTATTTCATATAAATAAAGTGTACTTACGCCAGTGAATCTTTCCCTTTGTTTTTAGTTATTTCATCATCGTTATCATCAAACCTGCAATCATTTACCGAACACATCTCCCCTTTTGCGACTTGTCAAACAAATTGTATAATTTACAATTGTATTTTACAATCAGACGTTACGAAATATTTACAATAATTAATCACAGATTGAGTGTCTCTAGAGCTTGTAAAAACATCTTCGTACACCTGATTTTAGGTTAGAATTGGTTAGAATGCAGCGTGTACGTGATCACGTGGCTACGGTACGTCAGTTACGTTAATTGTTAAACTTTTTGAATTACTGATAATTAATGTCGAATGAATGAATTTATTGACATATTACATTATTATTAATTTATATTAAATACGCAACATGAAAAATCGGAAAGTTGACTACAGAAATTTATGTATTATATATTTTGTGTTATAAATTGTTGTATCCATGATGTAAATTTTTTACATCATAAATTGCATCATTATCGAAAGAACATCATTAAATTACAGGCACCATTTATATTGAAATGATAAATTTATGAAATATATGAAACGCCAAGATGCATGGACTGCCATAAATAAAGCAACTGATCAAAATGTAACAGAAACGCATTAATTTATTGTCTATTAAATCACTATAAAGGATGTAAGGATATAAAAATACCTTATGTATGGCTATGTGTATTACATATTACGATTTATTTCAAAAAAATTAATCTCATCAATTCAAAAAGATTATTTTAAAAACTAAACAAAGTAAAGAGACAACAAATTATAATCTCAAATGCAACAATAATGTATGTTTTGGCTGCTATAGTAATCAAAAACAACAAATTATAATCGCAAATACAACAATATATGTTTTGGCTGCTATAGTAATCAAAAATTGAATGCGGAAGTTTAAGAATGTCCGATAAATACAAAAGATCAATTAAATGTAAAGAATATAAAAAAAATGCGCTGATTGAATTATAGAATGGTATCAAAGTGGAAATAAAGATTACTCACTCTCATCTTCTTTTAAATTACATACAATGCAAATGCTAATTTTGTGTTCCCCGCAAATTAGCTTGTGACATTTATTACAAGACACTTTTGTTTTCCGATTTTTGTGTTTTGGACAATAAAAGCATTTCCCTGTTTCACGAGTATTCTCTACTTTCGTTGGTTCGCTGGTTACTTGTACGAAATTGGTCATTAATGTTTTTAATTCTATTGATAAAGTATCACAATGCAATCTCTGCTGTACAAATGGTAGGACTAAATCGCGTGCAATAATTTTTAAAAATTTTTGTCTAGGCATTGTAACGTTTGTATTACTTTTGTAAATAATCTGGCCGTTAATCCCAGCAATATTTAATAACGTGAAAAAGATGGTGAGTGGCCACCTGCGACTAGTTCGAGCTACGCTGTATTCCATTTTTAATTTATTAACACCTCCTTTCGTCGCATTATAAAAAGAAATGATTTCTGGTCTACGTAAGTTGCCACTCTTGACATCAATATTTGCATTACTGCGCATGGTTGACAGTAACAGGATATTTCTCTCTCTCTTTGGAACATATGAGACTAAAGTCATATCTTTTGTAAAGGCAAACAACGAGCTGTTAATTGCTCTCTTATTCGTGCTTGTAAATTCCGGTGGAATTTGTCGTTTATTTTTTCTTAATGCCCCAACCACCGTAATTTGCTTCTTCAATAAATCTTGCGCGAGCGGAATCGATACGAACCAATTATTAAAAGTGATATTTCTTCCAGAAACTTGAACGGATTCAATAAGTCTTTTAACAATGGCATTAGGTTTGTTTACTGCTTGACAAGAACTTTCAGGTTGTTCCCCTGCGTAAATTTCCATATTTATTGTATAAAACGTGCGAGCGTCTGATAAAATGAAAATCTTTATACCACATTTGCTAGATATATTTGGAACATATTGTTTGAAACTACATTTGCCTCTAAATGCTTCAAACATTTCGTCGATGGTGAGGTATTCACTCGGAATACATGAATTTCTACAATTTTTAGTGAACATTTCGAACACTTCGCGCATTGGGGCTAATTTATCGCTTTTTTTCCACGTGTCTCTGTTGTAAGCGTTATCAAATCTAAGAGCTCTTATTAGCAATTGAAATCTTTTCTTTGACATAGCAATACGAAAAAACGGAGGCGCTAAAGAATCCTTTGTCCAAAGATCATCAATACTCAAGTGACATCGTTTAAATATACCTGTCATGTACAAAATTCCTAAAAGAGCCCGAATTTCAATACTCGTCGTATGTCTACATTCATTACCTTTATAAATAGTTTGGAAATGACTTAATTGCACATTTGTACATTCTACAATACTATCAATCATGTTTGTTGTAAAGAACGTATCCCAACATTCTATAGGTGTTGAACAGCTTCTTGCTGGTCCTGTGGTGCCCGGCAAATTAGTAATATTTTTGGATGCACTTTGCCCTTGAATATTCGCTTCATTAGTAGTCCAAATCGTCGTGTTATCTTTTCCCACGAAAGTCTGACTTTCTCTTATATTATCTTCGTTATCAGGTGCAGAATCCGATAATGGATCACTTTTAAAATGTTCTGACAATTGTGGCTCAATGTCAGAACAGTCATCATCATCCTCACTGAAGTTCTTTGTCTCATTATCCGATGTTTCTTCTTGAAACCATATTATATGTATTCCTTCTGTTGCCATGCTGCTGCACTAAAGATTTGGAAAACTTGTGTAATTTCTTTCTGTTTGTAGCCACTGTTTATTCAAAGCGTACTCAAAACTGTAGTACAGTGGGTCTATATTCTGTAACTCTTAACGACAGTTTCGTTATCGTTATACTTGTGTTGCGCAGATATTATGTATAGTAAAAAAAAAGCTGCGCAACGACAATATAACGATAACAAAACTGTCGTTAAGAGTTACAGAATAGGCCCACAGGCTAATTTTTTTTAAGGGGTTTGGAATAAGACTAGTCTTACCCTGTGTCTCCAATCAATTTTTACTAGTTTTTTGACACAAAACTTTTACACCCTGGTCCGTAACTCTTTTCCTTGTAATATCTCTTTCTAAATTTTTATGTGTGTCCACAGTGATGATCGAATCCGTAAGTTCATTAAACCCAAAGTGATTGTGCAAATCCTCCCTATGGGAAGTAGTATAGGTTATATTACTTTAGATTTCTATCGTCCTTAAATATTATATATAGAACCGGAAATATTATTTACTATTATTTCATATAATAAACGATTACTTACAGTCAAATTGACATGGAGATTTACTTACCTTTGCGTCAATACAGTCTTGTAATTACAAAAGGACGAGACATTTAACCAGTTCATCGACCTGCCATAAGTAAATAAACTTAGATTTGGCAACAGCGCGAATCACTAGTCATACGTATTTGTTCTCGCCATGAGCGACGCACTCAGATTACGCAACACATATTTTCGACTTCGTAATCTTCGTATCCCATTGTTTTTCTGTTACTTCATATTTCTTTTCAGAATTTCAACAGTTCAACACAGTAACAAGAAGACTTCTCCAATCATACCATTTATTAGTCAAATTGCCACATTGTCATTGTCAAGGCACTAGGCAGGCATATGTGCCTTCATCTCTGAAGAAGAAGAAGAAGAAGAAGAAGAAGCACAGATATGATTTCAAAGTCTAAAAATTGTACTAACGAAATTTGGAAATCAACCGTATACAAATATAATCGAAAAAGTGTAAGTAAAAAGTCAAAAAGTTTCAGAGAGTTAACTTTTATATATTTATTAAATTTATTTAATTAAAAATAAAATGTAAACTGAATGTTCGCCTTATATGAAGGTTAAAAGTCTCTTATCCGCATTTTATTGTTAATAAACACCTTGTAATTATACCGTCTGTTATTCTTTTTCGAAGAATTTTCTGAACTGATACATATTGGTGCAATAAAATTAGAGTGAAACAAACTATACTTGTCTCATTCAACTTAATTGCACTTATATTCACCAATTTAGAAAGTTCTTCAAAAAAGAACCAAACCTATAGATAGTTTTAACTTGTATGTACTTGCATTTAGATTTAGATTTATTTATTGTTTTATTATGATATATAGAACGCTCAATGCGGTGGGATCTGATATTGGCGTGGTGGAGTCGTGGACGTGGACTGGCATGGACAATTAGCTACTCGTCAAATTATAGTAGACGCATTAATTTATTATCTACTAAAATACCACAAAGATATAAAAATACTATTCTACGTGTAAATATGGTTTCCCATACAATGTATATAAAGTCACGTAAAAGTATCGCGTCAAATCGGCGGCGGTTGGTGAAAACTTTCCATTAGAGTACTTCGAAAATTCTGTCATGTCGTTCGAGTGTAAATAATTCAGAAATTAATGTTGAGTGGAAAGTTTGATTGAGATAAATACGACTCCAGATGAGACTCTCTCTCTCGGGTTACATTAGCTGAAAAACATGTTAAAAATATGATACCACGCAAATTGAATTCAACAAAGTTCCTTCTTTGTTACGTTTTGCCTCACTTTGCCTCTTGAAAATTTTTCTATGTCGTAAGTTTAATTTTTTTATCTTTTGAAAATTATGCCAGATCACGACTTCAGTTGGAGGCGGAGATCGACGGTGCCACCGTAAAGTTATGCTACGTCGCAGACGAGTTCTCTGCCTTGTGGTTCTTGCCAGCCGCCAAACGTCCTTTCGATTTCTTGCGCAACGGCAATCGTCAAATGGTCACAACCCGGATTTGCGACAATCTGCAAAAACAACGAGATCAAGAACGAAGTCAAAACTACAGTTAAATGTAAATTGATAATCGATTCTTGGACAGACAGACTCGGCGATTGCAAATTCAAAATTAATGAATTCAAAATTATAATGATCTGGATACAGCGCAGCAATGATCGATGAAATGATGAAAGAGGAACATTCTACCTATTTTGCATCCTTATATATTATCGTTAATTAATTATTTTCTTAGTTTTGATTGCGTAATCGTCGAGCTGTCGAGTTTTGATTGCGTAATCTCGCAATCTACAAACGAAGCTATTAGTCCGCTAACTTGCATTTTTTTGTTTACCTGAACTCCAATCGGTAGTTGGTTTTTGTCGAGACCAAGCGGACACTGTGTAACCGGAAATCCCAGCACGTTGAAGATTATCATGTAAGTGTAATTGGATATGTTGTATGCACACTCGTGAGGATAATGCGCCGACGAGGTAAAAGATGGGCAAATTAAAACGCCGTTATCACCCAGCAACTCCTAATCGAATGCCATTGAACATTGTTTTAATATTAATATAAATCACTATATTAATATATCATACAGACAAAAAGTTCAGAAAATACTATAATATGTATATAGAACTTTACCTCAAATTGCTTTTTCAATCGCATCCTTATCTCCATTATTTTTTTATAATTGGAGGCCGATGTTCTTTCAACAATGCTCTTGCCTATCCCATAACAAATAGCGGGAAAAGTGTGCGACGACATGAAGAAAATAAACTTTAGTGCTTCTGTGAGCACCCTCTTCGATTTCTGAGAAATTTTGAAATGTGTATTCATTTACTGCGACACATCTTAAAAATATCTCATTTAACTGTACCTTAGGATCATCCCATCGATTAAACATCGAATATACATCACTGATCTTGAAAAGAATGATCAAGCCTAATTCAAAAGACTGTTTCATATCTTCCAAATTTGTCTGCAAATAATAAAAAATATTATGCTTGTCTACAAATACATCAATACTGTTATCTTTTAAATATTTGATTTTAATTCCTTAAAATTTTTAAATACAACATGGACTTTAAATCTATATGTGTCCCAATATCACCTTTACATAATTTTTTAACAATTATGTAATATACGATATCATGTTGTATTATTGTACGTAAACATATTTAATTTCATATTTAGTCATTTTTAATTAATTACTGGAAAGAAGATTAAATCATTGCTTCATGCTACATAATACTACATGCTCAAAGAAATAGTGTTTGTATTTGATCGTAATAATTTAATCTTCTTTTATAATAAATTAAAAGCAAATTACATAATGTAAAGACCTTTGAACACCTGACTTACTTTTTGCACTTGGACATGACTAGTGTCTTCGAGGTGCCTCATCAGTTTGCAAATTGCATCTTTTACGTCAGTTGTCAAAGAACTTGGGACCGGGCCGTAATCATCCATGTAAAAAAACTTTATGTCCTTTAGGCATACCTATACGAATATGCAACTTTGATTTACGTGATTGAACCTTGCTTAAATAAGCATAATAAAATAATATATCTGTCCATATTAATTTTATTCATCATTTATATTAATTTTTTTACATTTTTTTAGTACCTTATATTTAATTAAAATTTTATAAGAAACCGATAGAAGCATGATTAACCCCTGGTTTTTGTGGACACGTTTCCGCGCGTCAAACGTGCATTTCCATAAATTACCCCAATCACATGCGTGCTTTTTTTAAAACGCGCGCATTTGACGCGCAATTTTTTGCACGGCAACGCATCCACGGAAACTAGGAGTAAGAATTAGCATGAAGCAGATGATTAAAATAACAAATTCTGACCTTTTTGTTAAAGGTATTCCTAGCTTCATCCGATTGCGACATTACTGATAACAGGAGAGGCAGATCCGTGGCATATCTAACCATTGAACCGATCGCGAAAAATGAAGGCCAATTTTTATCATTTGCGCTAGGTTTGTGACCTTCTACTGATATCCAGTCTAAGGGAGAAAATATATAAAATTGTTCTACCTGTTATTTATTAGTTTCTACAGTCTTATAAACAAGTATACAAGATTAAAATTTTCGTTATTTCATTGTTCTCTTTTTTTTTATTGATTGTCCGATGAAACTTACTTGGTGTGGGTTTATGGCCAAAAACGCCGCAAAACATTGCCGGAAGCCTGGCCGATCCACCGATGTCAGAAACCAAGCTCAGGATCGAGGCGCCAGAACCGACAAGAGCAGCCTGATTAAATACAACAATTTCTATCTTTTATAAAATTCCATTATGTATTATTTTAAAAAGAATCTTTAATTTTTATGGGTTTTAGGAGAAAAAGGAACTCTGGCGTCTACGTAAAAAAAATGAAAATATACAAACCTCGCCACCGGAAGAGCCACCCGCAGTCCTCCGTGTATCGTAAGGATTCCTGGTGGTACCAGTTATTTTGTTGGAGGTGTGCCACCACATGCACAATTCCGGAGTGTTGCTGACGAGAAGAGGAATTCCACCAGCCTCGCGGATCCTCGCTACAACATCGGCGTCTTTTGTCGCCCTCGAGGGAGTATCTTTCATCGCCACGGTATGACTCATCCCTAAATATAGATAAATTTTTATTTTAATTGTGTATTACTTATATGCCATAAGCTACGCTATAAAATTATTCTACAGATATTGCATCCAGATAATATATTTTTGTTGTGTACTTGCAGAAATTATACAGAGTACGATGTCTTCGAGACGGAAAGTGAATAGCGTATTATCCCTTGGAAAATTTTACATCGATTTTTGTTCGATAAAATTTTCGACATTCAGTAAGTATAAGCAGTTTGAATTAAAATTAATTCGCAGTTTGCCATGGCATGCGTGTATTTTCAAATAATATTTACAGAATGCCTGACTGTATGATCTTGAGTCCAGAGATCTCTGCGATTACTTGCGATTTTACGTTGATTTAAATATGCCAATATACCACTTATTTGAACATACATAGTACTCAGTATATGAAATGGCAAATCGATGTCTATTGCGCTAACATACTACTTCTAAGAAAAATTCTCAGCGAGTTATAACACTTCTGTCATGAGTTTATTGGTGGGAAAATAATTTCGTTAAACCGTGCGAATTACTACATAGTAGTATGTGCAAACGATGAGTTGTTTAAAGTGACTTAAAGAGAGAAAAAGATGAGAAGATATTAATATGCAAGGAAAACATCAAAAACCTAGTGACCTTGACACCCCTTATGCGGTTTTAATAACAAGTTGATATTTAAAAAACTTCTCCTACATTTGAATAGATATACATTATATTTAAATATAAATGCATCTTAAATGTGATAAACATTAATTATTTCTCTTTAAAAAAAGATTCTAATAATGCGTGTTTCCGACAATTCTATTGAACATATATTCGAGAAGTTGCGCAAGTGATTAACGTAAATATGGACTATAGTTTTAATCACGCGAATATCAGGCATGAAATGCCTGATGAATTCCATGCCCTTGCTATTTACTATTTAAAATTTTGTTTTATAAGTTAATGTTTCCCAAGTTAAAATGTTATGTAAGAGTATACATATTAACAATAAAAACAAGATACATACTCTCGATAATAGCAAAGCTAAGGAAGGTTAAAAATTCGAGCAAAGAAATTTTAGATGTTAGTTTAAAATTAAAATTTAATAAACATATGTATATATAACATTTACGTTTCGACGGTCTTCTTCAGAACGTTCTAATCGATAAAATTACATTAATAAATTACGCAAAATAGATATAAAAGATTGAGAGAGACAATGGCTGATGGTCAAATTAAAAAAAATCGCATACAATAAAAGAGTTTTCGTCGTTGGGCAAGCGCGTTAGAACGTTATGAAGAAGACCAAGTAGGTCGAAACGTAAATGTTATATATATACATATGTTTATTCAATTTTAATTTTAAACTAACATCTAAAATTTCTTTGCTCGAATTTTGGCCGTTCAACCTTTCTTAGCTATACATATTAAATTTAACTAAAATGAGTAAATATATATGGAGGGGTAAAAATTAGAGTGGTGTAAGTCAAATTTTTTAAAATATTTTTTCGTGTGCATAGATGCAATCTGTACAATATATAAATTGCATCTATGCACACGAGAAAATATTTAAAAAAATTTGACTTAACCCACTCTGGTTTTTACCTCTCCATATTCAGAATGTGACTGAACTATGTGACTTACCTTGAACAGCGATACTTTCTTTAATCGTCACAGGTAGCCCGAGCAGCGGTCTCTCGCTCGCGATTTTCGCCTCGTCTATAGTTGTTGACTGCAGAAATTTGTCAATTTCACGTGCCTCTTGAATCGCCACATCGAAACGATCTTCTACGATAGCGTTGATCGATGGATTCACCTCCTTGCATCGCTTCACGTATGCGATAATCACTTTCTCGGAACTGATCTGCCGATAATTGAGAGGATATAACATTGAATAACTTTGGTTTGATTCGACTTAAGATGATTTCAAGTGCGTATCCTACATTGATTTGGCAATAATATTGCCTAAAAATTGTTTCAACAGAATGACGTAAATTTACCTCTCTTTTGCGGATTTTCCGCGCAATTTCAGTCGCCGACAGCAGCAAAATTCGATCCTCGATCGGCGGGCATCGCCGTCTCTTCCTCAAACCTCGCAGTTTGAAGAACGGGCCGAGCAAACAACGGAGAAGAAATAAGCCGTACTTCACTATTATCCTCACTATTATTGCTTGGACCTTCGGTATGAAATGATATGTGTTCTAACAATTTCTTAAGCATATCTTTAAGAAATGGAATCTGAAGTGAATATAGTTTTACCATAATGCTGATAACGCTTATCACGCTTTTCTCTACAAGTTGAGAGGGTTTTCGCAGTTTTGAGATTAGTCACGTTGATATGCAATCCATACAGCTTAAAGATTTCGATTGTTCTAGATAAAGATTGAAAGTTATAACTTTCATTAAATATTGTTATCGTATATCATCTTATTATATTATTAATTTAAACTCACCGAATTGACCAAACGGAGATCACTGTAGAAGATGTTTAATAATGACAATGGAAACTCCATAACGCGTTTGTATTACGTTATTGCAATTTATTACGGTTGATTGTTTTTAATTAATCCATCAATCCCATTGACAGTACGCTTACATTAGTTACAGGAGACACGTGATGCAAAAACTGAAATTACGAAAGCATGTTTAATTTAACTCGAAGTTTTCGAAGTTGCCATCAACAAAAGAATTATCTTTTTTAAGAAAACGTTCCAATAATTGACCGAGAAGAAAAGAAGATCGAGAGTTGTTTGGTAGGTATATGTTAAATTAAAGCATATTTAACTCTAACATTAATTATTAATTAACTGATATCGAATTTTGTCAGAAATTCTTTCAGAGAAACTTTCTCGATAATTAACCGAAAAAAAATAAGATTGAGATATTCAAAATGTTGTCACAATATTTTAATGAGTACAATATATCTAACTGACGCGATTTTGATATAAAAGGCAAATATCTCTAAATCAACTTTTCCGATCGGGGACGATCGCTATATACGGAATATCGCCGTAAAAATACATACGTCTCGTCATTTGTTCACAGAACTTTACTGGAAGCGTAGGCAATGGAAGTACATGTGAAATACATTGCTTAATTTAACGTCAATGTGAAATATCGCGAAATATCGTCACTGAGGGAAACTGTTCATTACACAGAGCCGATTTTACGATTTTAATTTTACGAAGAATGTTAGTCATTGTCGTTTATGTTAATTTCACACGGATGTCTGACGCAATACTTTGTGGACACTTCCTCGAGGTTTTAGGTCGTATCCCGCGCACGGTTCGCCATTGAAAACAGCAACGAAGTGCGAGACGAGAATTTTAAAAGACCCACCCTACCTCCTTTCTTCGCACCAACATTCATACGCAATAAGACGTATACCGGTTATCTCAAACGGGTTATCTCAAACATAACGTAGATTTTTGGCTAACTCCTTTTTTAATTGATTATGAATATTATTTCCGAAAATATCCAATGTTATATTATTGAACAAGATACAATAGTAGAGATTTGTTGCTAATGGAAATTAATTCGTCAATAAAAATTAATTTGGATCTAAATCAAGCATTTTATCGCTATTTATTATAAACGAGAAAAAGATTGTTGCTGAGAAAAAGAATTTAGTTCTACGCGGTGATTTGTTAGAAATTATGTAATAGAACTTCGTGAGTTTACCTACATACATGCTAGTATTGATAGAATACCCAGTGAGGAATGACCTGTCAAATCGACGTCTATAGACTATAGACGTCAATTCGACGGGTCATTTCTCACTGGGTAGTTATGACAATAAGTTATGCGCGCGTGTGTGTAAAAGAAAATTAATTTAACTGTATAGCACTCTCAAATGTGGGAATTGTCGTTGAGTTTGCAAATCGACTCAAAAGTTTCGGGAGTTATTATTTCACATGAATGTTATATTAAAAAATTCACGTTTTATATAATTTGTTTCTTGCAAATTATATTTAAGTTTTCTTCTTAAAAAAAGTTTTTTAGGGATTTAAATTTGAAATGAGTTATATTGGAAATTACTTTTATTGGAAAGAAAGTACTTTCATTTGAATTGATTAAAATTACATAATTAATAATATCGTATCGTGTAACGTGTATCAAATAAATATTTGCTTATCCTAATTACTATTATCTTATTTACGAAGTATCAATTACAAAACAAGTAGATTCTGGTCAAGTTCATTGCAAAAAAACTGCATTCAAGATGTAAATATACATATATGCATATGCTATACGATGATTCGATATCAAACTGCGTCAAAACTGATTAGAATTGTTTAATCTTGATGAAACTCAATTTTCATATTAATAATATATTACACTTCTTATAAATATAATATCCTAATATAATCGTGCATCTTAAAATTATAATCTAAAAAAGAGATAGAGCGAATTGTTAATCTGGTTGTTGCAATTGAAGGATTTAGCGCCACGATCTTTTTATTTAAAAACTTTAAGGAAGTTAATTTAAATTTGAAATTAAATTAAAATATTATAATTTTATATTATACGCATTGGTATGATAGAACACATCTGCAACTTTTATATTTTCTCTGAATCTATGCAAAATATAAAAATTTACACATAAAATAACGTTTGTACGTTAGTAAATATAAATAAGAAAATTTAGATAAATTATCTAATATTAATTTTTACGAATTTGCAGGAAAGCGTGTCGGATCATTACGTACCGCAGGAGACAATCTTGATAAGATACACAGGATTCGAGGCGACTAATCCAGTAGCATCCGTTGCAGGCCACGATCGTTCACGACTGATTCGCATCGATACGCACGAAAGGAAGCAACCGGCATCAAGCGAACTTAAAAAAGTGGGACGAATGCCGAAGTACGTTCCACGGCGCTTTGCTTTTTATCATCCTCGATGACGCGCGTTTCCTACAAATACTCTGTATTTTTGTTATCCGTGACTTTTTTCTTAGTACTCACTATTGAAGCTCCTGTGGTCCATTCACTTATGCCTGATTAGAGGACTTTATATATTTGACCATTTACGTCAAAGTCTTTTCCTCGAAGTTGAATAAATTTAATAATTATAGTCGAAAAAAGTAATCGATCTGATCCTAATATCTTGTTATTGAATAGTAATCAATGTGATTCAAATAACTGATATCTCGAAAACATATATAACAATAGTGGACTTTGCTTTCTGCGAACGTATATATATGTATATAGTATGTGTTTTGGCCGTTGGTCGACTCGACAATCAAGATACCATAATATTTGGAGAAGAGAAATCTGTATGAAATGAAAAGTGGCACACGAATTCAGAACGCTCGAAAAATCACTGAGAAAAAGAAAGTATGGATGTGATAACATTTTAATAATTTTTCTATCCAAATACTTTTTCCGATTTTTGCAAGTAAAATTATATTTTATTAAGAAAATTATTTATACAGAGTATTTTGAAATTACTGGGAGAAACTGAACCGGCTAATAGAATCTACAAAAAAAAGGTCTTAGGTAATCATAGAGAGAGATCCGTAAATTAAACGTTTTTAATTTTTTATTTTATAAGTTAAGTTCTCTGTACGATATGTCATATGGTAAATATATCTCAGAGCTTAAAATATCAACAATTTCTATATCTAAAAATTCGCAGAATAAACAACTGAATATCTCAGAAAGGATCACTTTGCAGACCTACGTTAAAATTGTGTTACCTGTTTGTGGATTCTATTAGCCAGTCTGATTTTTACGGGTATAGCTCCAAAACACACTTTGCATATACAAGAAAAAAAAGAAAGAAAATAATTCTTGAGGTAATAATGAAAAGACTAAACGGGAGTTATAAATAAATTAAGCATCTTTTATCAAGCGTTATATAAATCTCTAGCAATTGAAAAATAATTTGGTCGAAAAATTTTGACAAATAATTATAAAAAGGAATTAATTTCGTAACAAGTTCAAATATCTGTAATTCATACTATTGATGATAAGAAGAAAAAAGTAAGCGGATACAATCGGAACGATATTTATTACAGAAAGATTACAAGATTATATTCAGGACTATAAACATTTTAGACGCGGCCCATGCGCCGTGATTAGGACGCGAGGGTTTCCCGTTTAATCATGAAAAATATTATTTACATTGCACATATATCACTAGCGTTACTATCAGACGAGCGGACAGTTGGTCGTTGAGAACTCCCCGCGAAAGGCCGTTCCGAACGAAAAGAATACAACCTCATCTCAACACGATCGTCTTCCCCGACGCGTAAAGAAATGATCTCAAGAGGATTTCTAGCGTAAAAATGGTCCCTTTACGCGATCGAGTTATCGCTTCGTGTTCACAACTCGACTGATCAGATTATCAACGTCAAATCAGTTTCTACAAACCTTGCGTTAATTTTCATCCTTTCTAATCTTAGCAGATTACGATTACTTAGTGCGTGTAATTTTGACGCTAAAAGAGCCGAAGATTCGGAACAATCTTGCAGACAGCCGTCTTTCTTTCTCGAGACGTTCAGCTAAGAGCTTGAAAATGTCCTCGAAAACTTACTTTATTTATATCTAATAGAGATCTATAAAAGTTACAGAATTTGTGAATACTCGAGAAATATATCCCTCGTCAGTTCGGCTCTTCCGGCGTCGTTTTTTTTTTTTTTTTCGATCTTTCGCTATTCTTCCGTGTGTAATATTTATTTTACGATAATTTCGAAACGTGTTGTTCGCAGATAATTCGCACGACCGTGTCGGACAGTCGCGTTTGAGGCACTCGCGCCGCGGAAAGTCGCTCAAGAGAAAAAACGCGTTTTTTTTCTGATCGGGGGAGATCATCGCTAAGGTAAGCGTCTATAAACATCACGAATGGATAGCAGTTGCGGATTAGCGTCGAGACATCGCTGATATATTCGTACAAGACCAAAAAATAGCCATTTGTAACCGGTTATCGAGAATGAATGAAGTAGTCTTCTAGTAGGCGACTATCGTCCATCGCGAACGGGCACTATTGTTACCGTCTCCGAAGAACGCAGGCGAGTATTTTTTGCTCTCGCTCTCTCCGCTTCTTATCGCCTTTCCTTAAGTACCGAATATAATATTACCATTACTATCATTATCATTTACGTCTACATGTTCAGCGTGTATACGCGCCGCCTTCGTCCCTCGGCGCTATCACCTTACTTCGCTGTCATTAATCACTATTTTGTGTCGTTATAATAAAATACGTCAATATATATATATATATATGCAATATGTATATACGTATACATATACAAGGTTCACGCGATCGAACTCTTAACGTCTACTGCAATGAAAAAAATATGTTTCCATTTTTATGACTTTTTCTCAGCACTTCGGAGTTTTCCTAAAGATTTATCGTTATCGTATACGCGCAGCTTGCCGAAAGAAACGACGAAATTACGTCGATACACGTTCGTGACGAATCGAGTTATCTTATTTAAGTGGCAATAATAGTCGGCGACCAATTATTATGTTACTTGTGCAATTCGCGACGCGCAGTTAGCCCGAGAGTTGTACAAGTATTATCTTTAAGTACCAACTAAAAAAAGCACTCGAAGTCGGACGTTGCGGATTGGAGCTTTTGTGGACGATTAGAGTGTTGGCTCGATAGAAATCCTTTGTTCATTAATGCAGCATAAAATCAATTAGACGGTGACGTAGACGAAGATAAATAAGAGCTAGTAAGATATTGTGTTACATCAATTGGCGTTTGCGGAAACACCGTGATATCTTTTTTTTTTTTTGCCGATAACGTTGTCGTGACGGTAATTTCTAGAAATCGGAAACGGAAAATTGTCGAGAATTATACGGGGAATTGCAGTAAGACGACGTAGACCGCCTGACTACCGGCATTTGAAAAGCGTCTGAAGCGGGAAATATCACTTTCTACGGGGACAAAACGCGTACAAAAACCCTAGTCGTATAAATAAGTCTATAAGCGCTTAACAGGACGATATCTCTTAAGGTAGTCGTTACAGTAGTAATGCGATAGCGTGTTGCGCGCGTTAACTTTTCTTCCCTTTTTTTTAACGGCACTGTATATAATATGTTATTACCAACAATGTGCAGTTTTTCGATTTAAAAAAAAAATACGGATACGGGATGCTAACCCGTAGAAATGATAGGAAATAATCGTTTACAAAACTATCCCTAAACGTAAAAGTAACCGTACGAAGTTCACGATATGCCGTTGCATTCGTACATAGCCGTACGAAACGATCAGTAATTTCTACATTCACATAATAGCGACAGTATTTTTACATCCGGTAATAGAGCGGCGGATAATAATAACAAAATTGCAGAACCCGCGAGCATTACGAGTGGTCTTGTTCGCTTGCGAAAAAGAGACGCGTCTATTTACCATTTTCGAAACACCCTCTTCTCGAGATGCGCCGACACTTTGTACTGAAAATCGCGCTGCCGGCTGTCTCTCCTTCGCGTATCAGCGGTGTGCAATTGATAAAATGCAATAAATTACGATTGAAACGTGTTTGGGGAACGTTCGGAGAAAAGACTGAGTCACAAAGTCGAACACGCCGTCTTAGAACTATCGTCTCGTTATCCTTATCCACTCGATAGTAGTTTTCTATCTCTCTCTTTTTGTTTGTGTTGTGTATGTGTATATGTATGCGGTGAGTATACAGAATACATCCATTCGCCGTCGGAGAAGAATGAGGCTTTAGAGCGAACACCCTAGGCATTTGCTGGTGTTATCAGTCACTTGTTTCCGGAACGGCAGCGTGTTTTCGCCGCCAATTCTTCGAGACGGAGGCAGATCGTGGGGTTAGCGATTAATAGATCAGTTTAAATAATGCAATTGTATGTGTGGGTTAGCGAAGACAGCGTGGTTGAGAGATTCTTTGGAAAAGTTTCGAGAGGACGAGTGGCTCGTAGATGGTAGACGGACTCATCGCGCGTCTTTCGCCGTCAGTTTCTCTATTAGCTCTTGCAGAGGCGCCAATTCTCTTCTCTCGATCAAATTAAATTCCTATAATGCGAGATCAGTAGCATTAGATAGCAGAAATAAACATTAGATATCAGAAATAAACTCAAATAATAAGGTATTACAGCTATATGCATTATCATATCACCTGAAAAAATGTTATCATTACTCTTGTTATCGATTTATCCTCTTAATCTTTTTTAAATGAGACTATGATTATATACCTGAACGAAGAATATGAAATGCTTGAACGACGTGTTTAAGTGCGCCTCCTCGCCGAGCTGCACGACTTCGCTAAAGTGTTGATGGTAGATGTGAGCGTACACTCTGAATAACCGCTTCAGGATAGTCTTCGCGATAGACAAGAAATTTTTAGGGAAAGGAACTCCTGCAAAGAGAATAATCGAGAATTAGTTTTCGGCTCGGGGATAATTGGCGAGAGAGAAAGAGAAAGCGTAAAGAAAATAATACAATTACCGATTTTGGATGGAAATAGAGTCTCGTCGTCCAATTGATCTTGCACCCAGGTCATTAAGTAGTCTATGTATTTGGGTGCCGAGCATTTGATAGGCTTTTTCACTGTGTGGCCGTCGGCCCAGTGATATTCGTACTTCGGTCCGGCCGACATGATGGGACAACTCTCCTCCGTGCAGAATTCTGTGATGGTGCCGTACAGCATGTTGATTTGATTGAAAAAATCAACGGCTAGGGAGAAGAGACAGAATGACGTTTAGATCTGGTCGATGCGAGGTACACAATGAGAACGGTAAACGGGCGTTTCGACTTACTGTTAACGGCGACCCACTCGTTCAGATCCTCTCCTTCAGGAAGCATAACGGCCAGTCGCAAATTACCGGAGCCTA
Organism: Temnothorax longispinosus; assembly: GCF_030848805.1. Taxonomy (NCBI): domain Eukaryota; kingdom Metazoa; phylum Arthropoda; class Insecta; order Hymenoptera; family Formicidae; genus Temnothorax; species Temnothorax longispinosus. The sequence continues at coordinate 5,182,004 of NC_092368.1, forward strand.
GCGTAGCAGCGGCATGTTTCATCAGGTCGTACTGATGAGTGCCCTCCGGGATATTTTTCTTTGGTTTAAAGGTCTTCGAAGACCTGCTCCCACTGAGAGAGAAAAGATAAAAGGACAAATATCAGAAGAGCATTATTTGTGATTTCTATTTGCTACTAGGAGATTTGAAGTTATTTCTCTAATACTGTAGATCGATATTCACTATATGATACTATAATTAATTATGTATCTTTACTTTGGAATCTGAAGTACGAAACGAGACAAAAAGATATCGTATAAATGTAGGTCGTTTATCGCTACAGATAACTCGATTAACTGCCGACTTATATTCCTGTTATTGATAAGATTAAAAATGGCAAGTATCAAGAAATTTAATTAAAAATTAGAGATGTGTATAATACGTGATTCCAAGTTTACTCCTATTACTTCATTTACCAAAAATTTTGTTTCAATAATTTTATCTTCTAATTTACCAGGAATTGCATTTTTTCAACAAACAAACAAAAAATAAATTCTCCATTTAACTATGCCCTTTTACACTCCCTGAAATATTTAAACAAAGTCTGAAAGTCTAAAATATACTTATATATGTATTTGTATATCCGTTTTCTCACACGCAGAAATGCATAAAAGTGATTTTGTATTAAACTTTCTGTTGGATATGATATTCTCCTACATTCAGCAAAAATTCAACCCTCTCTTCTTTCTCCTCCAAAAACACGCCTACACTTGCTGCGTAATGAGCAACAAGAAGCAAGTGAGCAAAAGAGCAAACATCATCTCCCTTTCTCTTTCTCCGTTTAGCTACATCTCTTTACGCTTTCTCTCCTCGATCGCCTCTCTTCTCCCCACGGAAAAGCCTAAATATACTTTTCGTTGCAGACGCGAAAAACGTGAAGGACAGCGCAGCTGGAAGGAAAAAAAAGAAGAAGACGAAGAAGAAGAGAGAAATCGCGCTCGGCCGCGAGTTGTGACGCTCAGCTGATCGTGATCGCGCGCACGCAGAAAGCGGCGGCTGCCCGTTATTTATCGCGGATGTCAAAGCGGACATCGAGAGCGTCGGCGTCGAGCGGGGACTCTCGATGACGACGAGGAGACCACAAGGCGCGGCCACCGAGACCGATGATTCATAGATTACGCGCCGCGTCGAGCGATAATCCTGACCACGGTCGTGGAACTTGGAACATGGTGGGTCCCGCGGGAAGACGCGCAAAGGGAAGAGCCGCCCGCGCGCGCGATAGGCGTGCTATTTTTACCCTCGATCGATCCACCGGCGGACGGCATCGACTCACCCTCGTCGAGCTCGTCGTCGTGGAGAACCGATAAATTCGATTTTTAGATTAGATATAGAAAAAAAGAGAGAAAGAAAGAAAGAGAGAGAGAAGAAAGGAGAACGTCCCGGAGTGGAACGAGAAACAAAGATTCGCGGATCCTAAAAGGAAAAAAAAAACAAGTCGTCAGCTGTCACCGGAGGAGACGGACAAGGGAGGGACCTCGTCGGCCTCGTCGCGTCCTCGTACTTCCTGCAAAGATGTATCGATCGGACGAGGGCGGCGATTCAATTCGACTCGACTGGACGGAGGTGGAGAAAGTCGCGGAGGCGAAGAGAGGAGCAACTCACAATAGGAAACTCATCGTGACGGCTCGTCGTAGCTGTATATAGCTGGGTCGCTCCGCTCGTTGGGCCCGCTCTCGCCCGTTCCGCTCGGTCGCGTTGTCCGCTGCCTGCGTCCTCGCTCAACTGGACTTACTGGACGCGTGTAACGAGACGACGAACCGTGGGATTATCACGACGACGAGAACGTGTCAGTCGGCCGGCCGCCGCACTCGCGCGCGCGATCGCCTCCTCGCGGTTCTACCCGCTCTTCCCCGTCCCGTAAACGTTGCTGTGCGTGCCGGGAAAGACCGAGTCGCCGTCGCGCAACCCAGACCGCCCGCTGCGTCGTCGTCCGTCCACTACTCCGCTAATAAGTCGTCCGGTTTCTCTCGCGCTCCTTCTCTCCTTCTCTGTTTCTCCTTCAGCCTGCGAGACTCAGCGAGACGGTGCGGGAGCGCCGATCCGGCAAGAGTCACGGCGACGTGGCAGAAAATCCATTGACTACTACGACGGCGAGTCGCACGTCGCACGTTAGAAATTCACCAAACTATAATACGAATAGATAATATAATTATAGATTTATATAAAAAGATCGTAGATTTATATAGATAGACCGTCGATTTATATAAATAGACTGTAGATTTATATAAATAAATCATAGATTTATATAGGTAGATCATAAATTTATGTAGATAGATGTAAATTAAAATTATATGCGGATAAACTGCATTACAATAGCTGACAGCACATTAAAAATACAGAGATAGGCTGCGGTCCACTTGCGCTACAAATGCTCCGAAGCATTCTTTTTCTCCTTTCTTTCAATGAAGAAAGACGGAGAAGAAGAACGTTTCGAGGCATTTGTAGCGTCAAATGGACCGCGGCCATATATGCATGATCAAATGGTTTCTTACATAGGCTACGGTCAACGTGACGCTACAAATGCTTTTAAGCGTTCTTCTTATTTCTTCCAATGAAGAAAGGAGAAGAAGAAAAGAACGCTCCAAAGAATTTGTAGCGTCACGTTGACCGTATAGCCATAATACATCAGAGAGAAAGGATATATAAGGAGAATGTAAGAATAAAAGAGAAAATAAGACGAATATCTCCTTCCAATGAAAGATTTATTTAATCTTCTTTCCACAGATATTGCACAATAGAAAAAGGAAATTAAAGCATATTATATGACTTTAAATTCACTAATGGCCGCGTTCAGCAGACACAATTGTTGAGTTCGTCTTATCAACACTCTGCATTGATTGGTTGGTTCTAAAAGTAAGAGCCAATCACGTTCGACTGCTACTGAGCGGCTTGGTCTGCTGAACGCGCCCAATGCTGCTCCGTCTTCGCGCTTCCGAAGAGGGCGCGCGCAGTCTTGAAAATCCTATGGAAACGCGGCTTGCGTTGCTCGTATATCGAAATCATCAAACGCGCCGCCATCGCGCGCCATTTTGCGTTCACGAATTCTTCGGTTCATCGGTGGTGTTGGTCCTCGGTTCGTCGTAGAAACCGATTCCGAGGACAATACTGCGGGCTGTGGGTGTTCCGTTTTTCTAATTGATCGCTACAATCGACCTTGGGTTCTACGAGGACGGTGTTTCGACGCCTTCGCGGCGGTAAGTTGAGCAAAGTTGGATTCCGGCATCGCGAATCCGTCTTCGATCGCGTTTCTCGCAAACGGCGTTTCCCCATCCAGGTAGTTTTCCCCGCGAGACACCGTAGATTCTCTACGCATTTGTTTCTTGCGTCTACGCGCAATGTGATTTTATCTTCTCCACCTCGTTAATTCTCCTACGTGATTTTGCTTTTGAGTTAAAAGCGAATGTGCGAGCGCAGTCGAGTCCGGCTGACGGGACGACCGAACCTTGTCTCGTTCCTCTGTCAATATTTTCTCGTTTAACCTTGTCTCATTTCTCCCTATCGATACTCAGTATCCGAAAGCGATTCGAAGTCAACGGAAATCCGGGAAATTCTCGCGGTATCCCAGTTTTCGTCTTTTTCTTCCTTTTTATTATTTTTGTTTACGATCGGTGTATGTTTCTTGCACGGGCGCAGCTCCCAAAATGTCGACGTAAACCTTATTACGTTATATCTTGATGTTTCGGAAGCTCGACCGCCGCGAAATTGCTGGTACTCGATAACTCGATATGCTCGAGTCTTGTCTTTGTCGCACAATTGATGTCGTCAACGTTAAACCAAGCGAACTATCTCATCTTTGTGTTTACAGGCATTGTTCGGAGCGAGATCATATTAGATTAGAACCATGTCGAGCGGCAGTGGGGATCACGAGGAGGAAGGATACGTTGTTAAGGTGCGCGGGCTGCCGTGGTCCACCACCGTGGACGAGATCATGAAGTTCTTCGGCGACTGTTCAATCTCGAATGGCAAGAATGGAGTTCATATGACTACGTCTCGTGAGGGACGCCCCAGTGGGGAAGCCTATGTGGAAATGGATACTCCGGAAGATATCGAGAAGGCATGCAAAAGAGATAGGGATCATATGGGCCATCGCTATATTGAAGGTTGATTTATTTATATTTAAAATTAATTTTCTTAACGTATTTAGAATTTCTTTTATGGTTCTTTATGACTTGTTTATCTGTTTATGAATGTTCCTGAGATACTGAGATACTAAGTTTTTTATTTATATATTTTTAATCTACGAATATATCTGTAGAAATATATTATAGAAATATATTTGTAGAAGTATATTAAATTAACTTAGATATTAAATAAGTATACTATTACATTACTACGTTTACGCGAGCGTTACTTCTTTAGTAACTTTACGATCATTCCTTCGTGTAAACGGGATTTTGTAGTAACTTACGATAATTTACTCCGCGTAAACGAGTGAATTATCGTAAGTTACTACAGAAGTAACGCTCGCATAAACGTAGTATATGATAAATAGGAAAGTTATCTTTTTTTTCTCGTGTTACGTATATGTTATATTATCTGTGTCACACTAAATCTTTTATAATAATTTATGTATTGTTACTGTTTTATAGTTTTTAAAGCAAAACGCGGCGAGATGGAATGGGTCGTGAAGAGGAGCGGTCTTAATTTGGAGAACGCGATGGACGACGGTTGCGTGAGATTGCGCGGCCTGCCTTTTGGTTGTTCGAAAGAGGAAATTGCGCAATTCTTCTCAGGTACTTGACACGCGACAATCAAAGTATCCAGTATCAATGCTTCTTAATTGATACCCAAGTGTCATTGAGATTTTATTTAATCCTTGGAAAGCAGACACCTGTTCATCTTTTTCAAATACGTAACTTTCTTTCTATTTTTATACTCCCTTTTTCATAAGACGAAAGTAAATAGACGAAATTTGACAATTATCTCAGGAACGCAGCGACGGAATACTTTCGATGGCTTTATAGCAGACTAAAATTACTATCTCGCATCAGCAAATCCCAGCAAGCTGCAACAATTGCTCCCTAATGTTACGTGCTTATTCTACAATTGGCTACTAAAAGTAACAAAATAACGAGAGTGTCGAGTAGCAGAAATTAAATACCATCTAAAGCGACGTCTCTGTATCCTGATATCGACGATTAGCCTCAGTTAAGATTTAAGATCCCGCTAAGATCTGAGTTGTGCCATACGAGCGCGCCGTTGATTTATGATTTTATGATTTGTACAAACGAGACAAAAGTATTTTCACTGCGCGACTCGGTGATCAAGCTTAATTCTTAACTTTGGTTTTCGGCGTGGCAATTTTAATATCCTAATTCATATAAGGAGAATCACGAAGAGAAAGAAGGAAGAAAGAAAAATAAAATGCGCACTTGTATGCGCGATATTAGAGTTTAAAGAAAAAATCTTGCTTTTTTTGTAAGGGTTTTTAATAAGCTTGACCATAACTTCTTTTTCCTAATGGGTTTTCCTATAAGTTACAATATCGATGTTTGATTATGTGTGGGTCAGGGTTGGAGATTTTGCCGAACGGGATTTCACTACCGACAGACTACACGGGCCGCAGTACTGGGGAGGCTTACGTTCAATTTGTTAACAAAGATGTTGCGGAGCGCGCTCTGCAGAAACACAAGGAAAAGATAGGACACAGGTGGGGCACTGAGATGGTATAGCTCTGGGTTCGGGTATACTCTTATGACTTTTCCATATCATTTATATTATTGATCGTAGTACATGTAGGTATATACATTTCGTTTAGTAAATAGTGGGAACGAATTCTACGATACGGATGCAGCTTCTTTATCATTCCTTGAAGAGGAGATTTTCCGCGCGAATATAAAAATGGAGAAACCGTTACATTTGTATCGTTATTGAGCTACTCAGCGTATATATATACATATATATATATGTGTATATATATATATATATATATATATATATATATATATATACACATGTGTGTGTTCGCACGTTTTAAGAGTTCACGACGTAAACTAGTTTGAGAAACTCCTGACCCTCACCGTGTCGAGATGGTTCCTCGATGAATTGCAGACTTTATGACAAACAAATGAACTTTTTTTTTCCCTTTTTGGTTGTGAAAGAGGGTCGCCTCTTGAGAACTTTTTTCTTATCTGATATAAAGAAACTGCCTCTCTCAAAACACAATTACAACCAGATAATCGTAAGCGAAAGTACTGTGGACCTGTGGAACTACTTATATCCGTGGGTGGGTGCCGGGGGGCGGGAGATAGCCCCTTACCATCATCACCAAATCCCATGGGAGGTGGGTAGGGCAATCCAAAGCTCGGTGGGCACTACAGACAGAAAGAGAGAGAGAGAGAGAGAGAAAAAGAGATAGTAATCATCGATCCAATACGGCACGTCTATGCTACGCGCATAATTGCATTTTTTGCAGATGAACGTTAAACTTTGAGATCAAACTATTTTACTTTATTACATTAGAAAATTTTTTTATGTTAGCGCGTGATCAATCGATAATCTACGAGTTTCCACGATTTTCACGTCAATAGAAATGTTCACCTGCAAAAAAGGTGCAATTGTGAGCGTGGCTTGCCCGAAGATCGTCGGCGTCGCATGGGCTTGTGTGGGGTACATGTGGCGTGGGTACGTCGGGAAGCGATTTCGTCGTGGGAGGGTCTCTCTTCGCAGGTTTAATAAAAGAATGCGGAGGTTTAGTATGAACACAGTTGTTCTGTCACATTTGTAAACTCAACTTCAATGCCAAACTGACAATTTACAAGTTTCCTCTTTTATTTATTTATTTTTCTTTCTAATGTAAACGTCAGATCGTAAATAATTAATCTCTGGCTACTGCAGGAATGGCTCCTCTTTCCACCTTTTCCATTTCTATATAGAGTCTCCGTGTATCACTGTTTTTGTTTTTTTCTCGTCTCTCACCTTGTTGATCTCTCGAATTAAGTCCGTATCGTTAAGTCTTGTCGAGTTTTCAATTTGGTGGCATTTGTATGGTGAGAGTAATGATAATGACGATGACGATATTTATTTGCTAACGTGTCGCTCTGCAGATCCTCTCTAACGCGTGTATCTTCAATCGTTAACAGATATATCGAGATCTTCCGAAGCAGTTTATCCGAGGTACGCGCTAGTATCGGGCCCAAAATGCGCGGCGGTCCCATGGGTGGCTTCAATCAGAGGCCCGCGCCGTACACTCGAGGTGATCGTTTCGGTGGGATGAATCGCTTTAGCAACAATGGTCGAGGATCCAGAAATAGAGGTGATTCCTTTCATCTATCGAAGTACGAAGACTCTCGTGCAGGAGAATACCGTAATAGAGACTTATTATACAATTCACGTACTAATTCATTACGTATGTATTTACATGTCTACCATTTACTTCATTTCAAATCTCGTAATCTGTTTCCGGTTTTATCGTGAACTTTGTAATCTACTTTAGACTTCGATAACGGCCCATGGGGAGGAAGCGGGAACAACTACGGATCTCGCGGCGGCAATATGGGAATGCGCGGCAGCATGGATATGAAGGGCGGCAATTACAGAGGCGGCAATAATGACTCCTGGGGCGGTAACTCCGGCGTGTACAGTATCCATATGCGAGGACTGCCGTTCAAGGCGACGGAACAAGACATAGCTGATGTAATTCTTACAACCAAACGATAAAAACAACATTTTTGAAAGACCCTTTCCCAATTTTTATCCGTAACATTTTTATTTTACAGTTCTTCAGACCAATCGAGCCGGTGAACGTCCGCATTATTCTTGAGAATGGCGGTCGTCCATCGGGAGAAGCTGACGTGGAATTCGCGACTCACGAAGAAGCTTTAAAAGCAATGTGCAAGGTTTGTGTCTCCTGTTTAATTATTTTTTAAATCGAAGTCAACTTTTAGTTTAAAAACCATTTATATGGAACGATTTCCACCCATGAAAAGACTGTGTATCATACGGTAATTCGTATACAGCGTAAGATAATTTGATTTTAACTTGTTCGTCTTATTGCAGGATAAAAGCCACATGTCGCACAGATATATCGAACTGTTCATGAACTCAACCGGCGGGTCGAGTAGCATGTCACTAAGCGGTATCGGCAATTTCTGTGGAGGTAACATTGCTGGATCATATCGAAAACTGAAAACGCATAACGGAAGATAAAACGTGTAATTCTCTAAATTAATTTGAAAATATATTAAATGTTGGAATAATCTCTTATGATTGTAAATGGTTCGTATATAATTTTCCTTATATTAAAATATTCCGAAACAACTCTGATTTAATACAACTAAATTACGCTAATCGCAGAAAAGTGTTCAACAATTCGCATTTATCACGTCATATTGATACAACATCGCACATTTTTTTAACATGTTTATGTATACATGCATATATAGGTTTCTTTGTACGCAGGCTTAGGTACCAACAACTTCAGGCCAGCATACTCGCCAAACAACAGAGGTTTCAACTCGCAGTTGGGCGGCAATAACTACAATAGTTTTTGAGATCGGGCAATGCGTTTCTAACGCTAAACGACGATTTATATATTCGTTCAAAATCAAAGTGATCAGTGGTGAAAAGACACTAAGTTACGCTGATGCAATATGAATAGTCCATTTTTTTTCTTTTTTTTTCTTTGCGTAGTCTTTAATTATATATTAAATATTAATCGTAAGCCAAATCGGTAGTGTGTAAGTACTTGCTTATTCTTTCTTTTTATAACTTGTATGGGATATTGTAATTTTAAACATAGGATAGGGATAGGATAACATACACAGGGATAAGTTACATAGATGATGTAATTTAATTTTCACTAGTGAACTTAAAGGTGGAAAAACGATAATTTCCCCCTTTATCTTCGATAACGTATATCTGTTTTTTTTTTCTTTTCTTTCAAACTGAGCGCAATGTCAACAGAGACAATCGTACGTCGTCGAGATGAGATCCAAAGCGAGTTTCTTGGGGAATATATCAGGGAAGGTGTTACTTTTTTATTCAGATACTATTAAATTAAATGTGAAAAAGGTACCTCTTGTTTTCCATGACGACGTACATATCTTCTGATCTAATATCAAATAATTAGAGTTATAATTTTATAAGATACATAAACATGTTATATGTCGTAATGGCTTTGATGCGAGCTTAGACATAAAGATGATTGTCAATATACGTTGAGACGTAGCGACGAGCTGTAAAGCGCGAAATATACGATTGTAATATACACGGACTGACTATAGTAGCTCGCGATCGCACCTCAACAAATTCATCGTATTGTCTCGTGTGTATCGAAGGAACCTAAGTCAGAGAGCTCATTTTTCATCCTAACGCGATAATGTACTATATGACGTATTGTGTAACCTTCGAGTAAGGAATTATAATTTTCGTTGTGTAGGTGTTGCGAACCGCATAAGGAGATGCCAACTGGCAAGTGTCAATGTTGTGTATATCTTAACGCATAAGCCTTTTAGTTTCGGTTTATATTCTCCGAGATGTTTGAATAAAAAAAAAAGAAGTAAAACACAACGAGAGGAAAATACGTAAAATTGTACGTAATCCCTTAGATTATACGAACAATACGAACGTAAATAAGTTAGACTTGTCATTTAAATTGAACGTTCAGCAGAACGTTTAAGCAGAATTACGCTGACTAAATAAATCTAACTTGTTTATATTTGTATTGTTACACATTCTTGGCCTATGTAATATATTCTTACAATTAGAATAAAATTCTCGTCCAAGATCACGTAGATTAAGACTTAGAGGAAAATCTATCATTGAAACCATTTGAAAATCCAGTCAATGTCCCACATTCATCCAAAGCTTCGTCTGTCTAAGAATTCGCAGCATTTCGTTTGAGATTTTTTATTTAATATTCGCACGTCCGAGGATATATTCTGGATACGGGATTGATCATGAAAAGGACTCACCTTTAAAGATTCATTCATTTATCCATCTACTTTAGTAGAAGTGCACAATTTCATTTATTCAAGCATTCATTTACTCTCCAAAATCTTGTGTAGACTATTTTTGTAGTATTTTTATGTAGGCGAAATTCAACGTCAACAGGTGTCGAAGTTTGTTCGACCTATATTCAAGTCTAGTTTCGTAGAAATGTTACAAAATGTTTTATCATTTGACAAGACACTCGAAGGCTGTGATCAGCTGTGACAACGATCTTTTCGGACACCGCGTATATAGCCGCGACCACGGTTGACACGTCGCTCGCATACAGACGCTTCATCACGTCCAGCTTCATTAAGTAAACAATGCACGCAGAGTTTATCGTGCTTGTAAACGGAAGTCCCAGGAGGAAAACTAATTTGTCAGAAGACGAAGTTAGATTGCAGATATGACGTTGTTCGCCCACGCTTTTCCGGAAGACAAAAGCGGGCGGCTGCTTCGATAGAAGGCCAGTCCCGCCAGTCTGCCTGCGCGCAAAGTTCTCGCGAGTACGCTCGAGCACGCTCGAGTACATTGACCTCGATTCGGATCCAAATATTGTCGACCGAAAGGGATTTCGGTGGTCGACTGGTAAGGGATTTCGGTGATTTTCATTTTCGATGCTGTAAACAAGGTACAAACGAGCACCCGCCGTGTTGGTCGCGTTGATTTCCAAAGACGGGAAAGGCGTATTTTCACGCGCTAATAATACTCAAATTTGACCTTTACGCGACGATATCAGTATGCCGAATGCCGCCGTTAAATGTTATCATTGCTGTTAACAGGTATCAAAAGCCATCCGATACGAGAAGGTGCGTCAGTGTGCGTGCCATGTGCACAGCACGCCAGCGTGTGCTCCCTCTCCCTTCGCCTCAGCTGAGCGCGTGGACGGAAATTCAAAAAATACACACCTCATTAATGATGTCGAGAGATTAAACCGATTAAGCTCTCGCTCTTATCAGTATCGTGCCGATGTAGCCGGCGATTACTTGTCGATGCAAACGAGCGTATCTCGCCTATACTATAAAGTGTTGATGAGGTGAGTAAAAACGGCATAACAGAGAGAACTGTGCCGGATGTTATTTATTTACATATGTTACGTGTCGATGAAAATATGTAGGAATCGTATGCCGGTATTGGAATGTTGTTTTCAGTCGTGTCACGCATTTCGCAATTGTGTCGAAGAAGCTTTGTTTGCGCTTCAGTATTCCCGAGATATGTACCGAATGTGTATAATCTCTACACAATTTCGTTTTATCGCGGCACGCCTCGCGCGACGATTACAGATCTTTATCTCCCTTGTTCCTCGAGATGTGTAATTGTGATGTGTGAAATACAAATTTCAGGTTCTTCGAGTATCATTGATGCATTTGTGGAAGTGAGCACGTTGAAGAATATCCCGTGAAGATGGGCCAAACCGCAGAAGGCAACAATGACAGTAATGACAAGCGGACTGAAAGTAACACACAGCATGAACATAATGAAAGGTACGAAGTTGTTCCACACGAGTTATTTTTCGTGTTCCTTGAGAGAAAAACACTACTCGAATTAAGGAAGATATAACAATTCCTTTCAATCTTCCGTTAGATCTTCGGAGCCAGATAGGCAACAGCAATCTCTCCTACCAAAGGCAAGTGGTAGCACAGCGAGACAAGTTAGAGAATACATGCCGAGGTCTGGAATGAAAAAGTACAATAATGCTTTGAGCAATTTGATACCAGTACGATACCAGAACCAGTATGTATCGTAATCAAAGTCTCGAAATAATCTTTCGTGATAATTCAAAATGATATATATTTTAATAAAATGTACTTTTATAAAATATATATCAAGTGTAACGATGTAAGAATATTTTAGTGATGAAAATACGTTTTGCAGAAAGAAAGAAAATTCACCAGCAGATAATGCTGGGTTATTTTCGTATGTATATATAACTTGGATGACACCGTACTTATGGAAAGCGTACAAGAAAGGTCTTACGATAAATGATTTACCGGATATTTCAGTATATGATACCTGCGAATACAATGCACTCAGGTAAACTTAATACATTAGCGTGTCTCCTGTGAACATGGTTACAGTATAAATAAGAATTTTTTTTTAGACTTGACGTACTTTGGCAACAGGAGCTAAGTCAAAACGGTCCTAATGCAGCATCTTTTTCTATGGTTGCGTGGAGATTTGTACGCACACGAGTTTGCGTATCATGCTTTTTATTAACTTGTTCTCTTATTTTTGGATTTATCAGTCCCGTAAGATCATCCTTATGTTAACAACAAATTGTTACTAAATGCCTCTGTTATAATACAATGTTCTTTTATATATTTAGACGATAATAATGAGGAAAATATTGGAGCACGTGGAGTCTCCAGAAGAGAACTTTTGGGATGGCATTAAATGGGTTTTTCTATTGACGGTATGCGATTCTCTGCGAGCTTTCTTCTTCACCTGGACGTGGAATATGAATTACAAGACTGGATTACGATTGAAGTCGGCTTGTACAGCTCTATTATATAAGAAGATTATGAGGCTGAATAGTCTTGGCAATAAAAGTACGGGAGAAGTAAGTTGCTCAACTTGTTTTATAAATTTTTAAACACAATAAAAGTGCTCTCGATACGATATGTGATTTCTACTTTTAGGTAATCAATTTATTTTGCAACGACAGTCAAAGGCTCTTTGATGTGATCATTTATGGGCCGATGATTATCAGCGGACCTATAGTTATAAGTTGCGGTATAATTTATGTATTGTGGTTATTCAATCCCATCGCTCTGGTAGGAATGATAGCTTTTCTCTCGTTTTATCCATGTCAGGTAAGTGGTTTGTTATAGACGTGTATTTTCACATATTTCACACACATATTTCGATCAACAGCCAATATCTGTATTTTAGTACTTCATCTCTCGCGCGACTGGCTACTTTCGCTCGAAGTCGGTAAATATTACGGACGCTCGAGTGCGACTCATGAGTGAGATCTTGGAATGCATAAAGTTGATTAAAATGTATTCCTGGGAGAACTATTTTGGCCAGAAACTTCTCGGTGAGAATAATAGAATAAAAAATTAAAAACTATCTCGTATAAATAACAAGAATAGAAATGATTGAAAGCAATGTTGTTGATGATAGAATTATCATTATTTTTATTTCAATATATATATATATTTTTTTTTATTAGAAAGATATATGTATTTATGAAACATAAGTGATTTTATGTTTTTACAGCCATACGCAAGAAGGAGGAACGATGGCTTCATAAGACTGCTTATTTTCAAAGTCTTAGCATTTCTCTAACGCCTGCTATACCTGTAATATCCGCGATCATCACGTTTCTAGCACACATTGCCTCGGGCAGTGGATTAACGGCCGCGCAGGTATATAATACAATTTATCAATACAATTCCTGATTTTCAAGATGTACAATATTTTTATAAATATCCTAATTTTATGTATATCAGGAGAAATCGAATAACATCTAATAGGTAAGCACTAAGCAGTTTGATAAAACGATAAAGTTTTCCCTTTGATCAAATCCGTTTTCACGAATATTTGCATTTCTCGTTACAAGATAATTCTTTTCTGGCTTTACACAATCGATGGATTACATTACAGGCTTTCCCAATGACCACGTTATTTGGAAATTTGCTTAGACTGGCACTCACGTCACTTAAGGATACCACGCGATATTTTATGAGCGCCCTCATAGCTCTTAGAAGATTCAAGGTCTCCAGTGTTTTTTTGAGTGATTTCATGTACAGCTTAATGGGTCGGATATCCGTACCTATTATTAGGAAGCCAGTTCTCGTGTTCAACAAGTTTATTTTGTGTGAATTGTTATTTATTTTTATACAATTTTTATTAAGATTATATTTAAAAAAATGAATAACTTTAATAAAAAATTGTTGAATTTTAGCCAAGTTGATCAAATGATACTCTCGATCATTGTAACAAAATTATAATAGAGTAATTTTCACCAAAAGAAATTGGAAGAAAGACAGCACGAGCACTATTCCTATAATAATACGTACATGAGGTCAATGTCGTTTTAATGTAAAAAGCACAAGCTTTCTAAAATGAGAATAATTGTGATGGGCAAACACTGCATGCCTTGTAAAGCATCCTATTACATTTAAACAGCTGTTGTTAACGATTCTTTTGGTATACCGAATACTCGAATTGCCAGCTGTAAATATCGAGTTGGGGGCATGACGTTCCCACGCTTACGCGTAGTACAAATTGTACTAACATGATCGTTCTAATTCTACACTTTTCAGGTGTTTCCCTTCGTATCGGTGCTCAATGCTCAAATTCGTACCTCTTTCATGTTTTTACAAGTGGCCTTAATTAATATCGCTGCAGTAAAGATAACTTATGGCAGAATAAAGGTGTTTATTCTTGTTTATATCTATAGGAATGCACAGTCGACTGCACCATACGTGTTGTATCGTAACATTGTGGTCAATTAACATTTTCATCTTTCGATATAACTGAATAATAATTAATCGGCTTTTATTTTGCTAACAAAACGTTTGTCTATTGCTTTGTTTGTACTTGTATCGTGTAACAATTGTGCCAAGATTTACTCAAACAACAAGTATATCGCTACACAAATTTGTATTGCTAGTTTTAGAAATTAATGGATCCGAATATTTCGTCCTAATATCGCTGTGTACATACTGCATACCTTTATCTTATTTTTCTACAGTTACGTTTTTACATATTTATGCTTGTTTGCTTTTGACGTGCTTCTAACATAATGGCGTTTCTTTAAGTACCTATTGAATAGATAATCCGATTAACGAAGCGATATTTGCACAGGGCGTATTGCTGTTGGACGAGGGCAGTTGCCGAGCGACGAAACCGATTGTGAGATCGCAAGCGGTTGCCATTGCTAATGGCACCTTCGTTTGCGACAGCATAAGGCTTCAAACGGATGCATCAACCGACAGCAAAAAAAAGTAAATATTTATTCCGTAATAATTATCGCAATTCCTCCCAGTAGGTCACGATAATCATTTTTCACGTAGGAAGAAATCGCCACCGGTCACGGACAATCCGCTTGAATTGGAAAACCTGAATCAACCGACGCAGGAAGCTAAATACGTCGAAGTTCTTAGCGACGTGCATTTCGGAGCACCCAAAGGAAAACTGGTCGGTATCTGCGGCCACGTAGGCAGCGGCAAGTCTAGTCTACTGCTAGCAGCTTTGGGACAGCTGAGGATGACGAAGGGAAACATCCTGAGAGAAGGCACATGCGCCTACGTCAGCCAACAGGCGTGGATTGTGAATGGCACCTTCAAGGAGAACATACTCTTTGGCGAGGAGTTCGATGCCAAACGTTACTATCACACGATCACAATTTGCAACCTGAAGGAAGATTTGAACATGTTGCCGGGAGGAGACGATACCGAGATCGGTGAGAGGGGTGTCAATCTGTCCGGAGGACAGAAGCAGAGGGTCGCGCTCGCGCGAGCATATTATGCTAATCGGTGTGCAAAATCTTTTGCCGTCTTTCTTTTAATAAGTACATCGATCGTAAATTTGCTAAAATAAATATTGCAATTATATCTGTCGTTTCAGGGACATTTACTTTCTCGACGATCCTTTGAGCGCGGTTGACGCGTATGTCGGCTCGTATATATTTGAGAAATTGATCCTGGAAGCTCTAAGAAACAAATCTGTTCTTTTCGTGACACATAACATTCAGGTGGGTATTTAAATAATTGGAATTAATCCCAAGACGTTTTATTAATATATAAATGTGTTTTATAATTGACAATGAAATTTATTTGGAATTTTAAATTATTCTGAACATATTTGTTGCAGTTTTTAAAACGTTGTGATGAAATCTACATGATGAATGCGGGCAAGATCGTAGAGCATGGAACCCACGAAGATCTGATGCGACTCGATAGGGAATACGCCTCGATGGTGAAAAACAGCACAATTGTAACGGAAGAACATTTGTCAGCGTACGTTTAATATACATTGTACGTATTTTTTGAATTGTTCGAAAGCGGTACAGTAGGCCTTCCCTTCTTCGCAGTGTTAAATCTACGGGGGTGATGCAGAGAAATATTGACGATTCAGAAGTGCGAAAAGCGGAATCTGCGTACAAGGAAAATTATGGAAAAGAGAAATTATACAAAGGTGGGCGCGTTTAGTTGTATGATATCTTCTGATTTGGAGACCTCTAATAATTTTCTTCTTTCAAATTTAGGAACAGCTTTAACAGTAGCAGAAAAGTCCGAGACTGGATCTGTCAAGTCATACACTTATCACACATACGTGCAAGCCACAGGTGGTTACTTGATCGCTATTATTGTATTTTTTACATTTTTCTTGAACGTAGGCAGTTCAGCTTTCAGTACTTGGTGGCTCGCTGTATGGATTAAAGCTGGCGGAGGCGTAAGTAACTCATATATTTAATATTTAAAATACACATTTTAAAACATCTATATCTTTTTCTTTTCTTCAATCATAAGGTATTTTAATAATACTATTTGTTACTGCTTAGTTTTTCGAGTTAATATTGGATATATCGTATCAATCACGTATCTATTTCATTCAATTTTCAGAACGTGACTGTGTCAGGAACTAATGATACTGTATATTCGGAGAATATAAACGCCAATCCTCACTTCTCGTTTTATCGAGATATATACGGCACCTGCATCGCCGGTATACTATTGACAAGTTTTATTCGTGGCCTAGTCATTATGTTTGCCACGATAAAGGCCTCGACCACATTGCACAACACGTTTTTTCGCAAAATCATTAGTTCTCCGTTGAGCTTCTTCGAAACCACTCCAAGTGGTAGAATACAAAATGTTTTCACTCGAGACATAGACGAAAGTGAGTGATCTTTTAATGATTTTGAACACATGCACTGTTGCAAATTAATACATATCATTTAATTTGATTGATACTTTCTGATTTGCAGTTGACAATTACTTACCCATATCGATAGAAAATATGGTGCAAAATATTTTTACTTGTAGTTTTGCTATTTTCTTTATCTGCGGTATACTGCCCTGGTTTTCGATACCGTTACTTCTGTTTGGTACATTGTTCTTCTTTGTTGGTAAACTGTTTAGGTAAGTGTCTTAAATATCGCATAATTTACGTGTATAATTTACATGATCAACGGTTTCTTCTCATACCTCTGCAGAATAGGAATGAGGGATTTGAAGAGGATGGAGAGTGTCTCGCGGTCTCCTGTTTTGAGTTTCGTCACAACTTCTATCCAAGGTTTGAGCACAATTCACGCGTTTCAAAAGGAGAAGAATTTCTTATATAGGTAATTATTCAGTGAAACACTGCGTCGGGGGTAATGAAACATAAAATAACAAGGAAAGACGATTAAATTTTTTCTCATCGACAGGTTTGAAGAGTTATTCAACACGAATAACTTATGTCAGCATCTGTGCCAAGCCGCGATGAGATGGTCTGCGGTGAGGCTGGACAGTTTGGTAATTGCCTCGTCCTGCATAACCGCGTTACTCGTGATATCTTTCAAAAATGAGATTTCGCCGGCCTTTGCCGGTCTGGCTATGGCGTATGCCACGCAAATGACTGGCGTCTTCCAGTATACAGTGAGACTGATGTCCGAGACGGAGGTGCGCTTTATAAGCGTAGAGAGAATCAGTTATTACCTCAAGGTAATTTATTTCCTTAATTGATAATTCCGTAAATATATAAATGCTAATTGTGTGATTGATATCTACATCTCAATCTTATAACTTATCTCATTGTCTTCTTATTCAGACTTTGCAGAGGGAAGGTGCAAGCAGGACAGTCGCTCTTAAAATAACCGATGATTGGCCTTCTCATGGCAAAATAGAGTTCAAAGCTGTTCAAATGAGATATAGGGAGGAGCTACCGCTTGTACTGATCGACGTCTCGTTTAACATAAAGGCCGGAGAGAAAATCGGTAATGACCGAATATTTCCCTAACTCGTTTGTCGCACTTTCTCACGCGAGAGATAAATATAATTGTGAATTATTTTAGGCATCGTGGGTCGCACGGGATCGGGCAAAAGCTCCTTGGTCGTAGCTTTATTCCGACTAGTCGAAATTTGCGAGGGTGTTATTAAAATTGACGGTATCGACATTTCGAAATTGGAGTTGGATGTATTGAGAAGTAAATTGTCGATTATTCCTCAGGATCCAATTTTATTCAGCGGCACTATAAGGTAATAAATTTAATTGACAATTTTTGCTGACTGCTTTTTTCAATCGATTCGTTTTTTCAGATCTAATTTGGATCCCTTCCAACAGCACGCCGATCGCGATATTTGGAGCGCCCTTGAAAAGACTCAGATGAAAGAAAAGGTATCTGTTATGCCGGGAAATCTCGACGCTTCCGTTGGATTTGGTGGAAATAATTTGAGCGTCGGCGAGAGACAGCTTCTTTGTCTTTCAAGAGCTTTATTACATAGTGCAAAGGTAACACGCTTTGAGTGATTTCTGCAATATTACATGTATTTAAAATTGATTTTTGGATTCTTTTTAGAATGTTAACATTAAATATTAATGATTACACTGAAATTTATCGTTTTGTAGGTGCTGATTCTGGATGAAGCCACTGCCGCTGTTGATCCGGAAACTGAAACGACGGTGCAGAACACCCTGCAGAACGAGTTCGCCGATTGTACTGTACTTACGATCGCTCACCGATTGCAAACGGTCGTCACATGTAATCGCATTCTCGTCATGAGCGAGGGCAGGGTTGTCGAATTCGATGAACCCGCGAAGCTTCTCTCTCGTCCGGATTCTGAATTTTCGAAACTGATGGCTGCCGCGGATAAAAACGCGTGAAATAATTTCCGCAGAGATCTGAATCGCGATCGCAATGCATTTTAGTCGCGTTTTATCAGTAAATGAAAACTAATTATACTAACTCTCGGAGGTCACATAAGTAAGTGAAAGAAAAAGAAAAATATATATTTCACAAAAATACAGTGAGTAAATTGAATGAATGGTTATACTTTTCTATTAATGAATTACTAAATTATTAATTAAAGATTAATTAAAGATTAATTAAAGATTAAAACTATATGTTATTACAAGTTCGTACTCTGTATCTGTATAAATATAAAAAGAAGACAAGAAAATCTTCCCATTTTCTCCATTTTTTCATATTTAATCCTT
Source organism: Temnothorax longispinosus (assembly GCF_030848805.1). Taxonomy (NCBI): domain Eukaryota; kingdom Metazoa; phylum Arthropoda; class Insecta; order Hymenoptera; family Formicidae; genus Temnothorax; species Temnothorax longispinosus. Next base: position 5,201,103 of record NC_092368.1, read on the forward strand.
CAAGTAATTAATTTATTACAATAATTTAATCTTTATTATACTAGTTTTATATAACTTTTAGGTATACTGGAAATTATACATAAATTGTATCTCAAAAAAACAACATTCTTGCCGTCAAAATGTTACTGGTAACATCTTATGATTTAGCAACAATGAAAGAATTGATTTAATTAAACGGGGATATCTTCTGGGCAAAATTAAACTAAATCTGGAAGGATTTCTGGAAATTCGCGCGCTTGGGAATAGTGAAATATTGATTTTCTCACAGGAGGTGGAGAGCGCATACTGCTCATGCCCGTTCGCTCAGACTTTCGGCCGTGCTGGCGACACGGCCGAAACATGTTCGCCGCGACATTGCCAGCTTGTTATTACCTCTGAGATGTTTATTACATGTTGAGCTTTATCGTTGCTTTATATCGAGATGTAGTCTATAGAAATTGCCGTAAAGGCAGTGTCCGTCGTTCCGTGAACAGCTAAAAGAAAGGTAAATCTCTTGATGATGTACGAACAACACACCGTTTTTCGTAAATTTTTCAAGTTATTTTTTAATTAGATTAGATTCCTCTTTGATTGTCATTTTTATTTTAATGTTAAATTATTATTTTATATTATGCTTCGAACATGACAAGTAATTTGAATATAAATTATTTTTTATACAATATAATGATACGTGTCTCTTCCAAAGTATTACTGGAAATTAAATATTTATTAATAATTATGTCATATAACGTTTGAAATTCTATGTACTATGCTCTATATAGGATTGTTAATTTAATAACACATATATTTTAAAGTAGTTGATAAAATATATGTCATCGAACGTACAAGCAAAAATGTAGAACGAGAACAGATGCAATGCGTATAATTACCCAGTCAATTATAATTTTATTTCTAATAATTGTTTTTATTGGTATATAATGGCATGTCTAATTTCGGCCACAAATGTTCGTTCCCTATTTCTAGGCCTCACCATTGCGAACATAATCCCCATTATGATGCTGGGGCGGAAGCAGAGCCTCAAGGGGGAACCCGTCCTGGCCGATTACGGTCCGGAGGAGTCCCTCAATGAGAGCGCTGACATAGAGTGGGTCAACAAGGTGAGCAGAAAAGCACGGATCGACTCGGGATGAGATAAGAAAATTGCCCGAGTCCCGAAAGTGCCGTTTTCCTTTTCTCAGATCTTTCCTGAAAATTTCTTTACGTGATTGCAGTTATGGGTGAGGAGGCTGATGCGATTTTGCGCCCTAGTCTCGTTGACTTCCGTTTGCCTGAACACCCCGAAAACATTTGAGAAAGTGCCGTCCCTCCAATACGTTACCTTCATTTGCGATTTGATAGTCACGTTTCTGTTCACCGCCGAGATGATCGCCAAGATGCACATACGGGGAATACTGAAGGTGAAGTCCTTATCAAAGAGGATATTATGACTGAGGAGATACCTAACCGAAGAGCAATTAAATTTTTTTATTTTTTATTACACCAGCAACATTATAAAACGAAGAATACAATTTTAATGCAATTGTAACGACAATTTACAATAAGTTAGAATGAAATTGTTAATTGCAGAGGGATAAGTCTTATTTGAAAGACCACTGGTGCCAATTCGACGCGAGTATGGTGATCTTCCTCTGGTTATCTGTGATCCTGCAAATGTTCGAGATGCTGGGTTTCCTTATAAAGTTTAGTTACGCCTCGATCATGCGGGCACCACGGCCGCTGATCATGATACGCTTCCTCCGAGTCTTCCTCAAATTTTCGATGCCCAAAGCCAGAATCAATCAGATTTTCAAGTAAGAAAGTTGCACTGGCGATTAACGTAAAAAATTTGTGTTGTTTAAAAACTAGATAAAAAGCAAAGTATTAATAGCAACTATTAATTTAATTTAATATTATCGATTACTAACAATATAATTTATATTTATAGACGCTCGAGTCAGCAGATCTACAACGTAACGCTCTTCTTCCTGTTCTTCATGTCTCTTTATGGCCTCCTGGGTGTGCAATTCTTCGGCGAACTGAAAAATCACTGCGTGCAGAACACAACCAAGCCCCATTACATCACGATCAACAGCCTGGCTATTCCCGATACGTTCTGCTCCACCGATCCTGGATCCGGATATCAATGCCCTGAAGGAATGATCTGCATGAAGCTGGAATTGACCAAGTATATCATAGGCTTCAATGGATTTGACGAGTTTGGTAGTTAATGTTAATTTTACTACACCCCTGTCGTTCCTCTGCGCTTCGAATCTATTGACTTTTGTATCATCCCTCTGAAAATATTATAAAACTAATTAATTTTCTGGAACATTTGTTGCAGCTTCTTGAAGCTACAATAAATCTACTATCCTTTTACATCTTATATCCTATATTTTGTATTCTTATATATGCAATATAATAATTATAACAGCTTTAAAAATACAAGATTATAAATATAATTTATCGAGTGCAATTTTATCGCGAAATATGTATATCTTTTATATGTCAAATTTAACTCTTTCCTTAGAAATGCGAAAACTTAATCTTAATACACAGCATTTATCAATTAAAATATTAAAATCTCATTGCAAGCATTGTCTGAAACTTTGATTCTGAACTTTGATTATTTAGCTACCAGTATCTTCACCGTGTACCAAGCGGCTTCTCAGGAAGGATGGGTCTTCATCATGTATCGCGCGATCGACAGTCTACCGGCATGGCGCGCGGTTCTTTACTTCAGCACGATGATATTCTTCCTGGCCTGGTTAGTGAAGAACGTTTTCATTGCTGTTATCACGGAGACTTTTAATGAAATCAGAGTGCAGTTCCAACAAATGTGGGGCGTCAGAGGACACATCAGCAACAGTTCAGCATCGCAGGTCGGTTGTGTCAAAAAAATATATCTTCGAAAAAAAAACATCTTTTATTTTACTTTAAAGTTAACGTGTATTTTTTATAAAAACGTGAACATTATTTAAAAATAATTTTAGGCGAATAACAATATGATTTTATTGATAATTGATATATACATTTACTTTGTTAATTATTTTATTGTTACAGATATTGACCGGAGATGACAATGGTTGGAAATTAGTGACATTAGATGAGAATAAGCATGGGGGTTTAGCCTCTCCGCTCTGTCACACCATCCTCAAGTCGCCGCATTTTCGCTCGGTGGTAATGTGCGCGATTCTGGCGAACGGTATCACCACCGCGACGATGAGCTTCAAGCATGACGAGAAACCGAGGCATACGTACTACGACAATTATTACTGGGCCGAGATTGTCTTCACAATATTGCTGGACCTAGAGACCCTCTTCAAGATATGGTGCCTGGGCTTTCGGAGTTATTACAAGCATTCGATTCACAAGTTCGAACTGCTGCTTGCCATTGGCACGACTATACACATTCTTCCGTTCTTCTATCTCTCTGGATTCACTTACTTTCAGGTTTCTACCTTTATCTGACCTCTCGTCTTTCGCGTCGCTTCATTTTCTGAATTTTGTTTCTACGAACCTATGCTCTTTTTAACTTGTTCGCGCGTTTTAAACTCTCAACTGATTTTTTTATACTTCTAAAAATTCAAACATTTGAACAATGAGAGATCTTTAATTTGTCATCATATTTTTATGCGGACAGGTTCTCAGAATGGTCCGGCTCATTAAGGCATCGCCGATGTTGGAGGACTTTGTCTATAAGATTTTCGGCCCCGGCAAGAAGCTCGGCAGCCTCATTATTTTTACCATGTGCCTGCTGGTGATATCCTCCAGTATTTCCATGCAACTCTTCTGTTTCCTCTGCGATTTCACTAAGTTCGAAACCTTTCCCGAGGTGAGCCACTTATACTTACTTTTAGCAAATTGTCATTACGCGATTTTTTTTACTTAAACCGCTAAAATATAAATTTCCAGGCGTTTATGTCCATGTTCCAAATTTTCACGCAAGAAGCCTGGGTCGACGTAATGGATGAAACTATGTTACGAACCCACGAAACGGTAGCACCGCTGGTTGCAGTATATTTCATCTTGTACCATCTCTTCGTCACATTGGTAACCATCGCGCAAAATCTGCTTCGTGCGATACAAGCCACGGTTTTAATTAATGCTTAATTATCCCATCAGATCGTGTTGAGTCTTTTCGTCGCGGTAATTCTCGACAATCTCGAGCTGGACGAGGACATTAAGAAACTGAAGCAATTGAAATTTCGCGAACAAAGTGCCGAGATAAAGGAAAGCCTGCCGTTCAGATTGAGAATCTTCGAAAAGTTTCCAGACAGTCCACAAATGACGTGTCTTCACAAAGTGCCGTCAGATTTCAATTTACCGAAGGTAAATATATTCGCGAATAATTTTATCACTAATTGTAATTATTATTAAAACTTGTATTTTTTTTCACCAAATGTGAAATTTATTTTGATTGTTGTTTTAATAGGTTTTAATTTTGTTAAAGAGATAGATTTTCAATGTCTTATACCTTTAAGATTGTAAAACAATCTCGTTTTGTTCGAATGGATTGAATTAGTACTCGAGTTATTACTTATCTTTCCTAAGGTGCGCGAGAGCTTTATGCGACAATTCGTGCTTGAAGTGGAGGACGAGGAAAACGAAGGTGCAAAGAGAACTAATGAAACTTTTGACTCGAAAATAGTGTATAGAAAGCAACGACCGGTGAAAATCTTAAACAATCCGCCGAAGGTGAGAAGCGTTGTTACTAATCTGAAGAAAGCGTCCGTTATTTATATCATAAAGTAAGTAAAATATCATTCGCTATTACATCTCACGAAGTTTACGACTTAGATTTTAAGTCTTTCTGCGTTATATAGCGATTCCAACAATCAGAGGCTTCTCTTGGGAGACTCTGCCATGATTCCAGTACCAGGAAAAGGACTTCTGAAACCGCAGGGTACTGTGAGTGGCGCCAAGCAGCTTCGCATCGATCCGAAAAAGTAAGAATGAGATAGATATACTTGTTGATAAAAAAAAATCTCAAAAGAATTTGGATTTATAAATTTAAAAATTAAAGAACCGGGACAACTTAAAGATCCAACGGCAATTTTTTTCTAAATTATTATTTATTCACATTCTTTAATATCGTAAAGATAATGTCGTAAAGACATCGATTATTTTATGTTTTCTCAATTATTTATCTTATGGTTTCTATTTGCGTATGGCATGACGAAAACAGATCAATCAGAAGAAGTGTCCGAAGTGGATCAATCAAGCTCAAACAGACGTACGAGCATCTCATGGAAAACGGTGACATAGGGGGAATAAACAGAGTCAGTTCGTCGCGTAGTAGGCCGCACGACTTAGACATCAAGTTGCTGCAAGCTAAGAGGCAGCAGGCAGAGATGCGAAGGTATCTAGATTATGTCCACGCGCGCGATTTCTGGAATTTCCATAATCTCACACAATCTGTTCTTTCTGTTTCCATTCCAGAAATCAACGCGAAGATGATTTGCGAGAGAATCATCCGTTCTTCGACACGCCGTTGTTCGCGGTACCTCGCGAAAGTAAATTCCGAAAATATTGCCAGCTGTTTGTCTATGCGAGATACGACGCGAGATTGAAGGATCCTTTGACGGGCAAGGAAAGGAAAGTGCAGTACAAGAGTCTGCAGTAAATATCGCAAAATTAAGATATATTGTCCCGTCATGGGCGAAGCAAAGTGGGCCAACTTGGCGAATTCTGTATCTCTTTCTTCCAGCAATTTCCTCGGTTTAGTGACATATCTCGACTGGGTAATGATATTTATCACGACGTTGTCGTGCATCTCGATGATGTTCGAGACGCCGCGAAAACGCGTGATGGAGACACCGGCGTTGCAGGTCACCGAATACTGCTTCGTTATTTGCATGAGCATCGAACTTGCGTTAAAGATCTTGGCGGACGGTCTGTTCTTCACGCCCAAGGCCTACATCAAGGATGTTGCTTCTGTGTTAGATGTCTTCATTTACATTGTGCGTCTAATATGTTGGAAATATCAAATTTGACTACAGTACAAAATATCTCATTTAATTCTATATATATAATGAATTACAGCATCTATATGTGACAAATTGTAAGGAATAATTACGACATATAATGATTCTGTACATATGTATATATGTAATGTAATAAACGCATGCACATTGTTGCAGGTAAGTCTCGTATTCTTATGTTGGATGCCGAAGAGCGTGCCACCGAATTCTGGAGCGCAGCTACTGATGATATTACGATGCGTCAGACCGCTAAGAATCTTCACCCTTGTACCGCACATGAGAAAGGTCGTTTACGAGCTGTGCAGAGGATTCAAGGAAATTCTGCTGGTAAATGCTGTTCTTGCTTTGGAGATTTTAAACACATCATTATTTCTAGAAAGGATCAGTCCGTAAACGACGTGGACATAGCGAAACAAATTAATGAATGAATATTTTACCCAGGTATCGACATTACTGTTCCTGCTGATGTTCATGTTCGCGAGTTACGGAGTACAACTGTATGGTGGTAGATTAGCAAGATGCAACGATCCCACGATTTTGAAGCGCGAGGAGTGCGTCGGTGTATTTATGAGACGAGTGTTCGTGACGAAGATGAAACTGCGACCGGGAAAAAACGAGAGTTATCCATCCATATTGGTACCGCGCGTTTGGTAAGTTAAGTCATATAATTCCGGAAAATTTTCTTTGACTAATATTAGCTGTACTTTATTATAAACATTTCTAATATAAAGATACCACATACCTATTCGTCGTACTAATTTTATACGTATTTTTCAGGGCTAATCCTAAAAGATTCAACTTTGATAATATTGGCGACGCTATGATGGCTCTGTTCGAAGTGCTTTCTTTCAAAGGCTGGCTTGACGTGCGGGACGTCCTTATTAAGGCTCTTGGACCTGTAAGTAATTATCTTTTCAAAGTTTGGGATAAGAATATTATTTCCATCGTATCCGTCAATATCTCATTGCATTCTCTTTTCAGCTTCACTCAATCTATATACACATTTATATTTTCCTCGGTTGCATGATCGGCTTGACATTGTTCGTGGGTGTCGTGATCGCGAATTACTCTGAGAATAAAGGCACCGCTTTGCTCACGGTCGATCAAAGACGATGGTGAGGCGTCGCATATTTGATCAGCGAATGTCGCGATTTCTATCACGATTTACAGATTGCGAATTTTTGTTGGGATGTAGGTGCGACTTGAAAAAACGTCTGAAGATTGCCCAACCGCTGCATTTACCACCCAGGCCGGACGGCAAGATGTTTCGCGCTTTTATCTATGACATCACGCAGAACATTTATTTCAAGAGGTTCATCGCCGCAATGGTGCTCATGAACAGCGCCCTTCTGTGCGTTTCTGTAAGTTGAACAAAGTAATTTTCAGATATAGATACATGAGACCCAGTAGATATTTTTTAAGGCCAATAATTAATCTGCTATCTTGCTTTCTGTTCTTTTTTTATCCTGCTCACCCGAAGTGGAGACTCGAGGAGAAACACACGGAAGCTTTGGCTACAGTCTCCACGATTCTGACACTGGTCTTCCTCGTGGAAGTAATCATGAAAATTATTGCATTTACACCACGTGGCTATTGGCAGTCCAGAAGAAACAGATACGATTTGCTCGTGACAGTCGTGGGCGTTATCTGGATCATCATACACTGCACGATGCAGGTATACTCAAGAATCCTTTACATCGTACCTTTCTTTCGCCTACCACTCGTCGTTCACTCCCACGGTGTCATTTTGTTTTATTATATTGTTTTCAGAACGATCTGTCCTATGTAATTGGATTTATGGTCGTGATCCTGAGATTCTTCACCATCACCGGCAAACACACCACTCTCAAGATGCTGATGTTGACGGTTGGTGTGTCTGTCTGCAAGAGCTTCTTCATCATATTCGGCATGTTTCTCCTTGTCTTCTTCTATGCGTTAGCCGGCACCATAATCTTCGGCACGGTGAAATACGGAGAAGGCATAGGAAGGTGAGAAAAATATCTACGAGATTTTAAGATGTGTAAATATATAGAATACACACGCAATCTTTATATGGATTTTCCAAAATAATACTAAATTTTTCTTTTACTCTACAATATTTCTTCATCTTGCCCTGCCTCTGCTTGGTACATCAGAAGTAATCTCTTTGCAATCTAGACGCGCTAATTTCGAATCACCGGTTACTGGCGTGGCGATGCTCTTTCGCATAGTGACGGGGGAGGATTGGAACAAAATTATGCACGACTGCATGATACAGCCACCCTATTGCACGCCGGCGGATAATTACTGGGAAACGGACTGCGGCAATTTCCACGCTTCTCTAATTTACTTTTGCACCTTTTACGTCATCATCACTTACATCGTCTTGAATCTTTTAGTGGGTACGTATACGACATACTTGTGCATCAAGAAAGCTTACACGAAATCACGTAGATTACATTAAAAGAGAAATCGTAACAATATATTTTGTAATCAGTTTTCTACAGTGATTTAATACAAGGATTAAAAATCTTTCTTTTCGAACAGCTATTATCATGGAGAACTTTTCCCTATTCTATTCAAATGAAGAAGACGCGTTGTTATCGTACGCCGATATAAGGAACTTCCAGAACACGTGGAACGTCGTTGATAACCATCAGAAAGGTGTTATACCGGTGAAGCGGGTATGGTCTTATCTCGAATCAGAATCCTCGTTATATTGGCAAAACGCAATCTGTAAGGAGCAAATGCTGACGTTAGCGCATTTTAGGTGAAGTTTATCTTGCGGTTGTTGAAGGGCAGATTGGAGACTGATCCGCAAAAGGATCGCCTGCTCTTCAAATACATGTGCTACGAATTGGAACGATTGCACAATGGCGAAGACGTTACCTTTCACGATGTTATTAAGTAAATTCCACAAAACGGATTGTGAATATAATATTAAACATTTAGCAGCTTCTCAAGTAAAATTCTTAGACGCTCAGATTTCTCAGATCTTTGATACGATAAGACGCGCAGAGTTTCTTTTTTTTCCCTTTTATACATCTTTCGATCTGAAATTTTTACTCATATAAAGGACAATATGAAACCTTTTATAATATTTTGAATTGTATTGTCAATACTTTTCTAAATTGAAGAATTTTTTAGTATGTTATCGTACCGCTCAGTGGACATAAGGAAAGCGCTTCAATTGGAGGAACTTCTTGCACGAGAAGAATTCGAGTACATAATCGAGGAGGAAGTCGCTAAGCAAACTATCAGAACTTGGTTACAGGGCTGCTTGAAGAAGATACGAGCGGTGAGGATAATTTGATCTAAAATCGCATTAGGGAAATAATAATCGCTTTTTCTTTTTGCAGAAACAAAACAATCTTATCGCCGGGCTTCGCGCTACAAATAATGCAGCTATGCTCATTCAAGATATAGAGAAGGGTAAAGAGGAGAAAGGCAAGGAAGTTAGCGTCGATCGTGAGGAGGAGATTGAAACAAAGGTGCGTTTTAACTTACATTTTATTTGCTTCACTACTCGAGCATTTACTGTAGAAAAGTGTGAACGCTAAAAATAAATGTAATACTTTTATATTACAATTAAAAAATTAACGACATACAACAGTAACATTTTTTGTTTAAAAAACTTTTAAGATAATATTTTATATTCCTAAAATATTGCTATGCTAGAATTCGCATCATCACTATGGTTTAAAAAACAATGAAAATTCAAGTTATTTTGTTGATTTTCCAACCATTAGGATGTCGAAGTCCCGAAGTATAGGGCCAAGAAACCTATGGTGCTTCCAAGATCGGACAGCATAGGAAGTGCTTCGGGAAGGAAGTACCTAGCACCGACTTTATCGGATCCCGCAGCCGTTCGATCCGAGAAGGATAAGATCGCAGCGTCAAAGAAGAGAAATAGCAGACCGCCATGTAAGCTGAATCGATCGTATGGCTTTCGTACGATGTATCGTATTGTCAATTTTATTAGCGCCAAATTATTTCGGATTACTTTTTACAGCAATGGTGAAAAATAATTTGCACCACCACTTGACGGAGAATACGGAGCAGAGCAGGCAGCAACGGGAGGCGTTGAGCAACAAAACAACCGCGCCTAAAGTTTCCAGCGTCATGTTGGAAGTTCGAGAATGGTGGAAGGAGCAGTTAGCTTACAGCAGCGAGTCCAGCGAGGACGAACTCTGAACTTTCCGAAATTACGGATCGTGAATAATTACGATCGCAGCAGATTGTGAAGTGAGGATTCCTACTTTTAGCAATTGTATAAAAGACGAATTCTTAGCCTAAGAATTTTGCATCCAGCGAGAAGGAAGATCCAGGGAGAAACGTGGAATGTGCCTAATAATTTTAATCACAAGTTCGAGGAACTTTAACGCGTTGAGCTTCGACCGTAATTCGCCACCTTCACTGCTGAGAACTATATTAATATTTTGCTACGCCCAAGGCAGTGTGCACAGAGCGAGCTAAAACGTTCAAATTTTTCGTTATACGTTCCACGAAGCTCATCGTGTTAGAAGAATCGATTTCCTACCGGAAGAGAAAGAGAGAGTTACAATTGTCGAAACACGTACATATTCGCGACACATTTCGCATCGAATTCGGAACATCACTGCCGTGTGTCAAACAGATCGCCCATATACGAAAATGCTTGAATCCTTGAATATCGGTTTGTTAAAAGATTTCGATGTATGTTTTGATGAATTTTTCCGTACGTCACTTGCGCGTATTTGTCATTCATGCATCGTGCGATTCGGCTATTTTTAAAACGTCATCTCGAGGTAACTACAATCGTATGTAGCAAATTTTGTACGACACGAAGTTAATTATTCGCGCGGGTAATAGCTAGAGTCGATTATGGTGTTATTAAGGGCAACTGTGAGTACAATTAGCATAGGACGCGATTCGTCGTAGATATTTTTGTCGTGAAGAGGGTACTGATTCTGTGTAAAAAGAAAAAAAACACATTAGGACGTTGCAGATCGTCGATTGTTTCCTCCTTACAGCAAGAATACGTCCCAAAGGCCTGTATCGTAGATCCACGCGATTGATTTGATATCGAACAGTTGTAAAAATTTTAGCGCGTGACCGTTGATGTTATATTACCTCTGTTATTAATTAATACAGTAACGCTGTTACGGGTGTCGCTTTAGTGAAAAAAAGAGGGTTGTGCAGTCGAGAGAATTACTTGGCGGAGGGCGTAAGTTATTTTGAAACACGAGTGCGTCGGCTCTCTATATTGTGTATGTTGAACATACGAGAGATAAATGGAGCATTTATATTAAATATACGACTGTCGTAAGTTTTTTGTAACGAGACGATGTGCGAGTAACGTCGTAATAAATTTGTGAGACGAACCTTTAGCGGAACGCGATCGATGTTAGCGCAATAATACGCATACGCACACACGCACGATGAATGTTATGCATATATATATATATATAAATATATTTACAGAAGCGGAAAATGGATTTAGCGTTGTGAGCCGCATTACGTTTACATCACTGTAATGAATGTTGATGATTGTTGCTAGTTTATGTGCCAATGTGTTGTCTTATCGAGTATAGGGCAAATAAATGTTGTTAGATATCATTATTCGTAAACGTGTACAGCTTATTATTAATATTACTCGATCGCTAGCGTACATTACAAACGGTATAAAAAATATCTCTCTCAAAGACTCGCATAAATTACAAAGAGCATAACTATTCACTGTAGCTATAATAAATGATTTTTTGTTTCTCATAATTTAACGTAGTTGCAGCGAGTGATCAGCTTTATTTTATTTGATTAACGGTTTAAAAATATCACTCGCTTTAGTTAGTGAAAACATAATAACGAATTGTAATAATGAAACATTACAAAAACGTTTTATATCAGGAAGATGTAGTCGTCCACAGCCATGATCTGATTTGCGTCCGTCATGGTGATGATAGCGGCGTTAATCTCGTCAGGTGTGAAGTTCAGAGAAAGCGTTGTGTTCAGATAATCGATGACTTCTGTCTTCAGAATATTCTGAGCCCTTCGATCTTGGAACAACTTATTAAGCGATGATTTGAAAACCGCGAGTCTAAAATCAGAGAGATATTAGTTCAGAATATATCTTCTACACAACTTTCGTCTCGTTTTCTGGTTTTAACAGGTACAACAGGTTTTAGCAGAATAAAAGTATAAAAATACCATGTTAGAGATATTTAAGACGCAAAGAAAAAGTGGCGAGGGGGAAGCTATATTATTTAATTATTTAAAAACGATTCTGCTATTCCACAAAAAGCATAATTAATTTAACAGTTTATTTTACAGAGGATTATTTACTTCGAGTGAAATTACCTTTCTTGTGTGATCGTCGGGGTCGCTGTCGGCGTCGCTGTCGCTGTCGCGGTTTCGGGAACGGAGGATTCCGCGCCATCGGTCTCCATATGACCGCTGTCGCTGGGCGATTTGTGCGTGGTGCTGGCCTTTTGCGTTTGTGTCCTGGTTATTCTTCTGGTTGCTTGCTCGATATGGTCGTCGTCACTGTCGTATTCGTACGGGTCGACTTCACCTGACTTTTCCGTCGCCCTTTTAGAGCGCTTCGCCTGTCTGCCCTCATCAAAGTCGTCCGCGTTCTCCGATGCGTCGCTATCGTGACGTCGTCGCTTCCTCTTTTCTTTCTCCAACACGCGTTTGAAGTAGGCGAACTGTACGAGTTCTATCGCGGCGAGTGCATCCTCGCTCTCCACGTTCTTCGAAAGTCGCGCTTTCGCATATGCCGTGGATAACCGAATCAACGTTTCCAGAGTTCTCGCGGTCACCGGTTGAGTCTGAAAGTTATTTGAAAAAAATGTCAGGCATATACTTGTGTGTATATATATATATATATATATATATATATATATATATATATATATATCTTTTTATACGAGTCTAGGGCTTTTCTTCTACTCACCCTCGCAACATCGGATTCCACCATATCCTCCGATCGAAGTTTCGAATATTCCTCCGCGATAACGGCGCTAGCCTCTTCCGTGAGTTTGGGCTTCATGCACCGCGCGATGTGTATGTATTTTCTCATGAACTGTATGGTGAGGATCTGATCGCTGAGAAAGAAATTCGAAAGATAAATTTCTTTATACGAAATCTTTACGCGATCGGAGCTTGACATCGTCTAAGATTGATTGAATCGAAGCTCACATATTCAAAATAGCGAAATATGTTATGGTATAATGAAAGTGGATTGCAATGTACTTTTTAGAACGCGTTTGGCCGTGCAGAAGCGGATCGTATTTCTGATAAACTTCGGATTGCGTCTCCTCAGTAGCTACATCATCCGGATTCTTCGTGGTCAACATGTCCAGCTTTGAGCCCAAGCTCAAAGCCTCCCCGTCTTGTTCCAGAGGACTTCTGTATCGATGCATCCGGACAACGTGATCGCTAATTATGTGATCCTGATCTGAATCAATCACGTCCAGCATAACGAAGAGCAGATCGAAACGTGACAGCAGAGAATCCTGTAGCCCGATATTCTCCATGGGAGTCTTGTACTGATCGTACTGAAAGAAGAGGAAAAGAGTTTTCTTTAAATAATATTCATATAGTTCTTATTTATTATATATTATACTTTATACGAGCAACTGCAATTTTTAATATAGAAACATTTTTGCAAAAATGCGAATTCAATTTAAGTATATATTTTATAGATCGCATAGAATTTTATAAGTTTGAATTTTTTCGTATTAAAAAGAATTAGATACAATTAGCTTCTTCAAGAGGATCCGAACTTACTCTCCCGTACACAGGATTCGCAGCCGCTAGCACCGAACAACGCGCATTCAGGCTGGCGTGAATGCCCGCCTTCGCGATCGTGATTCTGCCTTGCTCCATCACCTCGTGTATCGCCGTCCTGTCGATGTCCGACATCTTATCGAATTCGTCGATGCAAATGACGCCGCGGTCCGCCAGGACCATCGCGCCCGCTTCCAATCTGCGTTCACCGGTCTCTTGATCGACCGTAACCGCCGCCGTTAAACCAACGCCGGAAGATCCTCTTCCAGTAGTCGGAATTGCTCGTGGAGCGGTACACAACACATAACGTAATAGTTGTGACTTGGCCACCGACGGATCTCCAATTAATAATACGTTTACATCTCTGTAATATATAAAAAAATTTGAATTATATTAGAACCATCGTTAGAGTAAATATTGCGATAGGCAAAAAAAAGAGGCAAAACTTCTGCTCCTTGGAGCAGAAAGAATTAACTATTAATTCTTAAACTTTTTTTATATGTAATTATAAATATATTTTCAATCAAGCCTGTAATTAAGCCTCTTAAGTGTTGAATTGTTAAAATTTAAGCTGTTTAAATTTACTAAGAAATAACTGTTGAATAAGTTACATATCTTTTAATTGAGCCACAGATATTGAGAATATTGAAGTCTTTCTTTCAGTATGAAATTATGAAGAACTCTGAAAACTTACCCTCTCAACCTCGTACCGTTTGGCAAGATCTTCTCTACTCCACCCAAGAGAAGGCACAGAATCGCTTTTTTTATATATTCATGGCCGTGTATGGATGGTGCAAGGGACTTGGCGAGAAGTTCGAAGATATTTTTGCAGGGATTATGCTTCGCCAGTTTCTTGCACATAGCTACATCATCATGGGAGATCGCAAGATTGGCTTCTTTACTGAGTTGCATTATGTTGTTGGCAATTAGGACCGTCCTACGCAATTATACGATAATTATTATGATATGAAAAAGATATAAATAAGGGATGCGACCCAATTAAACTGGGAAACAATCCTCGAGTCTTGTCTAAAACATACTTGAAAGTTCCAGTTGTGTATCCACCCTGTTTTCCCGGAAGACACCGGTAATTTCCGACAATCTGCACTCGATCTCCAGGCTTGCACAAGTCCACAAGATCGTTATCGCAAATTATATCCACGCTTCGTGGTAGCTGACCGGCTGGAGCTTTCTCCGGCATTTCTTGTATGGTGAGCGTCTGATGATCCTTGTAGGTCGACAAACCGAATTCCGTTTCAAGCGGATTGCCATCTTCATCCTGCAACGCGAAAAAACTCAGTCTCCAGCACTGAACAGCAAACGCTCCTTTATATTTTATTCAAATAGCAGGAATAATTACAGTAGTCGGATAAATAGCAGAGTGGGGGAAAGCCTCCAAGGAAGTCAGATCTGAATAGGCTCTCTCCAGGACTGTCTTGGTGACGTCGCAATAATGGACGCTCCTCACAATTTTTGGTCGTACCAATGAACCTAAAAAGTATTTTTATTTTAGAAATGATGTTATTCTCATAAATATAAATTGCACAAAACTTAATAAATTTGATATATACAAATAGAGATTTACAGAAATCTATTAAAATAAGATTAGACTCTCAGATAAATTCTGCAAGTCTGAGCAGAAGTTAAACTTGACACTTTTCTCTCAGATACTTGCATTTTGTGACGATACCCTCCAGGCACACCAAGTTACCCAGGTAACGAGAGGTGAGCGTTCTCGGTGTTACGTGCTTGTTTCCGAAGCTGCCTTCAAAAGCTACGAAGAATTCCTTGTTGCCCTTGGCGTAATCGATG
Organism: Temnothorax longispinosus; assembly: GCF_030848805.1. Lineage (NCBI taxonomy): Eukaryota > Metazoa > Arthropoda > Insecta > Hymenoptera > Formicidae > Temnothorax > Temnothorax longispinosus. The sequence continues at coordinate 5,216,624 of NC_092368.1, forward strand.
TCCACGCTCGAGATGTATTGATTCAGAGCGTTCTGAAACGCCAGTTGCTCCTCGAAGGAGTTGTTTAACAGACTGCAACACACGACCGGCTGTCATAATTATTCCTAACACTTTACAATGTATGCTGAGAGTCAAAGCAAACCAAATTTATTGTATACCTCGCCGTGCGGGCAGGATTTTTTCTTCTCAAATCGTTGATGTTTACAACCAGTCTGTACTTCTCGTCCTGAATCATATTTTTAACCATTGTGGCGTATATGCCTTGGTCCTCCTGCAAGATTAACAAGCACAAGAATGTCATGGAAGCGTCAAGCAAATGCAAAATATAAAATGCAAATATTACGGCACGGGAGTGGCATTTAATCCTCTATAACGCCATGACTTTGACATCAGGTACTCATCTAAATATCTATATTTTTTAAGTCTCAAGGATTTAATAAATGTTTTCCTGTCTTCCACGAACAAGAGATCCGACTATGGAGAATTAAAGGCCAAGTAAACATTGACAATAAGAAAAATTCTGGCGATGCCTACCACGTCGTCCAGGAAGTCGACATATTCGCGCGTTATCTGCTCCAGGTTCTGATCGATTTCCGTATCCATCTCCGCGGCGGGTGATCAACACTTGTCACGCTGTAAACTCTATAAAATAATCGTGAGAGGAGCTTTGAAAGCCACCCTCCGCCACTTGCGCGGGAAAACGTGCACGTGTCACGTGAGCCAAACCGTCGCTCGGAAAGACCCCAGCAGGTCCACGTGCTCGTCCTAGGGACTGGGACTCACCCTCAGGTTTCTCGGACTGCCAACGTTTTTTAGAAATGGCGACGGCATGTTTTGATTTCGGTGTGTGAGAGGTTAGAGAGGTTAGATCAAGTCGCCCGGTTCACCAGGTCGAGCCTTGGTTTTAAAATCCGTTCGTGGAACGTCACGCCGAGGGAAATACACGATGGCGCAAAGCAGACTGGAGAAAATCGGCACGATATACACCAGGTGAGCCCTGCGCATTCTCCTGTCAGAATTTTAGAAATTAAATTTACCGATTGTACAGAAACGCTGCAGAAAGAAATCGCCGACGTTCTATTAATTTATTTCGAATTGATTGGAGAATCTTTTTGGACGTGAAGATTCGGATTAAATTGCTTACGTATCGCGTCATCCTTTCTAGAAGTTAGATTTTTTAAAAAATTGCTGGTTTTAACATTTCATAATAATTACTGTACGTTACTGCACAATGGAATGCGTGTTTCAGAATTGCCTCGTTATTGAAAGGCAAAGGTCTGATAGAGGAAGACAAGCCGTTGTGGGTGGCGGTGTACGAGGCTTTCCCACCGAAATATGAACCTAGATACGACAGACGGCTGCCAAAGAAACCTGTCAGGCCAATCTTTTATGAGGAGGACCTTATTCGAGCGTAAGACATGTCTTAACATGTTCAATAAAATATTTATATTGTGCTGTGTAAATACTATTAAGCAACATTTCCCGCTGCAGAAGGTTCCATAGAGATCAGAGCTTTATACCGGCTACCAATTTGGCGAACGAAAATGTAAAATCCGCCACGCAAAACTTCCTGTCCATGTACGAAACGATAAAAAAGGTATGCCAGTTGCTTAATATATTGATTAAATTAATTTTTCAATAACGCTAACAATATACTTAATCGGTAGCAGGAAGGATTGTCGGAAGACAGCGCGTATGAGCGAGCGATGAAACAATACACTTCTGAGAGGCAGATGAGAATGGAGTCGAAAGGAAATGAATTATCTAAAGACTCTTGAGAGTGACTAGAAAAATATATTCTTACCGTAAGTTCTGTTGTAAATAAAGATCTCGTTATTTAAAATCTCATCCTGATATCAATGTTAACCCTCAGGGTACGGACTATATAAAGTTCCGTACGGACATGGGTTAGGGCGACTTTGATTGACTGTATATCGGGCTGTAATTTGTCAGTTGAAACAATTTTTTTTTTTTGGATCGGAAATTTTTTTAAAAATACAATAGCGTTGATAGATTTATTACATTATTTGTTTAAACAAAGATACATTTAAAAATTTAAACAATTCTCAAAAAATTTTCATAAAATTTTTTTTTTTTAATTGCATAACTTTATGGAAAAAAAAGATATCGACATTTTATAAGTCGCGTTTGAAAGCTAAAAAGTTGTTCTTTGAAATGGCTGAATTCGTTTTTTGATCCATTCCAAAAAGTATTTTTTTTTTTAACTATGAAAATACCCGTTTTTTGCGATAACGATATAACGTTACTTGCTTGATTTACATATCGTAATAACGCAAAAAAAAATATCTTAAAGTAAAAATAGTTCTTTTGGATGTTGTTGATTAGTATAATATAAATAAATAACAAAAATTGATTATTAAATAAAATTTTTATTGTATAAAATTAAAAAAAAAAAAGAGAGAATTACACGGTGTTTCCGCATTCACAGCATATTTTCGCTATATGTTCTTTGCACATAGCCTTGTCACATCTTAGGCACTTGTAAAAAGTTTTACGGTCCAGAGAACTAGGACACAAATTACAGCGTTTTTGTTTTGACATTTTATTATCAACCAACTCATCTCTTATGTCCATTTCCTCTGGTAAATCGCGCGCATCCAAAAAATCTTTAATCATACTACGCAGATTTGATCGCAACGTAGGAGTAGCTAATCTTTTAATTAGCGTAGGTTTTACAAGTTGCATAGAAAGTTCCATTATATATTCCATTCTTCTCATTGGAGTGTTACTTTGATTTAGATTGTAAAGGACAAAAGAATTTACACTAGCTTGATCTAACATACCATAAAATGATCTAAGAGGCCACCTAAAAGTTTTTCTAGCTGTAGTGTACTGGTGACATTTGAAATCGAAGCAATCTGTGCCGTCCTTTGTCTTATTATAGAACTCAATCATTTCCGGCTTTCCCGATTCTTCATTAACTTTGCCCGTTTCATGAATAGAAGATATAACTAATACAATCTTTTCCTTTTTAGGATTATAAGAAAGCAACGTTTTATTATCTAAATAGCAAAATCGGATGTTCGGTGTATCTTTCGATACACTTTTGAATTGAGCTGGTATTTCTCGTTTATTTTTTTTTATTGTTCCTATCAGAGACAAATTATAGTCTTTTTTCATCATTTCTAAAAGCGAATATGAAGTAAACCAGTTATCACAAGTTATGTTTCGCTCAGTGTTATAAATTGGTTCGCTTAGTTTTCTTACATAGTAAGTTGGAATAGGTTCACCTTCTAATCGATCGGTTACAGTTCCACAGTAAGGAATCGCATTGATCATATAATGTGTACTCGCATCGTTCAATGATATAATTTTTAAACCATATTTATCTGGTTTTGAAGGTATGTACATTTTGAAGATACAACGACCTCGAAAGGAAAGTAACTGTTTATCAATAGTAGTATTAGTGCTTGGTTCATAATTATCCATGCAGTTTTTTATAAACAAATCCCAAATTTCTCTTATGTGTGTAAAACGATCATTTACTTTCCTTTCAGCTCGTGTATTTTTATCGTCAAAGCGTAAACAGTCTAGTATAAATGTAAAGCGGTTTCTCGGCATAGTAGCTTTGAATAAAGGCATGCAATGAACGCCACACCAATTGATAGTTTTACATTTACTTGATTTATGAACACCAGCATAATATAACAATCCAAAAACAGATTTTAATTGAACTATATCGATCGGTTTGTGAACTGATGCGTCAATCCTTGTATTATTTTCTTTGAGCACATCGATCTGTCTACTTATTTCTTCATTGGTGTGTATTACAATAATATCAAGTATTTCATCGGAAAATAAAACACTCCATGCTTCAAGTGGAGTTTTAGCGTTCATTGCATTACCTTTAGTCGCAGGCTCATACAAAATTTGTGACCTACCTCTCTGCTCCGGTGCAGAGAGAGACCATTTGTGCCCGCTTTTGGAGCGCAGGTATGACGGTCGGCCTCGTTTGCGGGGAGGGGCGCCTGTTGTTTGAGCTGCTGCAGACCCTTCGCTTGCCAGTGACTCTTCATCTGCTTCATCTTCATCAGCGTCACTTTCCGAAGCGTGGGAACTTTCCTCTTCTTCAATCTCGGCGTCATCGGTGTCGCTGGCGTTTTCAGTTACACTCTCATCCTCGGTTTCTCTGTATAATTTTTCGAGAGCTGCAACACTCCGAGTTCTCCGACGCGATGCCATTTTCACAAAAAAACTCTGCAATGATAAATCGTAAAAATAAATATTAGAAATCGTTATTCGACGCATCGTACGAAGAGTTATGCTAAGAGTAGCACAACTCTTCGAGAAATAACATGCATGCACGGATACGTTATGCTGGTATGCTACAGAGGATTATTTTGAGGTTAGAATGCATAAAAGTATATTAAAAATAGTAAATTATACATACCAGAATACTCTACTGCAGCAAATATTCGAAAAACACAATTTTTTTTTTTTTAACACGGATTTTGTAACGTTCCGTACGGACTAGACTACGGTGTAGACTACCCGAGTTCAATTTTTAAAATCGTATGGCTTGAGAACCAAGCGTAGACTGACGCTGCCCCTTGGCGCTCACATAAGTAGTTACCTCAAAGATTTTTCCCCCCCGGTACGGACCCCCACCATTCACTTCCTTTGAAATGGCGCTACTTTCAAAATTCGCTCGGGTTACGCTAACCCAGTCCGTACCCTGAGGGTTAATTGCATTCATACATTGTTGCGGAACTGGATAGATATGTAACGAACTAACGAGTCTCTTAACTCAACAACAGTGTTTATATTTCGTGACAATCAATACATTAAATAACAATGAGTTCCTGCAAAGTTATAACTTACGTCGATGAGTACGAGATGAGAACCATAGTAATCCTCACGTGATAAGTAAACGTGAATGTACAATGATGCACTTAACGTATGGAGATCAATCGCGTAGAATTCTCAATCGCGATAATTACGTATCGTCGCAGTAGATTACGTTTTGTTGCAACATTATATAATCATCCGCCATATTCCAAGGCATACTTAATAATAATTGAATAGGGCGATACGTAATTTCTAGCTCTTTCACAACAGTCGTATTAGAAAAAAGGGATACAAGCTGCGTATATCACTGTGGTTTCGCTTCGCGCGCTGCAGGTACGAGTATAATTAAAAAAAATAAATATAAAACGCGCTATATAAACTAAAAATATTGCATCACTGCACCGAACGCGCCGGTTCGAGAGTAACAGTCAAAAGTACGCATGTTACATATTGAAAATTCTCCCAGCCGACCATATTACATTTCTTAATAAATATCCATTTAGCCCTTTAAATGCCGTTTCTCGTTTAAATGCGTTACGGGCGAATTAAATGTGCAAGTTGTATTACATCGTTATCTTCTATTTTCATTTTACTGCTGTAAGAGCTAATAAAAATCCCGAACGCTTAGCATGAAAAGGAACAAATATCTGGCAAGCAAAATAAAATTTCTAGCAAATATCCTGAAGGATTTCTTGTCGATAAGCGCAATTAAAGAGCGTCATAATTGGAAAAAAAAATATAACAGTTTTGTGACAATATTTTACGTTCTCTCTTTCGCTGAGTATTTCATATCACATCGATTACTTTTTGGGATACACTGATCGTTCCCGTGTAATTAAATCGTGGATCGAAATTTAATGATTTCATTGAGCAAGACGCTTCTGTGTGTGTGTAAGTCTGGTCTTGTATCTTCCTAGTGTTACATTGTAATAAATTAATGCTAATCTATTTATACATCAAGTCCCACAACCTTCGGTTCGATTAGATTTAATATCTATAAAACTCGCAGTACGGCTCGAAAGATATTACTTTGGACGTGATGTAACTGAATCGTAGAGAGAGATACGCGAGTATGGTTTAGAAATCGTATTTCTATATCGACTCAAGATTACGACGTTAGCGTCAGCAGTAAAACTTATCGAAATCTTAACACTAACGGTATTATAAAAGGTAATTGATGGTGCTAAAAATAGTTCTTTGATATCGAAAACAGCTCAGTTAATATCAGTTGAGGATATTCGAAAAATGTTTTCCTTCCCCTTTGTCCCATGTTTTGCAGTGACGAAAAACAGATTGCATTAATATTCCTCTCTCCCCTTCCGTTATATAAATACTTAAATAGCGTGACTCTCATAGAGTCCGATTATAGTTATGCAAGCGAAAACGTACGTTAAAATACCGTTAGACTATTTGCTTATGACTTAGTTTTATACAAAATAAGAATGTTTCTCTTATATACTTGGTAATGCTGTAACTTGGACGAACGAAAGAACATCAGCTTACAGCCTGTGATGCATTATTACAGGGTGCTCATTAATAAGCGTGCCTGCGGGAGCGCTATGAGACCTGCAACGTCATTCTCTTCTCCAATTTTTTACGATTTATTTCCCGTAAGCACGCTTATTAGCGTAATCAACATCCCTTACATATGCTAGGTACTATAATATTGGACGAATAAGATTCACTGAGCCCACATATTGCTCCATTGAACTTCGCACCACTTAAGCACTTCCGGTATTATACTGCCAAAGAAGAGTATCCTGCGGTCCCATCACAATGATTTATAACACCTGGTATATTGGCACCGAATCTTATTACAACGAAAACTTCTTTTCACCAGCATTTATTGAAAGGACACTGAGCCAAACTAGACCCAGCTTCTCACTGCGCATTCAGCTTTAAATGTAGCTTACTTGTGTGTATCGTTATCTTTGTATAAGTCAGACGGATCGCGTGTAACGCTAAAAAAAAAACGGTTGCTAAATGCACCTGAAAATGTGGATCTTACAATCGCCGGGGGAATCAAGCTGCCGACCAGTTCTCCGATCGCCACAGCAGGGTGTACATGCCGTGCCTGAGCTCCTCGTTCTCCAAAGTCTTCAGCGGGAAGTCGGTGTACCGCGTGATCAGGCTGCGATATCCCTGGCCGACGGTCGCCAGCACCGTCTTCCTCTTGTCGGCGGACTTGAGAGACACGATCTGACAGACTTTGCCCTCAAACGGCCGGAACACGGTGACGGGACGTAGGGTGCCGCACTCGGCAACGACGATACAGCCCCAGGTGGTGCCGATATACAACTGACCATCGCTGGCCTCGAGCGCGGTCACCTGGCACTTCTCCGTCGACAGGTTTTCCTCGATGGCGATGGACTTGAGGCTCTCGGAGCACGGCACCAGCTTAGACATATCGAGCTTATTGACGATTTGCCGGCTGTCGACGTCCCACTGGTACACCACGCAGCCCGGATACGTGTACGAGAAAATAAAGCTCTCGGTCGCCGCGCCGATCAGGTATGTGGCAAAGAGATTCCTCATTGCGGCGTCGTTGGCAGCCCCGGTGCAGTGAGACAGCTGCGTTGTATCAATTAGATTGCCATCCTTCAACGTGTAAACGGATATCCGGCCATAGCTCTGACCAACCCAGAGCTCCAGGACGCGTCTCTTCCGGCAGACCGCGGCAAGCGAGTAGGTCTTGACATCGGCACCTTGGCGCGTCGTTTCCGTGCCAGCGCTGCCGCCGGTGACCTCCGTCTTCCTCATCTGCGTGAACGAGTTGGACAGCAAAAAGATTCGGCCGCTGTGCAAGGCTATGGCAAACTGCTTCAGCTGCTCCAGATGGATCAGCCCGACCACCTTGGACTCCCTGCTGTGATCCGCTTCCAGACTGTAGCTGGCCACGCAGCCGAAGTTACCGCACAGATAAACGTGCACCTGGCCGGCGTTGTCGCCGATCCAGATATAGCCGTCCACGCCGCACATGGCATACGGTATCACCGGCGTCTCGATGCGCACGTGGCGCAGCCAGCCTTTCTGGGTGCCCAGCAGCATGTCCACCTCGCCGTTATTGTGCCCAAACCAGATCTCGTCGCCGTTGAGATTGTCCGTCGCGTCGTTCTGCCCGCTGTTACCGTAATTGGTCATGGTGACCGCCGTCACTTGCGTGCGTTCCGTCAACAGGGTGACGTCTATCAGATGCGTGAACTCGGGCGCGGAGGCGATCGAGACGATCTGACTGGCGGTCGGCCGATCCTTCGGGTTCTGCGCCCAGCATATCACCATCAAATCGAGCGCGTAGCATGGATGGAAAGTCTCACGGTACATGATCGGCGGTCTACCACCCTCCAGGATGCATTCCTTCACCGCCTCGTGGCCCTCGAACGGTTGGCGCAGCGTGATAAGCTCATAGATGAACATGCCAAACGAGAACGAGTCCACCTTCTCCGTGTACTCCTCCTCGCCGTTGTATCTGATGATCTCAGGCGCCATGAAGCCCTCTGTGCCACCGAAACCCTTCGCTCCCGTAGGCAGCGTCAGTCTCGAGATACCGTAATCGGCGACTTTGACGTGCACCGGGTCTGGATTCTCCTGAAACGGCAACGGCATCTGCCACACCAGCACATTCTCTGATTTGAGATCGCGGTAAATAACGTGCTGTTGATGTAGGTACTCCACTGCCTTGGCGACCTGAAGAATTATCGCTTGAAGCGTATAGGGATCCAGCTTAGCCCCGGAGCGACGATAGTTCTTCAGGACGGCGTCCAGCGCACCCTGAGGCGCTAAATCCAGCACGAGAGCTAAAGGACTGACGACTATACCGATCAGCGGCACGATATTGGCGTGCCTGAGCGTTAGCAAAATATTGAGCTCTTGACGCGCCATGCAATACGCCTTGCAGGCATACTGCAACGGGTCACGGTCCCACTTGCTCTGTGACGCCTTGTACGCGAGGATCGCCGACTGCGTGGAGTTCGGGCCCGGCGAGACTGGTTGCAACATCTTGATGGCCACGTCGGCGCGAACGTGCGTGCCGGGCAGTCGGCAGTTACCGCGAAAGACGAAGCCGAAGGCACCGCGACCTAGCAACTTGCCCCGCTTCAAGTCCTCCGACTTGATCAAATGCTTGGCACCCAAATCCATGAAGATAATGTCTGGCGCGACGTGCGACAGTGGGATCTCCGAATGCCTCGGGCAGCTGATGGGTTTATTGCTGTACGCCGCCAATATGCACTCCTCCACCATCCAGGAATACGCAAGAGTGTTTTCGGAATGCGAGGAACTCTGCTGTTTCGACATGTCTGGATGCCCCTCGAGCGACGGCATTCTGCTGGACGTCAGACTGTCGTAACCGACGCCACTGTCGCCGTCGGACTTGTAACTGTCCTGGCTCTGTCTCTCGGTACGATTTACGGCGCAGTACTTCTGAATGTCCTCGATCAACCGGCCATCGCTGTCGCTCGACTCGCCGTCACCGTTCTCAGTGTTGCCGAGCAAACAGCGCGGACACGGTATCAACCTTGTGACCAGTAATTTACCCTCCGACGTATGGACGAAACGTGTGCCCAGTGTAGGATACCAGTCTTCCAGCAGGATGTCGATGTGATCAACGATCAGTGCCATTAACTGCGGTATGCTTTCCGGCCGTGGCTCCACCACAATCGCTTGGTAGCCCATTGGCTCCTCGTCCACGGAATCGGACATGATGGGTTGTTTGATCACCAGAGTGTCTACCGGGAACCAAATCTCTAAGATAGCAGAATTCTTCAGGTCGACAGTGCACCAAATACCATCTTGTTTTAACTTGAACTTAAACTGCCTGTAATCATACGGTGAATTTTTCAGATTATAACAGACTTCCTTCAAACGTAGCAATGTGATGCCCGAGTATCGCAGCTCGATTCCCGTCTGCCAGAGCACCCACTCAGCCTGTAGATCCAATAGACTAGCGAAAATGTTGTCGTCGACGAAGTCCTTGAACGGCGCCAGGAACGACATGACGATATCAACGATGGTGTCGTCCGCGAGGATACGAGTGATCAGTCGGGACCAAAATCCGCTGGGAAAATACGACATGAGCAACAATCTAGTAACGGAGCAATCGGGTTGTGATCTCGATGTGAGCACGCATTCAGCGTTATTTTTATTGTCACTGGTTGCTGCACCCAGGCACGCAAACATGGGCGATGTAATCTTCTTCGCACGTACGTGCCAGCCGCGTGTCTTCACCGGTACCTTGATGATCTGATTATTGCGCAGAATATCCTCTTCGGTCGGTAAGAGGGACGGTATCAACAGCGTACGGCAGTCCCATGTCAAAGCAACCTCGAATTTGTTGAGTAAACTAACAATATAGCCCTGGGTGTCGATCGATGATATCGTAGAGGACTTAAATACATGTTGGATATCGTCCAGTTTCATTATACCTGATCTGGCGAACGGATTGATCTCCCGTATGGTGACTACGTGGGCCAGCATGTCGCAGAGCCATTGCGGATCTAAGAAATAGAGATCTTTTAAAGTGGCGTCGTCATAATGCAAGATTATACCGTTCTCGTGAAGGAACAACGTCGCCTGATGTAACTCGGCGGGGTCTCTGAAGGATCTATGTAACTTTTGAAGCTCGTTATTGACGGCTGCGTAATATTGGTCGGCCTTTAGCACCGGGTCCAGGCCAGATAACTTTCTGTCGTGCGCCAGTTGGATTACTACGTCTTCCAGTGCTAGGTAACTCGCCGGAACTTTTTGCTCCAGCAATAGTTCCTTGCTGCCAGGCGATCTCAAGCTGAAGACAACGTCGTAGACGAGGTTGCACAGCATCTTGATGTTGTGACGCGTCTTGCAGCTCACCTCGATCGTCTCCATGACTTTGGGCAGACCGCACTTCTCGGCATCGACAACGTTGATGAATTTATCGCGTATGTACTGTTGCAGACCCTCGCTATGCTCATAGGAAACGTCGTAATGCGTGCCGACGATGATAACCGGGGAGTTGGGCGCTCTGCTCTGAATGTTCACCAGCCACTGAAAGATCTCGGAGACGCCTTTGAAGCCGTCTGTGATCCGCCACACGACCAGATACAGACTGCGCTTCGATAGGAAATACTGATGCGTCGCGTAGTACTCGCGCTGACCGCCGAAGTCCCAGGTTCTGAAGTAGACTGGCCCGTGGGACGATTGTCCGCGTACTTTCTTCTCGTAAATCCAGTCGCCGATGTCCACGCCCACGGTCGAGATGGTCGTACCCTTGGCGGTCTTGGCGTTGATATTCTTGTTGCCCATCCGCTTGGCCCAGTGTTCGGATGCCTTCTTCTTGTTCGGCACTTCACCCTCCTGCCGTAATTGCTCCAGCAGACTTGTCTTGCCGATCCCCTGAATACCGACGATCATCAGTTTCATGCGCGCGTACGCCTTTGCGTCCTCCAAGATCGACTTCAGGTAACCGATCACGTCCATCGTCTTGTATTTCTTCGACTCGATCATCGACTTGAGCGGCTCCTGCAACCGGCAACCCTGCGTGTTCAAATTCCACAGACGACCCAGCAGACCCATCTGTGGCGGCAGCTCGACGATATCGTAGTTGCCGCTGATATTCAGCACCGACAGATTGTTCAGCTCGTAGATGTTGTGCGGTATCTCGCGCAGTTGATTATTGCTGATGTCCAACATACTGACATTAGGAAAGAGCAAGTACAGTTTTGATCCGGGATGTCCAATCTTCGAGTCTCTATCCGAATCCCCACGTTCTTCCTCCAAACACGGCATCTCGCCGTCGTCGCACGACGTCAGCTGGATGCGATTCAGCAAATTGTTCGCCAGTATCAGGGTGCGCAGGTTCTCCAATCGTAGATGCCGCCTATGCACGCACACCGACTGCAATACGATATCACGCATCGACGCGGGTGTCTGCCTGTTGCTGGGCACAATACCCGGCGACTGTGCGTTGACAGCCGGACAGTAGCAGGCCGTATTCGCTTGCTCCATGCTGTCTGAACTGTCGACTTGCGGCAGACTGGGCCATCGTGAGATCTGATTATTCGACAGGTCCAGCTGTTTCAGACTCGCCGGATACGAGGTAATGTGGCTCATCGAGCGCAGCGAATTGTACGCCATGTTCAGCCGCACCAGGCTCACCGCCAAACACGGTAGCGCCACGGGGATGCTGTTGAAGAGATTATGCGCCAGATTCAACGACGCTAGCACCGACTTGTTGCCATTCTCCGTGTCGTCGGTCATCCTCTCTGATACTTGAACCGAGCTGGTCCACACGTGTGGCCGTTCCATTTCGATCACCTGCGCGTTCGCGATCTTCGTGAACGAGTCGAATTCCATGGACTCTATTCGCGGTATAACAGCTAATCCGCGGAAGATAGTGCCGTTCTGCTGCGCTTCATCACCTCGTTGCGGCTTCCTCAGGACGTTCTGCGACGCCTGGCTAGGCAGATCGCGCAGCAGATTGAACGACGCGTTCAGTTCCTTCAGTTTGGGCGCGCGCCACAGATTCTGCGGCAGACACTGCAGCTTGTTATTGGACACGTCCATGATCTCGAGTGCCGGTAAGTTCATGATGAATTCCGGCAGCTGCTCCAGTCGATTGTCTTGCAGGTACATCTCCTCTAGAACTGGGCACAGCTTATCCTTCGGATTCTTCGAGTCGGCCGTGAGAGTGTCGATTTTGTTCTGTGCCATGTTGAGGTACCGCAGGCTCTGCAAATAGAACATGGTGGACGGTACGGTGGTGATGGAGTTATGAGAGATATCGATTCGCGTGATGGCGTACAACACCAGGTCATTGTTTTTCGGGCTCAGTTTCTTGTTAACATGCAATACTGCGTCGATCAACCACTGCAGCCGGATCTGCGAGAGACGACACTGCTGGTTGTGCCAATTGATCATCGTGGGTGTCTTCGGGAACAGAGCGGAATAGGTGACGTGGCCGAAGGACGACAGAGCGGAGAAGTGCGAACTCTGCGTGCACTCGGTCATCGCTTTCTTGTTGATCTTGTACTCGGAGTCCGGATACGCCTTAATCGACAATAGTTTCGCGGTCAACGCCTCGTCGCGATTCTGCGCAGCAATCTTAAGCGCCTTGCACTCGTTGTCGACAGCGCCGTGCTTCAACAGTAGGTCCGCGATCTTCACATCGCGATTCTGACACGCAATCGTTAATACGTTCGAGTAATTACCGTCGGGATCGCTCTGATCGTACGGGACTTTGACAGGCAGCTCGAGATTGGCGCCTGCCTGAAGAAGAGAGTTCACCACCTCAGTATGTCTGCCCCTGACAGCCACGTGCAACGCCGTTTCGCTGCCGTTGTTGCAGTAGAGATCCAGATTCACCGGATATATCATTTTATCGTCCTTTTTGTCAGTGGGCGCCTTGCTGCGGAAATTCAGCGACGACATCAGCCTCTGAATACCGCTGGAGATCTTGCGCTTCGATACCGGGAGTTGCTGCGCGCCGCTCACGCCATCCTCCTCTTTGGTCGTCCTCGCCTTCACCCGGTAACTCAGGAGCAGCTCGACGCACTTGACACTGCCCAGCATACTAGCTATGTAGAGCGCGTGTTGGCCAGTGACGTCCTGCGCGTTAATGTCGAACGGTAGATCGTACTCGAATTCGCCGGACGGATCCTTGTAGCGTTGGTAGACGTGCTGCGGATACTCAAACTTGAGCAGCGCATCGATCACCAGGTGATGGCCGTTTATTGTCGCCGCATGAATCGGTAACCAGCGCTCCACCGTGAACTGTTGCGTCTGCTTAGGAAAGTGCCGGAGCAACAACTCGACGATCTCCAGCTTGCCGTGATAACACGCTATGTAGAGCGGACAGTACTTGGTTACCGGATGGCTCCTGCAGTCAGCGCCGTGGTCCAGCAGCAGCCGAACAATGTCCTTGTGACCGCTCTCGCAGGCGACGAAGAGCAGCGTGTTGGCGCCGTTCGGCGCCATGTTCACCACGCATTCCAGATCGGTCGACAGACCCTGGATGATGTTTCGGGTGGCCACGGTATCACCCTGAATACAAGCCGCGCGTAAGGAAGCGTGGGTCGCCTGTTTCGCGAGCTCGTACTTCTCGGCCGCCGCTTTCAGAAGGTGGATGCAGGAGTCGTGGTTGCCTTTCTCGGCGACGTCGAGAGGCTTCAGGCCGTCGTCATCGCGGATCCTGAGATCCGCGTCGAAGTTCAGCAGCTTCTCCACGTTGCCGGCGTGGCCGTGCTCCGCGCAAACGTGCAGCGGCGTCCGATGGTGACCGCGGGGGCCGCAGGTGACGTTCGGGTCGGCTCCGGCAGTCAGCAAAACGTCCAGGCAACGGGAGTTATCCGTGATAGCGGCTGCGTGCATCGGTGTCCTGCCCCACGAGTCCTTGCTGTTGATATACTGGGCGTGCTCGCCGCGCAGCAGGTCCTCCAGCAGCTCAGCGTTATCCCAGAGCGCGGCCTGGTGCAGCAACCGGCCCGGGAAGTCCTCGTCAATTGGCGTATAGTCCTCCATCACGGAACCTGCGAGATACGTCGCACTCGAGAGCCTGGTCGACAGCGAAAAATGCAACAATTGAAGAGCTTACTCTTTAGAATTATTTTACATTCGTTAAAAGAAAAATGAAAGAAATATGAAATTATGCAATTTTAAAAAAATATAATTTAGTACGGTTTGGAAATAAGCTCTTCAGTTTTCTCCTCAATTTTTTTTCCTTTCGTTATTAGCCAATTGAATTACTCAACATTACCGACATTATCTTTTTATTGTATGGTTATTATTTATTATATAGTTTATATACGGCACGCTATCGTTAATGAAAGAATCTTTTAGCGAAAGAAAATTTATTCCATACATTCACATAGATTAACAAATATTGAAAGAAAACAGTTGTTTGCGATCCTATATAAATAACGAGAGTAGAGACGGATTTCTCCAATTAAGATCTATAGATTAGTAGTTATTAATGTAATTAGAAATGTACCTACAAATCTTGTTTATGACCCCGTTACATGACTGCTATCGCTAATGCCATTTCTCTCGGTTTCATCATCCCCTCCGGAGTGCATTCTGCAAACGCATTGAATATAAATCAAATAAATTGAATTATCGAATAAACATTGAATGTAAATCGAGCTGCCAATTTACAAATATCAATTCTCTCTAAACATTACACGACGCTTACCTCGCTAACACGCCGCAGATCAATGCACCGTAGCCGAACCGCGTCGCTCGAGAAATTAAATCCGGACTCACGTCGGCTCGATGAGGCTTCGCGAGAGCTGTAATGCGAGCAGGACATTCATTTATATTTAATTTGTTGCAATTGCAACGAGCAACTTCGAGAAATTTTCGTGCGCAAAAACTAATCAATCTCTTTTCTATAAAAAAAATTCTTTGTTCAATTAAAAAGGAAAGTAACAATGTCACGTGTAAATGAGAGAGTTTACCGGTTTGACGATTCAGATTAGATCAATAGATCTGACAAGTAAACAAACAAAAATGTCCCACTTTAGAAAAACGAAATAAATGTTTACAGTTATAGGTCGAGAAATTTTCGCGCGCTAGTAAAACACATACATATCATTTTTCGATACGTAAACAAAAAGAAATAAAAAAAAATCGCGATATTCGAAAAAAAAAAAAAACAGCCGATTCGTCGTTTCAATAATAAAGCAAATTGTCAGTCGCGCAAAAGCCAAATGTCAGAATCGATCTCTCTGTAAAAACAATCCTTCATTGTTTAATTAAAAGCGAAAGTAAATGTCACAGTAAATAACACGAGCTTATCGGTTCAACGATCCAGTTTAGATCGATAGAGTTAACAAGTAAACAAGCGAAACTTCCACCTTTAAAAGAATGGAACAAAACTTTATAATTGTAAATCGTTCGACAAAAGAAAAGCAGCGGGTTTAACAAATGGGCTGTTATTTCTCGCACACGCTCGCGATTCTCTTTCCCGAGCGCGTGTCGCACATTCGCGGGAGGGGGCGGGGGGAGGGGGAGGGAAGAGCTGTCACGACAGTTTTCTAACCTTCATGTTTAATTGCTCGTGAATCCAGGGGGGCGAGGGGGAGCGAGGGAAAACGGTTATGAAAGCGATGCATTGATAGAGCGTCGCGATTAAGCGAATGTGAAACTCCAGCGTCCGATAAATCGAAATCAAGTAGACAATAAAAATTCCCACGCGCGTTCTCGCGTCGTGAAAATCGGAGCGGCGGGGATTCTCGCGGTAGTTTTTCTGCCTGCGAAGTGGGATGCGTGCAAAAAAAAAAAACTCGAGGACGTGGTGGACGGCTCGTCATCGTGACGGCGCGCAAAAAAATCTGCGAATCAGCTGACGAGCCGCGCGGCGTCGATTAATTCGACGCGATTAATTCGGCGGCCAGGTTCCTCCCCCCGGGGGGGAATTTCTCGGCGAATCTTCCTCGAAGAGTACCTCGACGCCGCGGTTCATTTACCTTTTTCATTTAACGTGCGAGCCGGTGGCCGCGTCTCGGGGAATCAGCGACGGCGAAGCGTCGTCCGTCGCGGGGGGACCTCGCGCGCGTTTTCCACGGGGACCAGGAGATCGCGGTCACATCGCGATGATCGAGTCGGGGTCTGCGGGTCCAGGTGACACTCGTGAAAAGACATTCCCTGTCACGCGCCGCTGACAGCCTCCGAAAACCGCGAACGGAACGGCGAACAAAATGTAACTGAACGGACCTGTCACTCCTGTCAGATGTCAGGCTACTTGGACTACGTCGCGCAACGGCGCGCACCGAAACACCGAAGCCCGAGGGTAGATATGTTCACCTTTTATTTGGGAATCCAGCATACTAGCGCCTGCATGCGCACGAACGTGTACGTTGAACTGCGTAGTCACGTTCGCGAATAATTTCCCTACGATAAAGAAAGCATTATTGACGGAAGACAATTGCGAAAGTAATTTTACCTATAGCAGGTACTAAGGAAACTTGAAGAAACTTTATTATCGATTATACATATGACTGAAGGGAAGATGTCTGTACGCCGGTAGGTGCGCGAGGATCGATGTAAACAGAGTGCTGAAAAGAAGAATGACACATGTGACGGAAATGTGATCAATATAAATACGTTATAGCGCGGACTGCAATTATTTTGCACAAATTTTGCAATTTCCATTGAGTGGATGTGATGATGATGCCCGGAAAAACTCCGGTACAAGGTAAAGGTCTATGATCTTTCATTATCATCTCTGCCGGGATCAATACTTAACAGACTTGATAATTCCCGTTGTTCTCTTCTTGTATAGAGAATCCTTTGGGCCTGTCTTGGCACGACAGCGCCTGGATTCCGGTTCTTAATCCGAGCAACATTATGGACTACTTCTCGGAAAGGAGCAATCCATTCTACGACAGAACTTGCAACAATGAGATAGTTAAGATGCAGCGTCTGAGTCCCGATCAGTTGACGTAAGTCTCGTCGAGAGATTTGGCTGTTAAGTTAAATGTTCAAACGTGATTATCGTTAGGCATATTTATCACGGCTATTTTCCAGCAATATGACCGGCTTGGAGTACATTCTGTTGCACGTACAAGAGCCGATCCTATACGTGATTAGAAAACAACACAGGCATTCGCCAACTTTAGCATCGCCGGTTGCCGATTACTACATCATAGCCGGCGTTGTGTACCAAGCTCCAGATTTAGGATCCGTCGTGAGTTCTAGACTGGTGAGCGAGATAAAATGTACATTTGAAATTTTCAAGATGCTAGGCTGCTATCAGAATATTTTCCGTATCTTAGCACGGTATATGTTTGACGCTGTCATTTTTAGATTGTCATACTTAAAAGATGTATCTTGTGTAGTTGTCCACAGTTCACCACCTACAATCCGCCTTTGACGAAGCAAGTTCCTGCTCTCGATATCATCCGAGTAAGGGCTATTCCTGGGACTTCAAGAATGGCAAGGCCTTGGCCGCCAAGAAGGAAACGCCGGTGCGCGAGGAGCCTAGCTCATTGTTTCAGCGGCAGAGAGTGGATATGTTACTCGCGGAGCTCACTCGTAAATTTCCCTTATCGGTGCCAAAGCCAGTGCACCAAGCAGTGACAGAAGCTTGTATGTAGCTTGTGTAGCTTATATTCTTTTATTTGATCTTTTATTTCTAATTTTAATATTATTTTAATACTATTCAGTATCATTGATTCTTTCTTTGTTATTTCAGCCGTAGAGATTAAGCAGGAAGTGAAGACCGAGAAGAAAGACATGAAACCACCACCCGAAAAGAAACCTAGACTGAATTAATAATAAGGTTAGATGTAAAATACATATCAAATTTTTCCACTCGCAAACTCATAGAGAAGATGAGAGAAAGCGTGGCAATTCCGTATTTATATTTAACTAAATATTCTTTCAGTACAGATAATAAAATATTTGTGTGTGTATCTTTAAAATATACTTTATAAACATTTATATATATTTTAAGGTATAATAATTAAAATTATTATTTTTGAAAAGGTCTTATGCTAATTTTTAACTGTAATTTTGTTAACAAAAATTTTAATAAATTCTGCATTACATTTAAAGGATTTATTTTGCAAATAACTTCAGTTACATGTGTAGCTTTAAAATATGATATTATGTTTGATCAATGAAAATTAGAACCAAAATTAAAACTTAAAAAAGAACTAGAAAATTTGCTCAATTTTTACAAATAATTGTTATACAATACAATTTATGAACTCTTATGAATGATATTTTACGAGGTTTAAAAGCAAGGGAGAGAAATGGGCACTTTTGGTTTATGTTAAAGCATGAACTTAAGATGATCCTTGACGATGCTCTGACGTCAATTCGCGGTTTTTATTGATCAGGAGAACCGTGCGTTATTTCTTAACTTCACCTTTTACAGTCTGAAAAGATATTTCTGACGATTCTCGTATGATGCAATTAATTAAGCGGGAATTAAATTACAAATATATTTAAAATCAAATTAAATTCAGTTCAATTTTAAAAATGTATGCTTTTCATATCAAAATCGCATAGTCTATCATTTAATCTTACAAGTGCTTAATTTTAAGAGGAGAACCTATGAGAATATAAAGAAAATTAACTTAAACTCAATGCGCAGTACAAATATAAAGAAAACTAACTTTAACTGTAATTTAATTCTTGTCTGTAGAGAAATAGATTGGAATGAAGGTAAAAGATAAAACGTGAATAAAAGGTAAAACAATCGCGCCGTTCAATTTGCATGCCGACTCGCTTGCATCTTCAGCTGCGTCCGCGGCGGAGTTATATCTTAAAAAAAAAAATGAACCTTTTACATCGCACGGATCGTCGCGTATGTGCCGCGATACGCCGATATGCAATCGGAAATGATATGCGACGCGCGTACATGCGGCGGTTGTCGGTATCTGGAGCAGGACGAGCGGGACGATCGGGCGGCGAGCCTCGCGGAGTTCCTGGCGAACTGTCAACACGCGAAATGCAAGGTGGTTCGTCTGGTCCGTCAGCAAATAAGTAAACTGCAGAATATGCAGGTACGGGTCCCCGCATTTCCCGTAATTGGACGCGATCGATCTCTCCGACGCGTCCCCGCACGCGCCGCTAAAATCCATCCCCTGGATCGGTTTGGAGAACCGACGCTCGCTCCGCGTTTTAAGATACACCACCCCCTACGGGCATCGGAGACGGACCGCGGGATGCGCGTTTACGTACATGCGCGCGTGTTGATTTTGCTCTTGCACGCGATAATTCGAAGCGTTTGTGCAATTTGCGACGCGACATTTGGAAAAGCGCAAATGCACCGGAGGAAATTAAACGTATTTCCCAGACAAGTTAAATACAGATAAAAAAATATTAAATATGCTCACGCGGGCAGAAATATCATTCTCGACGCGGGCAAAAAGAACGCGAGAACTTTTTATCGCGAAAAAATGGGGGGGGGGGGGAGAAAGAGACGGTGTTTAAATTATTCAAATTTGCGCACTGAAAAAGTTATATATAAATACTCTATATTAATTTTTATCAGTTATCATTTTTCTGCGAAAAGTAGACGAATTTAAAAAAAAAATTGAGATAGAAATTTAAATAGGATAGATTAATCTTGCAAGTATTCTTTTTCCCCTCGCGTCTGACCTTTTCGACTCTTGTGCTACTAACGATTTTATATCTCGGTGTTTTATTTTATCATTTACTACATATTTTTGATCGTCGCCTAGAAATATTATCTTTTATTGAGACGTTATAAAATCTCCTGTCGGTACGGAAAGCTAAAACTTTCTAAGCTAAGACTTTCTTCTGACAATTAGCCAGTCAGCAATTTTGTACGAGAAAACCTTTTTGCCGTAGTACGAGCGTTTCCGGGAGGCGAGCGATGAGGCGCACGAGAAGATGGGTAACGAAGCTAAAATGCACGAAGCGCTCGACAATGAAGTCCAGGAAGTGTACGGCGAAGTATATGGGCCGTACGACGATCTGCACGTGGTGGAAGGCGAAGTAGAGCAGGCGTTCAACGAATCGCACGACGAACCGTACGAGATGCAGGAAGCAGTTGCAGTCGCGAGGCGAACTGGAGCAACGAACGCAGTAGAGGTTGGGAAAAAGGCAGATTCTTCTGGCTTTGATTATTCAAAGTTTCTCGATCAATCGGTTATTAATAAAGTAAAGTTGGTTATAGTTATTAATAATAAAAATAATAGTAGGTATACAAAAAATGCGATGTCGGTTACGCGATACATAGAAATTTAATTTAAGAGATTACTAATGTAATCGGAATTATTTGTCTCTAAAGGATGGGATAACCGGTTATGAGAATTATTAGGTATTGTTTGTCCCTTTTGGATAAAATTAATAGCTCGGCTCTCTTATGTTCCCCGGATGTTCTCTGACAAACGCGCATGTCTAGAACGCAGCGACCGCATCCTTGCGTCGCGCGGCGTCTCCTGGGAGAGCGGTGGACCGCAAGTGGATGCTGCGGATCCTGGATCGCGTTCGTCATCGAGCGCATCTGATAATGGCGGCGGCTGCGGTCGGCGTGATAGTCTGGACCGCTCTGGTGTACGGTGTCTTCTTGGGCGCGACGGCCTGCGGAAGCGGTCGCACCTGCTTCCGTTCGTCTCTTAAATATGCGCACGCTAAACGCGCGCTGTTTTAACCCTGTAAACCCTTTAATTGTCCATCGATCGTCTCCGTAAACGGGAGTTAAAGTTAACCGAGGTTCACAACCTGTCTCACCTCCGCGCCTGCGAGAAGAGATGAAAGATGGTTGACCACCGGCTAGCTTTAATGAAGATTTGCAAGACTCGCTTTGTAGACACATCCTTTTTTTTTGCGAAATTATACGAAGAGTGTCCCGGTATATTTGTCTGTCGAGATGTCTTCAGTAAATCCAGATTTTTAACGCTGTCATTTCCAAGAGGCGCGAGACAAGTACTATTTTAAATGTACTTCATATGTATCTATATACATACATGCTTTGTTTCTATAAAATTTTGAATAAATATCTTTTTGAAATAAATACAATTAAAAAAATAATATTATCCGCAGTCGTTTCTTTTCTTAGACAGACTAAAGACTAAATTAGCTATTATACGCGAAAATCTTTCTGCATATAATATTGAAAATAAATTCATATTTTAAAAGCCAGTATCTTTTCATAAAGTCTTTACTTTTTATTCTTAAAAGAAATCGCTTGATCTAATTTGATAATCAAGAAGAGAGTTGAGTCTGGACTAATATTATTATGGTAGAAAGATTATAAAGAGGATTATTATAATATTATTATAATTTGATCGGAAGGACGAAATAGATTTGGAGCGTATCCATCATCTCAGTATATCAATATCATTTATCAAAAACGTATAAATTATTAATAAGACGAACAAGATAAATTGAGGTGAAAATAATTCAGAAAATATATAAATAATGTGCACACATACAGGACAATAACAAGATTCTTCCCGATATTTAAAATTAATTCAGCAATGAGAGGACGAATTGAAATAGAAAGCGGGGAAAGGTATACATATATCAGTCGTGATAATACGGCGCTATGAAATGACGAGACCTTTTAAGACTTGACACAAAATATATTAAACTTGGAATAGTACACCACGTGTAGCGTTCGGTTAAATTATGCGACTAAATCGTCTCGCGACGACTCCGCGACTCCTCGCCCCGGTCTCGCGCTGGATCGGCGGGGAAAATCCTAAGACTCTCGACGATCTCGGGAGAGATCGTGGCGCGCCACGATATGCTACGATATGCTGATATGTCTGCTACGATATCGTCATCGTGATATGTCACCCCGGCGCGCGTTAACAAGCGAGACACGAGATTCGTTGACTTTGTCCTTGATATCCGCGTGTATCCGTCGTGGCATCCGAGCGACGGCGCGCGATACAATTTTCAGGCTTCCGAAATTGATCGTCCTTATGATATGCTGTGTGTGTGTGTGTGTGTGTGTGTGTGTGTAGATGTGTGTAGATGTGTGAACGTATGTGTGTGTGTGTGTGTGTGTGTGTGGTATCGTCTTGTGTGTAAGTATGTGTATTTGCGTCTCCGGATTCACTCCCGCGATCAAGTTTACACGCAGCTCTCCGGGCCCGGTATGGAATTGGCGATGATGATCTCCTTCATCAGGTTGCGATCGGCTTTGAAGCTGATGGGCTCCCAGGACTTGGCGGAGAACGGGTTCAGCTGTTAAGTCAAGAGGAGATATCGGGGTCTAAATCTAATTAATACTCTCTCCACGCGCCGCGCGGAGAAACAGAATTGGGAATCGAAAGTATAGTAGCGATCGCGCTTCCTCGGCTTTCTCTCCGACCTCCGGAAAGATTGATATTATTCATAACGGTTATATGCCGGTCGCGCGACAGCTAAACTGAGATTGGTTAGATAGCCGGGCTTAATTTATAAGCGATCGATAGAAATTCAATCTACGGCAGATTAAATTTCTAATCTTCCAAATCGGAGTTCGGAATCTCGCCGCGCTTATTGAAACTTCCTATCTACGTGAAGAATCGAGGGGAAAGAGTCAAAGGCACATTTCACGTTATTATTTACTTAATTATCCTAATCCCTCTTTCGAGATAATTTGAGAACTCATTATACGGGGCGATTCGTTAAGGATCAAGACACGTACATCACTCCGTGGCAATTATCCCGAATAAGAATTAAAGTAGGATCTTTCCCGAGTATACGGTGCGGTAGTAGAACATAAATTGATATCGGATTAATTTATACAGACTGCAACGGTGCATTATTTACGTTATTTCAACCGTTGTCTTTTTTTTCAAAAAAATACCGCTGTATATTTTTTGGCATGACTTACGCTGCATCTGTTCGTCTGCAGTCCCTGCTTGTGAATGTCATAGGGCGCGAACAGCGTGTCCGGTCTCACTGGCAAAAACAGTTGTGGCTCGCGTTTGATCTTCTCTTGGTCTGAAACATTCACGTTATTCCGCTTTACATTGACGGCTCTCGAACAATTTAAATAAAGCGCTGAGGACGAAGACCGGACGGGGTAACTAAAAAAAAAAAAAAAAATCTCGTCAAATGTACTCTGCAGAGAAGAGTGCTCTTTAAATTATAAGTTTCGTTTTCTGCAAATAGTTTTTGAAAATATCTATCTTTCGCCGTATTCTCAAATAAAAGTTTATTATTTGGTAGGAACGTTTGGTGCGAAGTGTCGACCTCAAAATAGCGTGTAACACGATCGGAAAATGACAGTTCGACAGAAATCACAAGGCTTCCCGAATGCCCGTTCGAATCTCCGCTTTCCATAAATCTTTAAAACGACTCACTTTTGTTGACGCGATTCCCTTTTCCTATTACCTCGCGACAGATATTAGACGAATATTAGATCGATCGGGGTTTGGTCAGATCGCGAGGTGACATCTTTCATCATGGCGATACCTTGCGGCGACTGTATGATGTCCGGTTGATTATTGAGCGCGTAATCGGTGACCTGCTTCAGCGTGTACTCGACGAAGTACGTGTGGTCGCCGTGGGTCACGTCCAGCATCGAATTGTTCCTCGAGTCCGGCGGCGTGATTATCGGCTGCTTCATGTAAGGCTCGATGTGCACCGGCGACGTGGTGCCGCGTCGTCGATACATCATCAGCATCACGGAGATCACGGTCGCGCCAAAGGCTAGCAGGCAGCCGACCAGCAGCAGGATCAACGGCAGCATGCTGACCCCGGTGTCTGGGAGAAAAAAAATACATTTCGTCCTGCGATGGGGATCTATGCGCGCTGCCTTCATCACGCGTGATAAAAACTCATCCCTCGTTACGCTTCAGCTGACTTTATTCGACGATCGTTAGTCGTACACACAAAATTAATCGCAATTAATCACGGCAGGATAAAATTAACGTTATTAGAAAATATATTTTATCATAATATAATCAGACGAATTGTAATTACCGTTAATTGTGTTAATTATATGGTGCGCGGCAGCGATTGCGTTAAATTGCTGTTGTCTTGAGTTATGATATAGAGTGGCACTATATTCTCCTTCTTTTCCAGAAAATTTTAATATGTGGAAGATATTTTAATTAAAAATAAATTGGTATTTTTTTATTCGTAAAATGAGAACACATGACAGTAGTTTTGTTTAGCGAATCGAATACATTGCAAATCTCTAATAAAGATGAAACGTGATTTATTACCAAACAGAAAGAGCATTTATGGATTTTCCCTGTACAGCAGATAATAAACTAAAAATAAGAGACATGACATGAATATTTTTTTAATCATTGGATCTGTAATTTGTGGAATCAGCTGAATTATTGTTTAGATTTATTATTACATTGGACATGATTTCTATTCTGTCATGGTTTTGTCAAAATGATTAATTGATGCCAATATATCGGAAATGGAGATTAAAATAATCTTCGAATTAGTCGTTTCAATTTTAACTGTCGAATTGTATTATTTGCAATGAATCTTTTTTAAGATAGTCTTCCACAGGATATCATCAATTTTATCTGATTTAATTTGTTCTCGGGGGAAAACCTGAAATATACATTCTAAATCGGGTTCCTCAGTCGAATCAGTTACAAAAGGACAAACCTTCAGAATGGAATGATCTTTCCGGAAATTAGAACAACGTTTGGGAATATATAGAAGAACCGTTCCTTTAGGGTTCCTATTTCTGCCATTTATTATTGCCTATTATATATATATATATATAGATGGCTGGACAATATATCTATAGATAAAGTATAAAAGGCAAAAAAGAGGAATGAGATAAAATCATGCATGAGATGAAAGTTCAATTCTAACATTAGAATGAAAAGTCCTTTCTACAACTTAATTACTACCTGTGTGCTTCTCGGAATCGCGCAGCATTATGTCTTCCAACAGCGACACTTCGCTGCGGCCTTTGGCGTTCACGGCGTAGGTCACCAGGTAGAAGTGCGTGGCCGGCAGGAGATCGGCCACGGCGATCCGGAAGATCGGCAGATCAGCCGACACGCTGGACGCGTTCACCCGGAGGTTGCCGGTCAGCACCTCGTAAGCCTCCAGCCGGAACTCCTGGTGGAGCCCGCCGTCGTATCCCGGCACGCACTCGACCTCCAGGATTTCCGAGCTTTGATTGAGCGACGCCTTGATGGTGCAATTGTTCAGGGGATTCGGCTTCACTGCTCAGACATATTTTTCTCGCATTCAATTTCGGTATTAATCGAAAGAGACGAGATTTGAAGAATTTACGTTCTAATCCCTATACTATCGAGAAAGTGAAAAAAGTTACATGTAGGGTATATAGAGAAAAAGAGAAACTAAAGAAAAATATAATTAAAGCGCGTTTTTCATTTTCTTGAGCGTCTGAATTTCCCTCGGATGCAAAAGCGGTACGATTTAAGTAAACTATGATGGAACGGCCGCGCGACACGGCCCGTCTCGCAGAAAATGAACGATAAAACAAATATTTTCGAGTTTGTGACGTACGGCGCGATAAGCCGGCTGCAAGCGAGTCGAATGGGGAAGAAAAAAGGAAAGCGTAAATATCCGCGTAAAGTTCTAAATATGAACATCTAAATATTACGTGTTTTCGACGCGAGATGCAGCAGTACGCGCACGGTGTTTAAATATTTTCACGGAATCCCCGACGCGTTTGTTTGTCTCCTGGAAAACGGGAGGGACGGAGCGTGGATTTCTTCCGGATTATGACTCGCAGTGGGAAAAAAAAGAAGAAATGCAGTCGAATAAATTTCCGTCGAATAAGTTTCTATCTCCCACTTTCTCTCTCTCTCTCTCTCTCTCTCTCTCTCTCTCTCTCTTCCTTCGATATGAGCGTGTAAGATATCACCTGCCGGAATGACTTGATAAATGCAGGGCGCCTCCTGCTTCCCTATCGCGTTCCTACCCCAACAGGTCAGGGCACCGTAATCCCTCTCGGATTCGGGGGTGTAGACGAGCTCGCTCGTGGTGCCGTTGTTGCCGTCAAACTTGGCCGGCGCGACTTCGAAGTTCTCGCCGCTGTTGTTGAACTCCCAGACAAAGTCCACCTCGCTCGGATCGGCGTCTACCTCGCAGCGCACCTTCACGGATTCCTCCAGCGAGGCCCCGATAATCGTCACCTCCTTCATCTTGCAGACCGGCGCGACTGGATCGCACGTGGAAGAAAAGGAAAAAGGGAACACGCGTCTTTGGTCGAACAGACGATAAAAATGTGGAGTTTTTCTTCCTGTGTTTTTTTTTCTTTTTTTTTTCCACGTCTCTAACTATTGATCGGCGGAACTTCGACAGCGGCATTATGCCGAGTTTAAGAGCCGTTTTATTCGCCCTTAATCGGGAGAATTATATTGTTCGCCGTAGGGCTTAGACGGGAGGGTTGAAAATAAATTGGCTTCTAAAATGTAATCCCTCATATCTGACGTCCGAGATATTTCGCTCCCGAACACAATTACGCGCGGTTGGCATATTGTGTAACGCGTATTTCGGAGTTTACTATATAGAGGAAATAGAAACAACGTTAAATGTAACTTTTAGCAGTGAAAAGGTCGGAGGTTAATTCTCCCATAATACCTTTTTAATAATTAAACATGCCAATAATTTACTTTTATATATAGATCGCACCGTTAATTTGTGATATAAATAAATGCATATATTTATTCATATTAATATTCATAATTGTTTATATCACAAACAACAAGTGTATAAGGATCTAAATTTATTTGCGATGGAATATAATATAAGTGTGCTGTAAATTTTTTGTGGCGCAAATGTTTTCCCTATTCGCGGAGATCTCCTTCAATTTGAAATTCGATTCATCCTCGAATCGCCCGGCGTGGTACTCGCGTCGAGATTACACATTCACTTTCCGAAGTCCTTGTTATCGATTCGAACTTGTCGTATCTACTTACACTGCACTCTCAGGTTCACAATCGGGCTCGTCGTCTCCCCGCGATCGTTGCTGGCGAGACACGTGTAATTTCCCGCGTTGTCGCGCCCTATGCCCTGCAGCACCAGGCTCTGGGTGCTCATGATGATACCGGCGGAATAGTTTTGCGTCAGCACGCCGCCCTGTCATTGATGGATTAACGCGTTTAACACGGAGGTTGAGAGATTCCAGAACGATAGCTTTTTCCGCCATATTTCTTCGGTAATAAGAAAGGAACGTGACAAATAGATTTCGCGTGTAAAGCTTTTCGTCTTCGGCGCGAACCCGTCTTCGTCGCCGTCTACCGGGGGATTCCCTTTTAATGGATTCTCTTTCTCCGTATAAATATTTCATATGTATATTCCGCGGCGCCCAGCTTCGATACACCTTTCCCAAATTTCCCGCTTTACGGAGACGGTAGAGGCGAAATTTTCCAAGAAAATGCCAAGTTTATTTCCGTTTATGAATAGTCGTGTCGCGAAATATCCACGCAATAAACGTGAGGCGACACGATATTTGCCATGCTCCGAGAAGTAAATGCACATGTATGACATGAAGAGACGAAAATTTTCCCGAGCTGCCCTCCCTCCTCCCGCGCAAAATTGTTTTTTTTTTCTTTCGTAAAACTGACATTTTCTTGCAAGTTTCAGATAACGCTTTAAAAGTTCCGTCGTAAAGTATCGTGACTCGAACCGATCCTTATCGAAATAAAAAAGTCATTACCCATTCTCGTGCGATTGGAAACGTAAAGTTCAGGCATCCCGTATTTTTCGGACCGCTGTGTGTGTGTGGGTACGCGTGTGTGCTTTTCGCGCTTAATCACTAAAACTTTTTTTTTGTTTTTGAGAAAACTCGGGAACTGTTTGGTGGCTCGAGCCAAAGCTCGAGCGATCGAAATTTTAAAAGTGAGACGGCAGCCTCAGCGGAGGCAAACACACCGGGATTAAAGTGGGTTCGTTGCCGAAGGTGGAACTTACGTTGTGGCGCCAAGTAATTTTGTGATGCTCCGGATTGGCGCGGACTTTGCATTCGAAGTACACATCGTCGCCCTCCTTTATGTTCTCCGCGTTCAGTGTGCTGCCCAGATGCAGCTGTACCTTAGGCGGGACTGGAAGAGAAAGCGGAGAATTTCTCGGGTTCTTCAATGTTTCACGTGGCGCGACCGTAATGAAATATTGCGGTGTGTTTCGAGAAAATGGACGTGAAATATTGAAGCCGGTGGAAAACGCGAAAGAGCGAGAAGGTATTAATAAGGCATGCCGGTTATTCGCGTACAATGGATTTAACAATTTAACAGATTTCCATTTTCACACATTTCCAACCGGGAGAAACACGGCGAAACTTGTTGAGTGCCATTTATACCGTGGCATAATCGTGTGCAGATTTTAAATCGTTCGACCGAGTCTGAATTATTATCTGCTAATCAGTGAAGAAATATCGTTACAGCCAATAAACGTCAATTGATCGAGATATCTTCTCGACATCCTGCGGCTTAAATAATTTCTATCTACATCGCAGATGTGCTTCTCACCAGATAAACGATATCGTATACCGTAATGCCAAAAGAATTGCTATTAAAAGACGATCATAAAATATAGTGATATAAAATATAAAAATATAATTTTATAGATATATATAACGTTTCTCGCGGGACGTTATCGGCGACAAATTGATTTCGCGGTAATCGAGGTCTGATTTGTCGCGTGATAAAAAGCGGCGCCGAAGAAACGGGCGCCCGCCACTTACAGACGACATTCAACTTGAAGGAGTCCTCCAAGTACGCGTCCGCCAGGGCCGGGTTCTCGCCGCGGCACTTGAGGATCTTGTCGTGATCGTCGGGGACGGGTGAGAACATCAGGGTACTCAGCACCGTCGACGCGTTTCCGCTCTCCATTACCTGCTGGCACAGTTCGAAAGTTGCAGGGGACCGGCGATAATTCGGGGGAACGTGTCAAAAAGTGTCGACGTTTAAAAATAGTTATTTGTGTAACAAGTGCCGTAAGATGAAAATTCCCGGGAATTTTCATCTTTACGCACGGCTTACACACCCTATTTTATGTTGCAAGTGCCTGGAAAGTGGTCTATCACGCACGCGTAGCGTGCGTAATGGGGCACTTTCCATGCACGTGTGGCATAAAAAGTATTTCGTTATCGAGACCTTGCCGTTCCGGAACGTCTCGTTTCCCTCGATCCAGGTGATGCGTGCGCGGGGATGCGAGCCTGCCGTCTCGCAGGTGATGGAGTAGTCCTTCTCCGTCTCCATGACCGTTAGCTTCGACAGTATCTTCACGGTAAGCGGTTTTACTGGAACCAACCGGCGGAATCGCGTTTATTGCGCGCTCCATATCGCGGGTAATATCATAGCTTTTTATGCTCCCTTAAAAGTTTCCAACACGATCCGCGTCAAAAAGTCACGAGGTCGTAGGAATTCATAATTAATACTTAGAACGCAAAAATCTTCCCTGGTGTCCATTCTAAACCTCTGTGTGACGACTATCGCTTTTTAAATTTTTTCACGTCTCATCGCGTTTATAGATTGCAGGCGATGATTTTCAATTAAAACAGTTATATATAAAGTGCATTTAACGTTAATCCGATCGATATCGATTTTGGAAGATTATAAACAGCGCTTTTAATATAAATAAAATTGTTTGAAAAAAAAATGAGCCGATTATTCCGCTCGTTCGAGATTTGTTCAAGTTGAATAATTAAAGGAAGCTAAATTTATTTTCGCGGTGCGCGGGCCATTGGTTATCCACGCACCAGGGTCGCCGTTCCTCTACCTTCAACAAACCTGCCAATAATTTATCGAGCCGATACCAGAAACGCGAAAGGATTACTTTCCGCGGTTGAAATTAAACTAATATGAATTATTAACGGGTTGAATGCCGCGGGGATTTTGATTAACTTTGCAAAAGCGTAATTAGAGATTGTGCAACCAATATTGCGGCAAATAAATGCCATATTTTTGTCAAATGTGCTCGTTACCTCGTTTAATTGAGATCACGACACACGCGCGACTTTCTGAAATGCGGCCGACTGCATGACGCTTTGATCGCGTGTCAAACGGGACGACACGCTTAACTCTTTTGGATGACACTCGCTCTTTTTGTATAAACATTTCGCCGTTTGGCAGCTTTAAAACTCATTTGCTTTTGCACGAAAAATTATCACACGTGAAAAAAAAATGTAAATTCCCACAAATTTTCACGCCGCGTGCGCTGTTGGCTAGAACCAGAGAGAGATCAAGCGCTGCCGAAGAAAAAGGGTTTCTGGAGACGGAAATTTTCTTTCGGCCAGGTGGGATCGGGTAAAAAAAGGTACTCACGATAAACGTCGAGGATCACGGTCTTCTCCAGCGGCGGGATGAGATGCGTATTGGCCGCCTGGCATTTGTACGTGGTGTTGCGGTGTTCCCGGCGCAGCTGCGGCACCGTCAATTTGCTGACGACGATGTTCTGGCCGAACTCCTCGAGTCTGCCGTCCACCTCCTTGCCGTTCACCAGCCAGCTCACCACCGGCGTGGGTTTCCCTTCGCGCGCGCGGAAAGCACGGAAATTATACGCGGCTAATTAACTCCCCCCCTCTACCCTCTTTTCCACCCGCTCGCCTCGTCGTCGATCAGTCTCGCGTGACAGCAGACAAATCACCGGGGCCATAATTACCCTTAATACCGGGTGTCTCCGATCGGGCGCGCCCGCGTAATACCCGGCCACTTGGAGGCCGGGCTCGTATTTAATTGCTAACGATAACCCCCGCGGTATCTCCACGCTTTTTATTTGTTCACGCGATCTTGTGAGGGGGGCGGGGGTCACGCTGGGATTTATACGCGCGTAAAGAGGGGCCCCCGGTCGGGTAATTTGTCGCTCTCTCGCCGAGATTCGTATCTCGACTAAACATATTAATGAGAAAGCTGATTTCTCTCAGGGAGAGGAATTAACGGATAAAATGTTACAAGCTCGAGAACGCGTGGTTATATTACCCGTATATATACACATGTAATGATAAATTCATCGCCAACTTTTAAACTGTATATACGACGAGAAATTTGGCTTTATCTGCGAAATACCGTATCTCACTTCCCGTCCTCTGTCATTTAATTATGTTAATTGTAAAGAGGGATTATAAAGAAATTTCGATACGCGCGGACACTGCGTGTCCCAAATTATAATTAACCGCGACGATAACGTTGATTTACCATTTTCATAGCGGGATGTCAAATATGCACAAGCGCAAAACCGAGAGCGTATAATGTAAATAACCGCGAGCGGAAGTTCAAGGCACAGATAAGGGCTCGTAAAGCCTCGTCGTGTTTGCACGAAATTTATCCTAAAGGACAGAAATCACAAAGAGACGAATCGGAATACGGATTCAGTGTGCTCACCTCCCCTCACTTCGCAGGACAGACCGAACTCCACGCCGACCTGAAACGGCCCGGCGACGCTCTCCACCTGCACCCCGGAACTGTCGTAAATGAGTAGCTGGTGCGGCGGCACTGCGAACAATTCCGCGAACCGGCGGTTCGCTTTCCATAATTGACGGATAATGACCCGGTCGGTCTAGTCCGACTTTTTAAGGAGAGCTCGCGAAAGTTAATTTTAAACTTGCAAAAATGAAATTTCGATTAAT
The DNA here is from genome assembly GCF_030848805.1 of Temnothorax longispinosus. Lineage (NCBI taxonomy): Eukaryota > Metazoa > Arthropoda > Insecta > Hymenoptera > Formicidae > Temnothorax > Temnothorax longispinosus. The sequence continues at coordinate 5,248,392 of NC_092368.1, forward strand.
TCATCCCCTGCTTCCTTCACTTCATCCTCTCCCTTCCCTCTCCCCTGACCCTCCCTTGCCCTCCCCTCCCCGTGGAACTTCGAAGGAAAGTGGGTTAGACTGCCGCAGCGGCGGGCCCTTCAATTAGCGAAACCGCGCGAGACGGGACGGAGATTGTTCCGGCAAGTTTAACTTTGCGCCGAGATGAAAAAAGACCCTGCATATCGGCCGACGTTAACTGCAGCTAATTCCGCTCGCTCTCCTTCTTCTTCTGATGTTAGCGCGGGACTAACGGGGGCGTTTTACGCGTTACCGCGGGGCCGCAGTTAATCATACCGGGAGCGCGCGCGGTGTTACGCGGTCGTTACGGTAATGAGTTTCCTCACCGATCACCGTGAGATTCACTTGGAAGTTCTTGGTCGGCGAGTTCTTGAAGTCCACCCGGCATCTGTAGATCCCCTCGTCGTCCAGCTGGACCGCCTCCAACGAGAGCGCGGCCGGCTTCGTCACGGTGATGAAGTAGGCCCTGGGTCCCACGGCGGTGCTGTCCGACCAGTTCAGGGCCTTGTTGAACGCCCGTCCCCGCACATCGAAACTGCGTAACATTTCATCCCCACTTCTCTAAGTAATTCGCGAATAATTCTGAATTTTCTTTTCTTTCTTTCTAACGTGTTTTCGAGGCCTGAGGAGCCCTCCTCTCTCTTCAAAAGCTTTCCTCGGTGATGGCCCAGCTGCGCTTACCTGTATATGGGCTTCACCGCGTAATCGCGGAACCAAAGGACCATGTAGACGCGATCCTCTCGCGTGGACGGCTCAATGTCGCAAGGCAAAGTGGCGGTACGGCCAAGTACGGCGCTGACCTTAGACGTGGACACTGGAGACACGTTGAAGAAAGGTGGTTAACGCGTTAATTGCCGGCGAAATGACTTCGTGACGCTAGCGTGTCTTATCGCGGTTTATATATAGCTGAATTAAATTAAATTTAATTAAATAAAGCAGCAAGCGTATCTATCAAACGCAACATTTATTTTACCATGCACTTATTATTATTAGCGGGTTTATTTATTAACCCTTAAATGCCACACCTCTCAAGAATCTCGTAAATGACATGAGGGGTCTAAAAGACCCCAGCATGAAAAATGTCTCCTTACTCATTGATTTTTTTATCTTTAGTTATGAAAATTATTTTCAATGTTGTTCAAGGCTTAGAAAAGAGAATAAAATGCTTATATTGTTAAAATCTCAATTTCAACATAGTATAAAAAATTAAGTAAACTGAGTACTGCTAAGTGTACAAACGGGTAGGTCAATCACTCAACTATCATCAATGGGAGCATGAGCTCCATTTTTGGCAAGAACATTTGAAAATATATCATTGTAAAGGGTCTGGGGTCCGCTGGATCCCAGGGGGCATTTAAGGGTTAAACGTATTGAACGCGTGCACACAAAAAAAAGGTTCAGATAAATTTTTTAAACCGAGATGAAAATATCACTTGCGTGGCATATTCAACGTGATTGATAAAGACAGCCAAAGATTATCTACGAAAGGATATTATTGCACAGTAATTAGTGGTTAAATAACTTCTCTGTGCTGTAAATAATCTTCTTCAATCGATAGTTCAAATGGTTGAAATTAAGATTGAAGGGAAATCACGAAATCTTTTCAATGTTTCTAATTTTTAATGGTTTCTTTGAAGCTTGCTGTAAACAACAGTGCGACTTTTCTTTCTTGGTTAAATCTCATTAACTTGAATGCTAAATAATTTTACTTACAATACCTCGTCTGTTTTCTTTAGAGGCAAGCATTACGGGTCGCTTAATAATTGAGTTAATAATTCTGTCGAATGCACGGAGGTATTATTTAATATTATGTAATTTTGAATTTTAAATGTAAATTCAAAGACCATTATGTTTTAGTAACTTACAACGTTTTGTGAATTGCTAATTATATGGTTAATAAGTTAAATGAGCTGTAACGCCAGCTTTTATGTCACGAAAGAACGTAGAAAGTTATTAAGTTAGTAGGAAGTATTATAAGTAAACTAAACTCACAAGCCATTCAGGTAAACGAGATTTAGCAGCGAAAAACTTGAGATTAAATTTTTTTTGCTCCCATTGTTTGACGTGATTTTAAATTACCCTGGAGTAACGCAGCTGTGTGTGAGGATCTTGAACTACGAGCGAGTAATATCATTACGCGTTTCGCGAAATAGAGTCGCTTCGAGGATGTGTAGATATCTTAAAAGAGACATTTCCCTCCAATTTAACATTCCATTTTGACGCGAGAAAGAGTTTTGCCGCGCGCGACATATAAAAAGGAAGCTGCTTTGCTTCTTACGAATAAAGAGACGGGAAAGCAGCTTGAAAAATATCACTAATGAAGTTCGTTTTCGCGCATAATGGAGAGTTTCCATCCGGCAGCGCGAAATATAATTACGGCGCGCATAACATTTCTTTGAGCAAGTTTCACGCTCCGAGTGATTTCCGGTATTGCAACAAGCTGGCGCGTCTGATTTCCCGTTTTCCGATATGCCGCAATTTTCATCAATCGAACGACGTCTGTAACACGAATACGAACTCTTCCGGCAGGATATCGCTTTTACGTTTGTTTGTGACGCCCCGATGAAAAATGTACATGCCACGAGCCATTTATCTTTTTTAGCATCGTATCAGCGCGATTATTATCTGTTCCATCTATTTAAACGCGTGTCATTTTTTATGCGGAAAGCATTTCGAAGATTATAAATAAAAAACTGACAAGGCGCGAATGTGCAACTAGAAAATAGCTGCAGTGAATATAAAAGTTTGAGATAAGAGATATGGCCGTTTTCGTGTAATTACGAAAAAAAGCTGAAAATTGAGTGAAAAATTTTCAAACAGCTGTAAGCGGGATGGATTATAAATTCAAAACTTGTAAAAGCCTCGCACTTTTCATCAAGGCATTAACCGTATATGCATTAACAGGCAACTTATTTACTATTTCACCGCGTTTTAAGGGAGCACATTCAGCCTTGCTTTTGCGTTTTTGACCCAGTTTTATTTTAAAAATGATAACTTTGTAAATATCGATTCTAACAGTTTTCAATTTCATGACTTTGTCAGTTTTCCACTTTTCAATATGCATTTATGAAATACGTATTGGGTTCCATTTTGCGCACAAAAGCCATATAGAGTTCCATTCTGCGCCGGACATGCTGAGTGTGCACGGCAAACGAAGCTACCAGCAGAATTAAGGGACCCATTGTGGGGCTCTGATCAAGGAAAATTTTCCTTCTTTGTTAATCTTCGGCGATATATCGCGCACAACGAAATAATAATACGATCTACGGAAAAGCAGCGGGAATCGCTAAGCGCGTATAGCTTCACAACCACTTCCTTCCCCAGGTATTTTTGCGGGAAACCGACCGCAAAAAAACATCCTTTCTGTTTTTTTATTATTCAATTTTCTCCTCTTCCTTCTCTTTTTTAATAACGCTCGAAATAAAATATATTTTTTGTGTGAAACACATACGCGCTCACATATACGCTTCTTTTTGTAACCTACTCGTTTTTTATCACATTTTCACATTTCGTTAAAAAAAAAAAGAAACAAATAACAAACGACCGTTTTGTGCCCAAAAATCACAAAATGAGTTTTTTTCAGCTACAATTTCCTCCGACTTATGAATATCGATTTCCCAACGAGAATATTGAGGTACCGATAGTTTTCGAGTAATTTAGCAATTGAAGAACTTTTCATTCTAAATTAAATTAAACACGTATCTCCAATTTCAGAAATTAAGGTTCGAAGAATCGATAAACATTATTTCTCGTTAGTAAATAACGAGTTGTAACTTTAAATGAATGTTACTTTAACGGACTTTTGAGGCTCGAGTCGCCATCAGGAAAACGTGACACAATTAAAAAGTTATACTTTTCAATTTTAGAAAATGCAATGAGACGACACCTCTCGTATCTCCTTTGTTAATGAAAAATATCGGGAAAATTGATTTCCAGTCCAGGGGGGATAACCGCGGTAATTTCGGGACACGCTCGAAAGGAATACGTATATATCGCTCGCGCGGGTCAGGGAAGTGGTTAATCTCGATCGTTCGTGCGACCGGTTCGTGCTCGAGTTCGCCGCCGCCGTACCTAGGTCATCGTCCTTATCCCAGTTGCCGCTGGCGTTCACGTAGACGACCACGGCGAATATGTAGCCGCTAATCACGAGTCTCACCGCTATCTCGGCCAGCGTTCCGAGTGCCATCCCACGAAGGGGATGCGACACCTTCGCCGGGCACTTGGGTGGCACGCTCAAATCCGTCGTCCCCTGCATAATACCACCCCGCGGGTACGGCGCCCCCTTATTGTCATTCCACACCGGGAAGGACCTGCCCCCGCCGGCTCCTTATGTCCCGGCCGCGCGCGTGCAGGGACGACGAACACGCAGAGGACACCGACTCACCGACTCGCGCGTGGATCCTTCAAGCTCGAAGCTCGTCCGCTGTCGAGGCGCATCGAAGTGCCTGGCTGACAAATCCGCACTGCCTTCACTGTGCCCTTTATAAGGACTGTAGTCCGAGTCTCGTTGTACTGTATATCACTGCTAAATCAGTGCAAAAGGATTGCCGGGCCTTTCGTTGTTACTTCAGAATGTCAAAATACATATTGCGCTATTCTTTAAATTGTTATATTAATTGTATCAAATTTTGCGCGTTAATAAGTAAGAAAGAAATGTTTTTAAATAGTAAAATTTTGTTGGTAAGCAAAGTCCTTCGTAAAATTTATTTTTACCAATTTTTACAAATAATACTTAAACTTGCAAATTTTTGAGAATTTTCGTGCAATTATTAAGATTGACAAAATCGACAATAAAGAATGTCAGAAATAATGTCTAGAGACAAATAAGAAGTCATATACGGACAAACCTTTTGCATCGACTTAATATTTCAGGATAACGTTCTCGCGCCTATTACTGTCACTATTTTTATCCTTTCCCCGATCGATCCGTTGCTAAAATATATCGTCGTCTTTTTTTATTACGTCGCGATATCGAGTTCAACAGCGGTTGTTACTCGTTGTTTTCACTTGGTTGCCTTTGATTACCCTCCACTTAACGTTATTGTCCTCGGATTTAAGGGTGTACAATTGCTCTCTTGCTGCAGCTGCTACATTACCATTATTTTTCTCATGCCCATCAAACTCTTCTTCGTCGATAATAGGATTTCATCACGCAGCCCACCTTACTGTACCGTCCTTTCCCGATCGCGCAAATTCTCCCGTTGTCCACACTGCGATTTGTTAACGTATTCGCTTATCGTTGTCGATTACGTCCCGGCGCATTCGTCACTCGTCCAGGAAGATGCATGGAGGCGTAGATTACTCACCGTTCAAATTGACGCCTGTCGCCGGCTCAAATAAAGATGGACATTTGAAAACATCCGGCCGGCATCGGAATTCCGTCGATATTTCTCGTCGCTTTATGATCGATTATTACAAATTATTTTACTGTTAACGCGTCGCGTGTACGTCTTATTGTCGCGTTTCGCGGATAGAGACGCGCCTCGTCCAATCATTCTCCGCGACTTGTGTAACACACAATTTTACAGAGACGGAGGGGCCGTAATGCGAACGATCTCTTTAAGTAAATGAGTTCTTTTCGGTAGCGCAGCTTGTGAGCTTGGCTTGGGTCGGCCGGTCCGCCTGATCAAGCGCCGACCCTCTTCCACTGGGCTGCACACGATTCTAATTTCGATCCACTCTACTTATCCCGTCTCCTCCCAAATTCATTCGCGTTATTGTCGCGCGCCTTGCCCCTCGCGCGCGCTGCTCTATGTCTGGAAAGTTCCTCGACGGCCGGATGCAACGAAAGGATTAGTCGAGCAACTTTATCCTTTAAGTCGGGGAGGGACAATCGTTAATCACTTGATTAATCGTTGCACTCGTTACACTCCGACACGTATCTTATCACGTTGAAACGTTCCGGACGATCCACAGGTCGATACCGGGGAATACCTTCTTGTTATCGCGAGAGAGGGTTGGTGTGTTAATACATTTTAACAATCTTGTCAGCCTTAATGGGGAGACGTGACGTCTCAATGCGCGGCGCTATTCAAATTATCGTTTGGTTTCGAGTCGGTAGATTTATGTCCAAGTTACTCGATTCGAGTTATATTTAGTCAGTTCTGTGTTAACAGCCGGAACTTCTTAGCACTTGCAAAACAATCCGTCGTCTCGCGAGAGGACTAATTCCCTCTCTTTCTCTCACTTATACCCCCTCTCTTTCTCCGTCTCTACCTCTCTCTTTCTGTCTGTTCCGTCGATTAATCAAAGGAGAGTCTTATTGTCATTCCGTCCGAGATCAGACATCCACTTCCACCACTTCCAGCCAAGCGGCGAGAGGGCGAAGGGGGGGCGAAAGGCAGGCAAGGGAGCAGGACGGGCCCCCGGCGGGGGATGCTTCGCGGTCTGATCGTCTCGCGAGCGTTCGAGAGGAGTGATTTCACCGCGACGGTATTCTCCAACGATTTTCCACCCCTAAAGGCCTCCCACCCCTCTTCTTTCTCTCTCTCCTTTCCTCTCTCCTGCCCTCCCTCTCTCTCTGTCTCTCTCTCTTTCTCTTTCTTACCTCGAAGGTAGACGGCCTCCTCCCACCGTCAACCCCGCGGCGATGTCCTCCGGCGAGGATCCTCTCGAGGTGGTGGGCGCAGCGGGGGCGGGAGGGGAAAGGGGAGGGCGACACGCTCTCTCCGAATAGTACGAGGATCTCGAGGAGAGTCCTTCGGCAGCCTTCTCCTTAATGTTTCTTAATTACCCGCGTTCATTAATCACCGGGTCTTTTGATGTCTGTTGAACGCTTTCTTTTGCCGCGTGATTCGCGAGAGAGAAAGCAAGCTCTCTCTCTCTCTCGCCTAAAGCAGCCGAGGCACGCTGAAGCACTCGAGCGGAAGGCTCGAGGCTCGCACCTGAAATGGCGCAACGCGTCCTGACGAAGCACCGCCTTTCTCCGCGGGGATTATCGTCCTTCTCTGGGGCTGCCTCCCTGCGGGGGCTTAGGGCCGCCGTTAGGCGATTCGACAATGGCGATGACAGATCGGCCGACCCGCGCTGCACGAGGCGTGCACTTCGACACACGCACGATAATTCCGTTGTTGCTCCACCGGTCCTCAATTTCCGCCGTGATCGATCATTCCCCCTCGTATTATTTCGTGGATTTCCTTTTTCCGCGAAGAAAAGACCGTAAAAAATGTAAGATGTATAGGGGTGCTATCGCCCGTAAAAAAAACGACGATATAAAACACATGTAAAAAACGGCAAAATCGTCGAAACCGACGAGGTGGATTCGCGAAATTCGCTCTCGAGTTAATCGACTCTATTTTTCGACAACGGTTCCGTTTTTCATTGACGCGAATCGTTCTGCTTTATTCTTGACAGTGAAAATTTCACCGCATCAGTAGTTAGTCATACACGATCGTTCTCGTTTCTCTGCCCTTTCCCCGCTTTTGTTGAACCTCTCTCAAAGATTCAACGGCTAATTTAGGACCAATTTGGGGGTTTCACTTTTCCAGCTTCTTTCCGTCTTGCCCCTCGACAACGGTAATTGACAAGAGCCCAACGATTTCTTTCGCAGCAGATACCGGACAATCGCGCACGGCCGATCGCGCTCGCAAGTTTTCCCCTCCAAAAAATTCCAGTCCCAACTTCCGTGCTCCTGTGAGGGATTACCCCTTTTTTAAAATCAGTCAATGGAAGTACCGATCACACACGCGCACCTCGGGGCGAATCGTTCATCTCGTTTTAACCGGGCCGGCTACCGACGCTGAATCTCGACGTTCCCATCGGCGAATTGCCGTTTCTCACGCTCTTCCCCAGGCGATCTCGCACTCACTCGCAGCGGGAAAATCTCGATAACGATCGCGGTCCGATCGCGGGCCGGCGACGGCGGTGGCGGCGGCGGTGGCAGTGGCGGGTCGACGACACCGGCTGAATTTCTCACGAAATTTCTCGCCTTCAGGCGCGAGGCGCGGCGCGACGGCTTCAGCCGGTGTTGCGAGCAGGAGCAGCCGCGCTTCTCGCTCCCACGATCTACCTCGCACACCCTCGTACCCGACGGCGAAACACCTCGTTCTCCGCGACGCGTGCTGTCGCGTGCGACGCGCTGCGCTGCGCTGCACGCTTCCTCGTCGCGCGGGCACGCCGCTATAACCCGCCGCGCGCGAGAGAGAGAGGACGACGACGCGCGCGAGAGACGGGGTGCCGATCGATTCGCGTGTCAGTCCGATCCGGCCGCCTCGCGTTTCGACGCGTTTCGATGCCCGCGCGATGTACAACCCCCTATGCCGACGGTGGTGGCGGTGGTGGTGGAGGCGGCGGCGGTGGCGGAGAACGTGCCGAGCGCGCTGCCGCGCAGGGCTGTCCGTGCGTGGGGTGCGCCATAGGGTGTCCCGGAATTGACCGACGACGTACATATATACCCCCGTTATCTTGCTGCGAGATTCAACGCGAGCTTTCCCTCGACGCGAAACGTCGAGGCGGATCGTCGTTTGGCTCCTTTGTATTTTGATGCTCGATGTCCCATTAGCTGCTCGCTTGACTTTGACATCGCGAAATAACGCCAGTTAGAGCTAAATTAAACGACCGGTAACGTTAAGAATTGATTGCTGTCGCTCTATTTCGAGCGACTGATCGCGAAGCAGTTGAAACTTTAATCTATGTAATTGTAGTATTAGAGAGAAATGTGATGCGATGAAGAATATATTTGATGCGGAATTTAGGAGCGCGATTCGATCTCACGTTTTGTTTTGTAACGCTATTGGATATATCAGCTTTTCTCTCGAAATTTTTAGAACTTTTGCTCGTGGGTTGAGAAGAGTCCGAAAGCCTTTCTATAATTCATGATATTATTGTTTCATTATGTATTATTGATGTAATAATGTATTACTTTAATAAATTGTGAGAAAATGTGAATTTTATCAACTCATATTCCTTCCTTTTTACAATTCTGGTCTTTGTTCCTTCGTACAAATGTCCATTAAAATTAATGGAAATTAAATTAAGATAGTGATCGAGGTCTACCCTAAAACTCTCATCCACAGACATTCCTGACGACTGTCTGTATTTATTGCGAGTGCGACTGCGCAAGCGGTGCATTCACGCCGTCGTCGCCAGGATCGGAGGAAAGTATTCATGAGAAAACAAATTGGAGGCACCGGGATCTAGCTGGTATACGGGGTGTTTCATAAAGTTTACATCAAACTTGGAGGAGCGTGATGTTCTCGGCAAATTTGTGGATCAACTTTTCTGTCGCGGAAAGTTGAGCGAGAGCGAAGTTGTGTGCTGACTCTCAGCCTTGAAAATTCAAATATAGATTGCATAAACTAATGGATAATAATGACTTTTGCTTTATGCACCATCGAGGTGCCGATCTGAAGCAATTTTAGCGCAGTTTCAATTACCAGGAATGTTCAACGTCAAAAGTCCTAAGGTTGATCCCGAGAAGATCGGCTTTTTCGACCGAGGTAAGAAGTCAATTAGCAAATGTCTCGAAATTAATTAGAAATTAATTATTAAATGACTTTCTGAAGTTCGACGTGAGGAGAGCCGGTGAGCCAGTTTCGCAAGCCGTGCAAGATCTACCGCAGGAGAGATGCGCAAAACGTTGTGGCCCGTTAACTTCGGAGAGAGCACGAAATCGAATTCTCTTTCAAACAGTCGTTTCAAGAGTCGCGTAGAGAGAGAGAGAGAGAGAGATGAATGGTTACCGCGCATTCCCGCGGTATTACGTATCCCGTGTTATATCGATAGGACACACCCTGTATTTAGTAGCTCGCGTGAAATGACCAGGTCATCTGTCTTACGAGGTACCTCCGAAGGGAGACGAAGGAGAGAAAGAGAGGGACGAAGCGTCAGCGGTAGGCCAAGATAATACAGCGGAGAAGGCTTCGGTTGGAAAAAAATAACGAGCGCGATCATCTAATGTCCTGGAGAAGCCGGGGGGTTTTTTCCCCCCGTATCCAATCCAACCCTGCGTAGTAATAGTCTCGCCCTTACTGAGCGAAGTCACGATGCCTTAAGGGTGGGCGATAGACACAGGAGCGTATAATACGACACCTGCTCGCGCTATTACGAGCCTCGCGAACGAACGAATGAACGAGAAAATTTCTGCTCTCTCTCTCTCTCTCTCTCTCTCGTCCTGCGGCAATTCGAGTCACACGTAAACGTAACACCTGTCCGCGCTATTACGGTTTTTCACGAATGAGAGAATTCCCCGCTTGCCCTCGTGTCGAACCACGATCCGCGGAACGATGTCGTTCGCGAGGAAATTACGGCGTGACAAAGTTGAATGATTTAATTGGCACAAAAGCAATAATGTATCACTTTTCTATCAAATTATTCACGCTGTAAAGTAAATTTATTTATCCCGACATCCCGTTAAACAAGTCATCTGTGAGGATAATTTAAAATAAATATCCGACATCGGCTCAATTTTAGTACGCGAAAATAGTTAAAAATGAATGTTTAGTTATCTGCTTTCGAATTATTTCGTTTAACAAGAAAATCATTAATCTATATTCGCAACATTCATTGAACAAACATGGTATATTTTAAAAAATCGTCCTAGTTTTTTGTGCTCCTTATGTCTATGATGTAATTCACTTCAGTTTAGCATGAGAGAATATATCTGGCGAAATCTTTAGATATAACGATAAATCGATGACATACATCATGCCTCTGAATACCTTTCTTAATAAAAATGCAATTTTTTTTGCAACGCGGTAAATGTTAATGCGCGAGTTCCTTTCGCCATCTGTGCGACCTGAATTTTGATTTAATTCGAACTAAGTTTTGTAATATCAGGCAATTACGGAGAAAAGCTCCCCTGCAACCTAAAATAGAGATTATATATAGACAGTAGCTATCTTCGTAGCGCAATATATTTATATTGTATTACCTGAAAATTGAGTAATATATTAAGCTTTGCACTTAGTAATTAATCCACGTTTTCGGGTAGTAAATCAATATTCTCATGACAGCTAGGTTAAATATCATTAAATGTCACTTAGGATCAGATATCGATATTTGACGTCTCTTTTACGTGAAATAATAGAAATTTAGGTGACACAAGCAAATTAATAATTTAATTAGTCCTAATTGATTTATCGGTTCGAGTGCCGTTATAATTAACTGTAACAAATGTAGAGATATCGGAGATTATCCGAGCAGGAAATCATTTACGACGTTTTAAAGGATAAGAAAGCGTGACGCGACGTTCTTTGTGGAGCTATGTCGCGAGCAGACGATGTTAGGGGAGGAATCAGACAGGGGTGGCTCAATATTCGGTCGTTGGGGTCCTTTAAACTGTCGGGTGGCGCTTATCGTCTATATCAATAACGTCATTATTTTATATTATGTCCTACTCTGAAGTTATCTGAATACTGGGGGGAAAAGTTATATACGTCCAAGGGATACGGGAAGGGTCGAGCGTTTTTCATTATATTACAGCATTTATGGCCCTTAAAAGGCCTCCGATCACAAGATTGATATACGAATTAATATGCTCTGTCCCTTCCTTTCAGAGTCTATCGAGATAATGGCATAATTAAAGAAAAAAAAGTTAATTAATAATTTTTTGGGACTTTTGAATTTCTTGCAAAAACAAGCTGCAAGTATAAATGTTGAGGATATATCTTGAGGATGATAGTTGACTCATTTTCCAAACAATTTATTTACGTTATTAAAAAAAAGAAACTGTACAGATGGATGATGGAAAACTGTTAAAATTACTCCGTTCTTTGCACAACCTTGCCTGTCCATTTAACGCGTTAAATATTCAATAAGCGAAAGTGCATCGTAACGAAAATGATTAATATTAACTAACTGCGTCAATATTTATCTCTCATTAAACGCACGCCACTGACAATATGAACTTGACGATCGTTCGGATTTTCGTGAAAATCCAATCGTGTAAAATATACAGTTCGTCGTACTTTCTTAATCCCCTTCGTCGAAAATCGTCATTGAAATGCCCGGCGATTAGCCGGCCGATTAAAATAAAACGCAGACATGCCGACATGCGTCTCCCCGTTGGATTTCGTCACCCACGATCTCGATTGACTCGACCGCGTGCCGGGAACGGAGTGAACGTGGAATTATAGCTCCGCTATTATCTCCTCGCCCACCTGACGAGAAGCGGCGCCGGGGTGACGAAGTCGTCGGCGAATTGACTTGTTACCCCGGCCCCACTTCGACAGCTCCTATACGGTGTTCGGCGTTACGGTATGCATAACGATGCGCGTGTCAATCGAAAAGCGGTGAGGTGTCGCGTGCGTGTCAGCGTGCGTGCGTACGTGCGTGCGTGCGTGCGCGTCAGATTCGAAACGTGGTTGCCGTCGCCTTTGGGCGTTTCCGCAGGGCGATCGTTAACGCCACCGCCAAACCCGCATCCAGAAGTGTCGAATGCAAGACCCGATCTTTTCGAAATTGTCGCTCTGTTGCCGGACATAAACTGCAGAAAGAGAGAAAGAGAGAAAGAGAGAAAGAGAGAAAGAGAGAAAGAGAGAAAGAAAGAGGGGAAGAGAAATAGAGGGGGAGAGAGAGAGAGAGAGAAAGAGAGGAAAAGAGAGAAAAAAGAATTCCGGAATAATTACGCGATGCAGGTAGATGAATTAAACGACGATTGCGTTTGCACAAATTAACGTTGTTAAATGGCAGGGAAGCTTCGTCGATCTGCACCGCGCGCGGAACGCAAAAACGACGTGCAATCGACGTGCAACCGTAAAAATGTAACTAATTTAATTGTCGTATGCAATAATCGACGTTTTATTGTACTCGAATATAATAATGCCGAGAGGATAGTAATTCTCTTTCTCCCTTTCGTCCTTTCGACCGGTGTGCTGGTGTGCGCCGCGCGCCGGTGGAATAAAATAAAACACATTCAAATCAAACGCGGATCGAATAAAGCGGGGGACAAAACAGGCCAAAATAAAATCAATTAAAATAAAATGGGGGGAATGAGAGGCCGAAATGAAACAGAATTAGGTAAAGTGGAATAGGATAGGGCAGCGCGCGAAATGAGACTAAATTAAATGAAGTTAAATTGAATTATACGGTATGGCGCGGGCGCGGGGAATAAAATGGAACGTGATAAGGCAAAAGTAGAAAAGGGTGGCGAAGAGGACCCGGAAGAGTGCCACAAATAGAAAGGAATCGACGACCGCGCGGTGAATTCAACGACGCGGGGGTGACGGAAACGGCGCGGCGCGACTCCGCTCGCGCTCGTTCGTTTCGAACGGGAACGCGCGCGCGGCCCTTGGCACGCTTCTTTTCGCAAAATTACGGCGCGGATCGATCGCGTGCCGCCTCTCTACCCGCGTATATAATGATGCGCATTGTGCTGATCTCTTTTTCATGCGACACACAGGTTCGGTTGCAGGCGGCGAGGAAAGCGGGGGGAGCGAGAGACGAGAGGGAGTGGGGGGGGGGGGGCGGCGGTCGCCGGACGCCGATGGACACGCGTGAATGTTTCACGAAGATACGGCCGATCGACGAAAGGGCGACGTAATTACGAGCGGGCCGCAATTTTGCGCGCTGCGGATATCCGCACTCGATAGATCGAAATCGCGAGAGGCAGGGCAACACGGCAGGTCGGTCAGCGTGACTGTGGGGGCCGATCGATCGGATTCATCGCTGCTATGTGCGCGCGAGCGGCCCAAGACGAGCCCTGTCTGCAACGTCGGCGTCCGCGCGTCGTTGCGAAAATATTCATGCCTGCCGGCCATTCATGTGTAATTGAATTCGAGCACATAAGCGCCACCCTCCTTTCGCCTTCTCTTTTGCCCTCTCTCTCTCTCTCTCTCTCTCGCTCTCTCTTTCTTTCTATGCGGCAATTTATACCGCAATTTCAGGTCGTAGCTGGAAACGCAGACGGAAGGCAGGGCGTATACTTAAAGCGACAGCTACTTTGACATCGGGCAATCACTTTGAGGTTGATCGTCCCGGAGTAATCGAATCGGCCGCGTGTGGCTTTGGAAACACAATTTCGTTATTACCGTGTATTAATGATCAATGCTGATGAACTGGCCCGATATATATTACCTTTATATTTGAAAACGCTTTTAGGAGGAGCGATTTAATTAAACCCTCGTCGTCTACGCGTCGTTTCCTCCAGGTTTTTGAGGTATAACTGGGTAAATGAATCACACCCCCTCCCTCTTCCACCGTGTGTAGCAAAATCAATATTCAATAACGATACATCAATAAACGTCTAATAAATGTTTGGTGAATATCGGGACACATATTAATCTCGCTATCTAAATATTAATCGTTGCAAGATCAAAGCGCGAAACGCAAGCAATTTATACCTCGATTTTTCTCGGACCTATATATTATGTAGGTCGTAGGTCGTAGGTCGTAGGTCTCCGCGAGAGCGGGAAGCACTGTCCCTCCTCCCATCCCTCCCACCCCCTCCGCGTTCTCCTCATTATTTCGCTTTGCGTTATTCAAAAATGAGAAAAATGGGTTTTATTTCATCCGGGAAGAGCGAGATATGCGCTCCGAGGAAAACGGCCGGTCGCGGACGACTGCTTTAAGTTTCGGCGCGTTATATACGTCGGCGGAAGACGGCGCGCGGAATTATGCAGAAGGATTTGATGCCTGGATACTCGCCGCTCGTTCCGCCCGTAATCGACCTTTGCGTGCCTCGAGTGGCCGGCCTTTACACTCTCGCCCTCTTCGTTATTTTTAGTGTTTCTCCCCCTCGTGCGCCGGTACGTCGCGTTGCGCGGCGAAACGCCGTATCGTAGATATAGGTCGAGAATTTTTCACGCGGCGCGGCGCCCCGGCACCTCGTTACGCGTTTAGGCGTAATTAAAAATGCTCGGAGATCCTCCGAGGCGCGCGCCCGCACGTTTATCATTGTTCGCGTTGTTTTACGAGCCTCTAACGAGACGTCCGCCAAGAGCTAGGTATTTCATCCACACCCTCGCGTTCTATTCTTTACAATTCCGATAATTACTGGCATGACGAGCGTTTCGATGAATTCGGGGAGAAACTCATCGAGTCTCGAAAAGGGAATCGATCGCGCGAAATGCGGGAAATGAGGCTATAATCCTCCGAGATATCCCGCACAGTCTTTATTGTACCTGGCACTCATTTTTTTTACAATTTTCGATACAGCGGAATATTTTAAAATTTATTCGCTGTCGTCAACAAAGGGAGATCAGAGGTACCGGCGAAGGTATATATTATTTGAATAACGCTCGTATTTATCGGAATCGGTATTTTCATAACTCTTTCAATGTTTTTAATAAATGGTCAGTGTTATTTGCCCGTATTTTCTATTAAAAACTGACGTTTTATTATTTAACTCATCTATTCATATTTAAAAAAATATCCACCGGATAAAGACGTCGTTTTCAATCATTTTTAATTCCGGGCATAGATTATCTCTAATCCTTTGAAGAGTTTTAAATATAATATATGTATATAATATTCTATCTCTCTCTCTGTCTCTCTTTCTCTATCTCTTCTTTTACGAGAGTACTATATTCGCGCAGCCAGTAATATAAAAATATACGTTCCTAAAATAGAAGTATAGCCCAAGCATGGCGCATTGCCTGACGTAAAAATGGCGTAAATCTTTATTACAACGAATAAAATTAGCGTACTCGTACCTATTTATACGCGTGACACGCGAGTCACGTATTTCTCGGTAAAAAATAAAATCTACCATCTACGTCAACCTGTCTTTATAATCCTGCGAGATATCGCCTAAAGATATATATTTTTCTCTTTCTGGTCGATAAATTCATTTTCGTTTACATTTATGTCACTTGTGTAATTCGCGATACAAGTAGTTATTTTAATGAGGCTGCCAATTGGACAGTTTTTGCGAAAGGATTGGAATAAAAGAGAGAGATAGAGAGAGAGAGACAGAAGGATGAAGGGAGAAAGGGACAGGAGGAGGGAGTATTAAAACTGACGTGCAAAGTGTCCCAGAATATCCTCCCTTTAGAAAGATAGCGGTAAAAGTCTTGATCTTAATAAAAAAATTCGAAATTGCATTTTTCTGAGCCAAGATTGCAAAGACCGTAATTTACCGTGAATTTTTAACGTTTAACTTTAAATGTCTCTCCGTAAATGAACCTGAAATTAAAATTGTATCAAGACGAAGTCTGTTGGAAATCAAATTAAAGATTTTATTAAGTTAAGCTTATTTCGCGACGGGGGGGGGGTGGGGAAATCCGAGAGAGTAATTCCGATCGTTAATAACTCAAAGGGAATTGATGAGTCGATATATTTATCGGAAAGGGGTCGACCCTTTTAAATGGAATAAAATATTCGTGAGGTGCGCTATAATAGGTGGAAGACATGGTTAACCCGGATTGCATAATCATTCATCTCGGCTGTCTTTCCCGCAAACCGGGCGAGATCTCTAAGAATATTCGAGCGTCGTTCCGAAACGGGAAAACGGGGAAGGATGTGACGCCAAAAAAAGAACCAAAAAGACTTCATTCTCGCTCGTCGCGACGTCAGTCAGCTTTTAAAAGGGACATCCGCTAGAAATCGATATTGTACGAACCGGGGAAACGTCGCATTTGGTCGCAACATTCCATCGGCAAGCATCAGCGAGCTCGGGATTTTTTTTTCTTTTTCCTCTTTTTTTTCACATGATATATATATATTTTAGGTAACTCGTCAATATGAAATGAGAACGGCGCGTGATTCATCGCTCTCCGCGACACACGCACGCACACACACACACACACATACACACACGTATATGTTCTGTTAATAATAGCATTATATTTGAAATAGTAATGTTTACAACATACAATTGCAATTTGTTACTACAGTTCCAAGTGTTCGATAATGTCTCTCGCAAAGACGTCACGCATCATCGTCTCGTTCCATCCACGAAATTTCTTATTTCACGCGCATTTCTCTCACGCACACGCACGCACACATACTCTCTTTCGCTCTCATTCTTCTTCTCCTTATCTCTCATCAACTTCACCATATCGTTATATGCTTAAGGGTAGCTCGCGAGTCACGGGGGATCGGGGATGGAAGCGGCAAATCTAATCGCAGACTAACGGCGTCGAAAAATAAGCCGGCGTGTGTGTAATGTACAATAACGGATGCGTGTATCCCGGGGGGGGGAGGGGATGTGGTGCAGAGTAACCGAGGCGACAGGCGGACCGGAAATCAATCAATCTCAAGGTGTGTATTGTCGCATATATTGGTGTATCTGTAAGACGCTCGAGAACGCTATATATCCGATTTTCTTGGGAGCTGTCGCCGGATCTCTCGAGTCACGTGTCGCGACGGCAAAACGTAACTCCCGCTTATATCGTCGTCCCGCCACCTTCCTCACTCATTCACTCACGCTCTCGCGCTCACGGTTCTTCCCCCTTTCGCTCTCTGCGTGCAGTCACGGTAATCGTAGAACTAATTGCTCGCGCAATTAATAATTGTCCTTCACTCTCTCTCTTTCTCTCTTTCTGCCTCACACACACACACTCTCTCTCTCTCTCTCTCTCTCTCTCTCACACTCTCTGCTCGCTTTCTCTCGTGATCAGCTGCTGACGCTATATCGAGTTCTATATGTAATCATAATCGTGTACCTATGGACTATGGCACTTGGTGCAGCTAGAGTTGAGATTTACGGGTTGGATACGGCTTAAACGGTGTGTCGTTTAGGTACTTATATCGTTTAGAGCATTATCGATGCTGTCGTTAGAGTATAGTGGTATGCGAGACACATGGTAATTCGTGCACATATTTTTTTTCTTCCCCGTTTATTATGGTACACCGGGGCGGCCGTGGGGCGGCTCCGGTCCGATCACGCGAACCGCCTCGTTCAGGGCCCGGCGGCCGCGTTTCTAAGGGTTTCCGCCGTCGGGGAGGGGGATTGGGAGAGGGGAGGTCGGTTGGCCGTTCGCCCAAACCTTTTCCCCACCCCTCTTTGCGAGCGTACGCGTCATTAAGCGCTCTCAAATGAGCCAATTTAGCGACACCGCCATATCGCGCCGCGTCGGACTCGGCGCAAGACCGCGTGACCCGCTCGAAAGTGATTTATGATGAAAGGGTCAAGGTTTTTCCGCGCCTTAAACACCCTTTGTGACCGACTTTACGACTTTTCCGCCCCTTCTCGCAGCCTTTAACTGTAACGCGAGCGGAGATAGGTAAATTCTATTAGCCGAGCGTAAAGCGACGTTGATGCAGTCGGCTTTTATGTCGCGCGCGCGAGCCACGGTTAATTAACTCCGGTTTAATGGTTCGCGTTGCGCCGTGAATCATTATTCCAACTATTTTCCTGAAAAATTGTTGCGTGAAGCAGGTGAAGGTAGGGATCGACAGTGATTAATTGTCATTTCAAATAAACGCGACAAATATGATATATATGCGGTCATCCAGTCCAATAATGGTCATTTTTCTCGTCGACTGCGTATCTTCTGTAAAAAAACAGATAATTAAACATACGAATATATTTTCTCTCGAAATTATTAAGGCAGTGTGTGCGCGCGCGGCAAAATCGATCGTCCGTTCCCGTCTCCTAAATACATCGTCTATTTATTTCCTAAACACTCTCTCAGAATGTACGATTTAGGTGTTGCGCGAGAGAGATATTCGGTATACTGCACGAGAAAATATTGACACTCCCGACGCGAGGCGCGCTCGGAGCCGTCAGCCGCGCTCACGTCAGCGGCCCCATCGTCGTCCCTTTAAAGCGCTTGGCCCTCCAAAGGGACGCGAAAGCGTACCCAGCACTTTGCGCAACGAACGGGAGCGGCTGCATCGGGCCGGGAGTGAAACATTAATCGCGTTACTTCTTACCCTAGCCTTACACACGTACGTATTGTACTGTACACTTCGACGGTCCTCCCGTCGTGAGCGATCAGCGTAAGCGATTCTCTCGCATCGATTCGCTTGACGGCACTTCCGTCGCGACGACGACCCGCTATTGTAATGTTCGGTGCTCGCTCGGAGAGACGAGCGAATTTGAAATAGGCCTTTCGTCCAAATCGCCACGCGCAAAAAGTCCCCCATGCTCCGAAAGAGTTTAGTTCCGAGATCGAAGATCGAAATCGATAAGTTTCGCTTTACGGAATAGAGTATTTTTTACTCGTTTTCTTTTCTCGCAGGGCGATCGAGATCGCGGTCGACGAAACTGTCATGCCGATTTTTTGATTCCGCTTTCGATTTTTATTTCCCTCTCGCGTCAACCCGCGATCGTGGATCGACCGATCTTCAACCGCGATCGAGGAAATCGCGCGTATAGATGCTGGAAATTCTGCATTCTATGGGAATCAGAGCAAGGCTGAAACTTTTTGCGGGCGACGATTTATTTATGCACGCGGGAGACTCGCGTGTTGCAATCAATTCCCCGGTGCTATCCGTAGAGTCCGCGGCGCTTTGCCTCGTCCCAAACCGGAAACGCTTTGCGCTTTAGCACTTTGGGTTTTCTCTCCTGCTAGAAAAGCAGCTTAAGATCGATCGCACCCCGTCAGTCTTGGTTAATTAACAGTTTAGATCGTATCTAACCGGGATCGATAAAAACGTTGCTATTCCAGAAGCGTGCAAAGATGCTCCACAAACACTGATGTATATTGCAGAGGCATGAAAAGAAATAATCCAAGCTTACGCGGGATTCCCTTACAGAATATATTAAAAGTCTCTTTCTCTTTCGGTTCATCACGTATCGTATTTCCTGCTTGTAAAAACCTTAATCTTAATATTTAATTAAAAATTAATTAATTTCATTTGGCGGTCGCGGTATAACTGTAAAAAATTTTTGACACTAAATTTTCTCCGCTCACAGTCATTAATAAATTATACATATATATACGTATGTGTATACGTATTTCGGCCAATTTCTTTTCACGGCATTCCTCTATCTGAAAGAATGCATTTCGGAAGATAATTATACGCTTTCATCCAAGCACAGAGAATTAAGAATCATCCTACGCGAGCGAAGTAAACAGCGAGCGCTACATTAGTAGACCGTATGCTTAATAATTGACCGACGTTCCGAGTGGCCATGAGGGTCGCATGCAGCCCTGATGAAGTTATTCTGAGTCTCGAGCTGTCCCGGTTTATAGTCACATAGTAGACACATCTATAACACGGATGAATAAAGAATGCTTTGTTAACTGCGCCTGACCGACTGACCAACTAACTCTCGTTAACAATTCGCCCTTAGACCGAGAAGTATATACCTCAGAGAAAATGACGTTCCTATCCACGACAAAGATAGCAAAGCGATAACGGTGACTACGTTGACAGTTTAACTACGTTAAACGGTAAATGTACCGATCGCACCTAACTCGCCGGCTCTAGTAGTGAGATTTCTCGGAACGCAACTCGTACCGCGCGGAAATCACCCTTTCGTTTGCAAACTAGCGACAAATGAAGACATTTTTCTTTGACGTAAAATCACATTTTACGTTAAGGTCGACCGAAAGATCCGCAATGCATAGACGAAAGATGAATCAGTAGGCTTTGGAAGTATCTCGGTACAACGCACGCGGCGCGATATGGGGGTACAATTAATCACAAAGAGCGTTATTAATTGACGCGGGTGCGAACGGTCAATCCGGGGGCTAACTGACTCCGATTAGCGATTTTAGCTGCCTCATTCCAGATCATGGCCCTGTATTGTAAACGGGTAGGGGAATGAAAAATACTTGGACGGTCGATTAATCAACGTTGGCGCAACCGGCTCGTATATACCTCGTCCCCGTCGGCTCGCCAAGTTCGGCGCGGTGGAGCCTTTAGCGGAAACAAAGGGGGATTAGCGAGCAACGCGGATTACATCGAACACGGATCGCGGATTTTGCGAGGAAATTCATGCTAGATATTACGGCTGAATTACGGCTTCGTCTTAACCCCTCTCCTGACGCGCGCCGCGAAGTCAAAGTTCCGGCTAATATAATTTTCATCGGTGGGAGGAAGCATCCTCGCGCGATACCGTAACTCGGACGGGACCGGGCTGAACGCCAAAGTCCCCGTATTGTCCGCGACGTTAGCGTCGGACCGTGATCCGAAACGCGATACAGCGAAAAGTCCCGAACATAGCTTAATACCTTGGGAGCGGGAGCGAGACTCCGACGATGCCGTTCCGTGACCCGCGAAATAAAAAGGAGGAAATGTTACACGGGGTGTCCCAGATTTTCGCGCCCGCCTCTGCCTTCGGATCCGCCAGATTTTTAGGCAAACTTTTGGAGCCAATATTTTTCCTCCGGGAAAAATCCAATTGGCGCGTTTGCTCCCAAGGTATTGAACTGGATTTTTACATTTTTAAAAAATCCTGATGAACGAAACGGTGAATATTTATAATGCGCGTTCGACGAAAGAAAAAAAAAGAAAGGATGGGAAAATTACGATGCACCGGGGTTATCTCCGTCGTGCTTGAAAATGCATCGGAGGGTTAAACGAATTGGCACTGCGCTGAGCTCGATTAAATTATCGTTGAATTTTATATTCGTTCCATCGCGGAGCCCTCGCTCGCTCGCTTACGACGTAATAAATGCTAGAGTGGTGACAATAGTCCCTCCCCCCTTTTCGTTCTTACAATGTAATAAGCGTGAAAGTGGTGATAACAGTTTCTGCCCCGCTACTTTTTTTTCGTCCGAGCCTCGCGGAGAACTGAATAAAGGCTTCGTGAGCCTTAACCGGAAGCGCATACATAGGTCACGTATAAAATGTCAAGAAATTTGATACGTTATCAGTCTTGATCTACCCATTACTCAATTATCCCATTATTATCGTGTCTACTGTAAATTATTAGTTTCCTCAACATTGTAATTTATGATCCTTTCACGTGAAAATATTATACATGTAAAAGGGTACACCGCCGGTTAAGGGTTGAAAGGTCTATCTTGAAAGATTATCCTTCGGGGGTGGCAGAAAGGCACGCTGTACTGCCTGCTCGATTTAACCCTCATAAAGATTACCCCCGCAACACACACACGCGCATAATATTTACAGATATTTGGATATTGTACACTTTGCGGAATGCGGAAAACGGTAGAATTTCGACGAGTCCAATTTTCCGCGCTACGGAAAAATAGATTATTTTACGCCAATCGTCATTTCATCGCGCACGTCGTAAACAAATAACTTTTGCGTCCCTATACAGCCTCTGTTCTCGAAATTTATTTATGTATTTCGCATTCATATATTTCGAAATAAATTTCGACGAAATTTGTTTTGAAATTCTTTGCGAGCTTATCGAAATTAAACCGATTCGAATCCTCGACATTTTCACGACTGGTGATTCGTGAAAACTAGAAACTTCCATATAGTTTGGAAGAACAAAGTTTTTTTTTTCGTTACACCTTGCACGCATCCCTCGCGTGCAAATCGTGCAATTACATCCCCATAAATCATAATCCAGCTCGTCATAATTCAGTGCAAGAATTCAGATTCGCGTTCGCGAATTAAGTCTCGTTAATTAATCGCTAAAGCTGCGCAACCGTACATCGATCGGGATTATTTAATTAGCAAGATTAATACTTGACGAGAAAGAAGTCGTAGAACCGCATTCGACGTTGAAATATGGACCGGAAGAATCTCGCGAAAAATGATCCTTTGATGCGATCTTTAATTATTACTAGTCGCGAGGGGCTGCGTGCGCTCGTGCATGATTCTGATTCGCGTCGAAATTCGCGTAATTCCAAAAATAAACGTAGAATTTTACGCTTCTCTATCTATCGCGCGAAGATACATATCCATCCAACAGTTACAATGCTTCTCGTATGTATTATATTAAACATCAACTATATTTTAAGGCCATTTTATGGGGGAGTCGCGCGGAATCGTACAACATCAGCGAAAACCATCCCTTCGTTTCTTTTGCTTCCCCACCCCTTTCTTTCCTCCCCCGCAATCCTGCGTCCGACTGAAATTCGATACGATCGCGATCCCGTTTCACATCTCGTCATCGGAGATTGATACCCGGTGTAACTCCAGCGAGTTCAATTCTCTCGATGTCGCGGATACGGAAAAATAAACCTTACGGCTATCGCAGGATTGTTTCTGTTATCATGAAAAAACACACACACACACACACACACGTAGGTATCACTTTCGCGTGCAGCTAGTAGCGATATTTGATCTCGTGAAAATTGCAACGGTCTCGCGATCTCTGATCAGCACGGAACTATAAAAAAGCGGTCGCTCGCTTTTTCTTTTTGCAAACAATTTCTTTCTTGCATGACAGTTAATAATAGGAGACGAAACGACCATTTTTGCAAAACGACTCATTCTTCCTCGCGCGACTTGCGGAAATTTTACGATAATCTTTCATTGCAAATACATTCATTGTCTCGGTCGATCGAAGGTTGACTTTTCCGCACACGAAGGTAATTCTTGTAAAAATGTGAATTTAGTTATTTCTGGTGATTTTAACTCGTTAACTAATCATTAAAAAAGAAAAAAGGTAAATTACGTACGTGCTGCAGGATAATATCAAAGACGAAATTATGTTCGCTATATACAGTACGAAATTTAGCACATGGTATATTTTTTGTTTTTTGTCGCTGTCAGTTATTTAGGTCGCACAACACACGCCGTGCGAGTAACACAGCTAGATATCAAATCTTAGAAAGATTGAGCTAATATTGCAAGCCCCACCGATTTAATAGATAATGACAGAGCAGCCATGCTCCGGTCTCTATTGTCGTTGTGAAGATAAGTTTCCGGCATTTGGCGGCCGCTTATGATGCCTAATCGGATGACGAAGGGATTAGGGAACTTTATTTCCGCGGAAGATAGATGATCTGGGGAATTGGCTAGGGCCGACGTGTAAGATTTAGAGGAACAGTATTCTCCACGCACGAGAGGCTGCCAACTGTTTTTTTTTTTTAACCGCATGCATAACTGTTGCGGTTATTCCTCACGCGCGAGGAATCTGCACGTCTTAAACGAATTCCAAGTTCACGGGTGGCTTTTTTTTTTCTTCCCCGGGCACGGAGCTTTTCTGCCGACACCCTAAGCACTGGCGAAGCGCTACGATGGCGGTCATTTTGTTAGAATGGATTGAGCCACGGGTCTACTATTATTTATTCCTAGATCCGTGGTACCTTGGGCTTGTTGTAGAGATCGGGTTTTGTTTCGCTTGTCATTAATCGAACCCGTTGCAACGGTCCGGACGCGGTGTTACAACAGAGCGACTCAGTGGGGACCCGCGTTGAGCTCCTCAACCACGTAGCTTACACTGAGTTAAAAAACCCCCCCCCCGGCCCCACGGTGTGAGACCTAACCCCAAATAGTTACGCGTCTCGTAATGACGCGGTACTCTCTATTTGTGATTCTGACTTTAAATTCGCTTTTTGGGTTGTATTGAGGGCCACTCACCGCTATAAGTGCTTAGAATGGAACGCAGCGATTGTTGACTCCGGAGATCACAGCAATTCATAAACTTTGAGCAGCCCGGGATAGGGAGAATAAAGAAGTCGCTAGGGCTAGTGGATATATTTCTCACCCCTGGTGGTTGTGACCTCGTTTATGTGATCGTACAAAAGACGTCCACTGACCGACTTCTGTTCTTTGATTCCTCTGATCCTAGTACTAGACGCAAAAGGAAATACGCATTCGATAGACCGAAACACATTTCTCGATACAGTCCCCGATTTATTTAATTAATAGAGAGGCGGGAAGAGCTCAGTATGAGCGAAGCGGGAGATTCGATAAGTCCATATTACTAAATCTTTTAAGCAATCAAGGAAAGTTAGTTGTATTTGATTTGACGAGGTGCTAAAATCACCTACCAAACTAAATTGAACGGAGTGAAGAATAGAATCTGTACCTATTACCGTGAAGTTCGACATAAGTGACTAGATAATGTGTTTCAAGAGCTGATGCGGATGGTTGTTGAATAAATAAGGATGCGGACTGTGTTGGACGCCGTTCTCCCGCCGAATTGAACTCGAGTGATCCGCGTTATGTGTATTGTTGGTCGGCATTGTTTAGTTTTTGCGTTCATGGACTACGTCAGGGGCGACAGACTTGTCTTAGTAGTTATATATATATATGAATATATTGATTTAGCTAGCGTTAGCAGTAATCGAATATTTCAAAGATAAGCCACGGCTATGGAGGCAGGGCTGGGGGTCAGAAGTTTAGCTAGTAAAGTTTTAGTAGGCAAACACGAAGTACTTCGTAGAGTTTTGCTAGGGAACTCGTGTGTGCACTAAAGCCTATCGGTGCGGTGTGAGTGGAATGCCTTAGAAGTCTAGTATATCTGGATTGCTGGCGAAGGTGTACCGGCACACTAGAGAGCGGGTAGTTCGATGGGGGGGGTGAGTGCTGCGGCTCGTATGGCAAGTCCTCAACAGGGACGTGACTACGTAAAAGCGGCTTGGGACCAGTGAAGTCAACAGATCACTCCCACCTGCTATAAAAATTGCGGACGGGGAAAATTACAATAGAGAGACTTGCAGATAATGGAAGTTGGTTGCAACGCTATTACCCCACCCCCCCAGTCAATCTTGTGAAGGAAAGAAGTAAAGGGAAGCGATGCAGAGCCTAGCTGTGTCGCGCTAAGGGTGAACATAATTAGAGCGGGAAGATTAGGAAGCTGAGCGAGACAGATTGATCTCGCGCTGTGCGCCACTTTGTAAAAACGACTGTCGATAAGTGGTAGTGGTAACACTAATAGATCTCCGTGTGATTGATGACTGTTCAAGTTTTTTGGTTAGCTGAATGGGGAATTAGCAGCCTCGATCGGTGTGTGGAAAAGAATTATTATTTTTGCGAGAATTGTGACACCTAGTCTGCTGTGACGGCTGGCTGGCACTGAAGATCCCAGTTAATTTTTATATCTTTCTGCTACTTGTGTAGATTGCGTTAGTGTCTTTCAACGAGGAGCCCCTTTGAAATCGATAAATCAAAATAAAATAATAGCGCGAAGATCGCGCTGATGTGTTTTGTTGGTATTGGTGTGGTATTATGACTTAAGGGTTTACGGATATTAGATATCGAATTCGTCGAGACACCCTTGTACACGGCGAGACGCCGATTTTCTCCGAATATAAAAAAAAAATGGGAAGGGAAGAAGGAGGGAGGGCGACTATCCTAACCTACCGTATTGTACCTCGTGTAAAATTCCAAATGAGATGAAACACAAACATACAAGTATGTTTGGTAAGATATTGGAAAAACACAATCAAGATACAGCAAAATTGAAGAAATAATAGGGAAGTATCATAAGTGAAATTTCAGTACATAATAGGTTTTGTATAATCATAGAGCGTATGACAACATACGAAGGTTTAGAAAGTTATGATAAATTATGAAGCTAATGTCAGTTCACCTCCGCTTCTTTTCTTCCGTTTTGTGGGAATAATCGATTGCTCTACAATGTTTGTTAAGGACGCGGAAGAATTCCCGGCAGTCGTGTCTACTAGGGATAGGTAAATCTGGGGGCACGTCACACGGGGAAGCATTTGTAGCGCATTTTCCTGCGAAGCTCACTGTTCAGAGGAAGCTGTACTTTATGCGTTCAAAGTGAAATAAAGCGCGCGTGAAATTGCTCGCGACAAAAGCCGCTCAATGACGTCAGGACAGATCAGGTGCTAGGGATCGGCCGACGAGTAATCAAGTAATGCTATGGCAATTTTCAACGCAAACGTCGAGTTTTTTATTTTCACGTATAGATTGACCACTGGGGTCAATGAGGATCTAGCATATGTGTGACTCTTAATACAGCCGTTGTCTCGCTTCTCTTTCTTTCCTTTACTGCTTCTGTGCCCAATAGGATAGTAATAACGTCAAGCTCCAATCTTGCTCATAAGTCTTAAAGTTGGAAAAGTGCGACTAATTTTTATATCGTGAAACGATCCAATCGTCAAGCTTGATGGATTGGAACGTGCGATAAAGCTAGCTTAGCGTAAGCGGACTTACACGCGGAAATGTTGGAAAAATGACAAACACAATGGAAGGACGGGGGCGGGGGGGCTGATCGTGAACAGTAGGGGAGGGGTAGAGTGGGCGGTCTTGGCTATTGCTCGGGATGCGAGTGGGTTATCTCATCTACACTTTCACTAACAAGACTAAGTGAAACCACAGAGTATGAAAGAGCCGGGAAATATTAAAAGAGAAACTACTGGAATCGTGCCGACAGAGATAGCCGTTTAACCGGAATTATGTCACGTCGTGCACCCAGGTGGGTGATTGTGGATCGTGTATTATAAGGGGATGGGTAGTGGTCTTAGGTGGGTTAGTAGATGATGACATAGTGGAACGAGTTTTTGTTGCTACAAGAGTGATAGAGAATATAAGATTTATAGGTACATCTGCGCTAAGGGTCTGGAAGTAAGTGTGAGCTTGTTTTCCTTTCTCCCCTGACATCGTGTTTTACCCTTTTTTTTTGGGGGAGGGTTTTAGGTCACGGAGTGGGTGGATGGTGTTTTGGTAAGCCGTTTAAATTAAAACAGGCGTACGCGCGCGATGCAGGGGGGGGTTTGGAAGAAGATACGGGAAGAACGGGATAATTACGACAGTCAGTTATTATTATACGAGAAACGAATCGGCTTCGCCGCTGGTGATGCGCATCCTACAATGGTAACATAAATTAATACACGGCTGATGGGCTGAGCAAAAAACACAAAAAACAATGTGTGTTCGGAGACATTACTCAAAATTACACTTGGGGGGAAACTGCACGGAGAAGAGAGAAAAAGAAATCGCCGACAAGGCCGAATTGGTAAAACTGTCGCAGGTGAGTTTGCGTTTGTTGTAACTACGAAAGAAAAAGATCTTGCCGGGAGACGTAATACTGCTCGCTTAGAAATTGCTTATACGATTATAAGACAGAAATTCTAAGGCCGAATCAGGATGACGCAGTATTGATTGACGATTTGTTAGAGGCAAAGCGTTGCCGGGTTAGTCGGTTGAGCACATCTAGGCTCGTACAAGGATACGCGATTTTGACCCTAAGTGCCCGATTATTTTGGGGGTTTTCTGCTAATGCGCGTTGCGCTTATCAATTTGCTGACAAATTAGATAAAGACCACAGAGTTTAGACCGAGTGGAAAACGGTTTTCGGAAAGGGATATTTACATCGGCTACGAAACTAAATTATTTTATATATAAACATTAATGGTATAAGAGGAATTGCAATTTGGTAGGGTATTTAAGAGCAAGGTCGACCGATCTCGAATCGTGCTACAACAGACATAGCCGCCCCCCACCGTAGTGGAAGCATGGCTATAGAGCCTGATGGGGAGGGGGAAAGGGAATAGCTGGTTCCTTTCTGCGTGGCAGGATAGGAGGGAAGCGTCGACATATATTTGCAGGAAAAAAAATGCTCCGCTGGCGCCATATGTCGGCGATTTGGTGAGGAGAGGAAAAAAAGAAAATAAAAAAAAGAAAAAAAAAAAAAAAAAAAGAAAGAAAAAAAAAAAAAAAACAAAAAAAAAAAAAACGAGATCTCTGACAAGGACGATGATATAAATTATACCTCCGAGGGTTTCGTTTTATTCTACCCGGAAGAGAGAAAGAGAGGAAGGTGAAGAATGAGGGGGTGTACACGTCGCACGCGATTCTCGTTCGGTATGCTTAGAAAAGAAAAAAACAAGATAAAAAAGAAAGTGAAGAAGAATGTATTTACAAGGGTATAAAAATCTCGGCAACAAATGATCATGTATACAATGTAAAAATAATTCGATCCAAAGCGTATAGGCAGAAAATATCAAGTGAATCAAAGTCAAGTCATCTAATTTATCCATCGTGATTAAAGTATATCATGATTATAAATAAATTATACGATCAAAACTTTCAATAGAGAGCGGCGGTAAGCTCTGATCACTACATGTTTCCGAATTCGCTATGAAATGAAGAGATAGAAAAAACATATCAAACAAAAAAAATAAATTAAAAAAACCATTGGTGGAGATGAGTGGCGATCGTAGCCCAGTTAAGCGGCGCTCAGACGCGTATTAATATAACATAGAAGGCGGTCCGAGCCTATATAAATAGACTAAGCTTGAGAAGAATTCTTAAACGCGTTTACCGTGGTGCATCGAACCGGCATTCTTTACTAAGTCTAGTTTGACTCCGCTCTTTCAAATCGTTAGCGGACAGAAAAAGTATCCAAAAACTTTACGTACAAGAGAAGTACACAATTATTAACACAGAAACAATCATGACTCATGATCGACATATCCACTCAAGGAACCCAAAGATTGATTTTTAACATCTCATTGTCTTTTTTTGTGCCTCCTTTATAACTTGTTAAGGAACCACAGACGCCTGCGTAAAAAGGGCCCACTTCGTCATTTAGTAAGTCTTTCCCTAGTCGAGTCTATTCTGTAATGATACGAAGGTTACTATCTAATGACATACGATAGAAATTGGCGTTAGGTATCAGGATGATTATAGTACGACTCTAAGCTGTTTATATAGATATATACAGCTTATAGTATGTAATATGTATTGGATCGACAAATATGGTCTGTACAAAAGTTGGGGCAAAAAAATAAATTTAATCTCAATGGCTAATCTGAATGTGTTATATAGGACAGAAAACTATTTTGATATATAAAGTACTACCATGAGAAGTCGTATTCTACAAAATTTCTTAAGTGTAGTTAATTCATTCGAAATAGCAGTCGGAAATTAAATCGGATCTATTTGTCGCTGATTGCCCTGTTTCTGGAGACTGTTCTAGAGGCATAAGCTAGACAGCATAATATAGTATGTATGGATGTCATTATAAAACATTATATTAATATAGGTGACACATGTAAATAATATATAGTGTACAGATGTGAACGTGATTACTAAGTTGGATTAGTGATACTTACGAGTCGGTAAGAATGAAAGGCTAATTTTTGTCTGCGCCTCCGCCGGACACGATCAACAAAAAGAACCACAGAAATACAATAGAAATAACGAATTACGTTGTTATTGTTAAATTCGAACAGCATAAAATCACCAATCAACATGATTTAGGCCCTCACGACAGGGGGGCCGCTAGGTTCTACTGCTACTTTCTACATACTATACGTAGATATTAGAACGACGGTAGCGGTCCAGCATAAGATAATAACAAGGTGTTTTCATAATGGCGCGGGAAGTAATCAAAGAAAAGTTGTATATCGCTTTAATAGGCGCTCTAGGCTACCCTACGCCGGATTGATGCGCCGGCGGCTGGTACCTGCTCCTCCAGGAATTGAAAAAGTTATACTGTTTACATAAGGTAAAAATTAGGACTGCTATTTACTCACTTAACTGTAATTATTTAACAAAAGAATTAAATTACTTCGTGAACAAAATTACGGGATGAATTAATTGTTAAAAAAAGAAACTGTCCTTAACTGTAACACACGTACATACGTCTTCTTCGACATCGCCGTAACGCGTTTCGTTTATATTCTTCTTTTTTCACTGGTTTAATATACAATCCGTCGTAACTGTCCCGCGTATCGCACACAGTCTTATGTTTCCCATCTGCTTTCCTCGTGATTTCAATGTAGTTTATGTCCAAACATCTTTATTCATGTTCTTCGTCTTATTATGCAACTTCGCCCCCGTCTTGAGTGTGGGGACAGTGGTCTAAAAGGCCTTTAAGGGACCGATCGCTCGCATATATTCACTATTGCGATTAATAGAACGTTAGCGTAATTGACGAGGTTTGTTTATGTCGAAAAAGACTTTTAGCAGCTGACGTCTACGCATTAGATTCAGTTATTTGATTTCTGATACTTAAATGCCCGTGTGGGTTGTGAGATTATGGATGTAGCGGCTTATAATTTAAAACCATTTTTGTCCCCACTCGTGTGAGATTAGATGGATGGGTAGGTGGCAGTCGTGGACGCTTGCAGATCTTCATCGTGTTGATTTCCCGGCCTCTTTGTTCGTTCCCTCTCATTTTTTTCTCCTCGAGATTTGTACCACATAGATTCGACAAGTCAACGAAGTTGCACTTGATAATACGTAAATGATCGTGACGTTCCGTGACCCGGTTGGTTTACAGTCCTTTACTTTTTATTTATTTGTGAAATTATTCGATTTTAAGTTTTGAAATTTCAAGTACGGCACACGCACTGCTTGCGTTCCTTTTATACACTGGTACGATTAAGTCCCCTTTTATTACAGTGCAAATTTTATTTATACGCTTTACGTTCTTTCATTGTGGATTGATGCTTCTGTTCAAAAGTAGATAATATGATTATATTATTCGCTCTCGGCGTTACTACTGCTTCGCGTTCGATATATACAATTTACATTCCGGATACATTGTTTCACAC
The DNA here is from genome assembly GCF_030848805.1 of Temnothorax longispinosus. Lineage (NCBI taxonomy): Eukaryota > Metazoa > Arthropoda > Insecta > Hymenoptera > Formicidae > Temnothorax > Temnothorax longispinosus. The sequence continues at coordinate 5,279,606 of NC_092368.1, forward strand.
TGTGCGAACTTATATTCGTCCTATCTACGTTATCGCGGCTTCCGTTAGAGTTTTAAGCAGTTCATTAGAGCGTAATATGAGGCGTCGAGTGTCATTATGGCGTATACACATGTTTCTCTTCCTCCTTCCCTTCGTTTTTAGAGCACTGCACTCTTGTTATATGAAGATCTTAAGGATTGTAGAACCTCAGTAAAAAGGGTCACGTGAAAAGTTCGATTTACGATCAGCCTAGCGTTTCCCTCGTTTACACATTTAAATTAATTTGATATACCTAACATGAGATACTGTATGTTTTACACATATGAGGGCTTTCTTTGTTATTTTATTACTATCGCCTTCTTGGCGATTTGATTGCCGAGTTCTTTATCAGCCTTGGCCACAGAAAGAATCGTCTCTCTTAAAAATCTTTAACAAGAACCAATCAAAGAGAAATAACATTTGCAATAAAACTAATGGATTCGCAATATTCATCTCGTAATTTCAAATAGACTCAGAAGAAAGATAACCAATTGAATGATCAAAATAATGTATATAAATTAAGGAATATAATTTCTTTGTAAAAAAATTTATTATCTGCGCGTAATATGATGTAATAAGCGTTGATATAAAAACGTAATATATTCTCGTAAAAAAGAAGAGAGGAAAAAAATTACACTTAATAATATAAGGTGGACAAAGGTGGCAATTTCGATAAGAAAAATAAATGACGATCGTATTACAATATCTTTAAAAATAATATTACTGTCACACAGCGATTTACGTGATTCATTGCATCGTAATATATTAGATATTAACAATAAAAACAAAATCATCGTAATAAATAGAATTTCTTTAAAAAATAACAAACACAATATATATAGACGAGTACAAAGGGAAGATTATTATAAAGAACTCGGCAAGAGATTCATATACTGCGAGTGCTCGCAATATTACTGGACTTACGGCTCTAAACATTGTTTGATTGTTTAAATTATTTTAGGTTAGTTCCTAGTTGACCATAAGTGTATGTGATTCCATGGGCGCCGCACTATCGTACAAGGTATCCGTGTCTTGCGTAGGCTCGCCCTGCAGCTGACACTGATTGCTCAACGTTCCGGCGCCGCAATCGCAAAAGAATCTAGAAATATTAATGCACACGATTACATTATAGTTATTCCATTTATGGTGCGTCTAAATAATTCACGGAATCAAGCGTACGAGCTCACCGATCGTGTCTGATGAATTCCACATCGTGGCCAGCGTGACATGTTTTTATACAGTTAACGCATATCGCGTTCCGATCCGTCGTGTTGCACGTTTGACAACGGTAGAAGTCGTGCATGGGGAAGGAAGTGTACGAAGAGATTTTGTATAAACATTGGCCGTTCCCAACCGCTTTCTCCACCGCGTCTTGGTTATTAAATATTTTATTGCCTAAAAAAAGAAAAGAGCGCGTGCGATACTTTCTTGTTAGAAGTGCCGGCAATTGGCCACCGGAAGCGAGTGGTGTTTACCTCTAGTCGTCGGTTGCACCCCGCTCGCTAGACACAGACCGCCGAATCGATTATTGAATATTTGATTGAATTCCAGGGTAGCCGTGGCGTTGTTAGTTATTTCGACGCCGGCTGCCAAGCCATCGAAAATCCGGTTCCTCCTCAGGATCGGCTGCGATTGCGTCGATATAAGCACGCCCGCTTGGGCATTGTGAAATATGTCGTTCTCCTCCAAAATACCTGTATCGAGACGCGCAAAAATCACGATTCTGTCTAATTTTCAAAGAGACAATGCATTCAATCTCATCCATTATATCTGCATGCAAGGATTCCTTAATTTTTATTGTACTTTTTATAATAATCAGTGTTTAGACAATTACTGTAGAATCATTAATTTTTCAGATCAACTACTTACAATGTATTTTAACCCTTAAATGCCACCCAGGGTCCAGCGGACCCCAGACCCTTTAGAATGAAATGTTTTCAAATGTTCTTGCCAAAAATGGAGCTCATGCTCCCATTGATGATAGTTGAGTGATTGACCTATCCGTTTGTACACTTAGCAGTACTCAGTTTACTTAATTTTTTATACTATGTTGAAATTAAGATTTTAACAATATAAGCATTTTATTCTCTTTTCTAAGCCTTGAACAACATTGAAAATAATTTTCATAACTAAATATAAAAAAATCAATGAGTAAGGAGACATTTTTCATGGTGGGGTTTTTTAGACCCCATGTGTCATTTACGAGATTCTTGAAAGGTGTGGCATTTAAGGGTTAATATGTATCGAGGCTTTCTTTAGCCAGTATAAATTTTAGTAAAAACAGACAAAATATGTTTAACTTCAAGAGAAAATCATTTAAAAGAATTTTAAATGTAATATTTATCACTTAGTCAACGACTGGAAAGTTATTACCAAAATCTTGCTAAAGAGAATGCTTTACCTTTGCCTCCGTTAAATATACAGATTCCGCCGTCTCGTCCATCGAATATCTTGTTCCTTTTAAGAGTCGGATTGCTGTCTGTCTTGATCCAGACGCCAGCCATTGCATTGTCAAAAATCTCATTTTGTTCGAGTAAGCCTAAGCCACTATTATACACTAAAACGCCGCCGTTTTGTCCTCCCCATATTTTATTACCGCGTATTACTGGATTGCTGCCAGTCCTGGAGAAGAAACACCGATTTTAGCCGATTTTCTTACCGTTATATTTCGCTTAAACATCAAAACTTTCACCTTACAACCCTTTCGGAAGTGACAATTACCTTATTTGTACTCCTGAATACAAATGATTGAAAATATCATTGTCCTCCAATTTTCCGTGGCCGTTGTCGTAAAAATATACGCCGACCTGTTTGCCACTGTGAATTCGATTTCGCCTCAAAACGGGCGTCGAACCCGTTGTAATCCACACGCCTGCTAAAGTATTGGCATACACCTCGTTCTCCTCTATCAAGCCCTGGCCCTTTTCGTGCACGTAAATGCCGCCGTGCTGACCGTGATGTATTTTGTTGTGCCGGACGATCGGATCCGAATTTGTCCTGATTTGTATACCAGCTAGCGCGTTGCCGTAGATGTTATTGTGCTCGATCAAACCTCTGCCCTCGCCGAATATGTACACTCCACCTTGATGGCCATTATATATTTCGTTCCGACGTATAGTCGGATTAGAATTCGACGTGATCCATACACCAGCAAAATTGTTCGAATGAATTTTGTTGTCGATGAATTGTCCCAGGCCATTCTCATGTACATAGATGCCGCCAGTCTGGCCGTGATGAATCTCGCAGTGAACAACGGTAGGATTAGCACCGGCTTTCACCTCGAAACCCGCTATCCGATTGTTGTGAATATCGTTAGCTTCGAAGTAACCGAGCCCGTTGTCGAATGTGAATATTCCTACATCGCGACCGTGATGGATGTGATTCCGTCGCATGATGGGATTCGCGTAATTCTTCACCCAGATGCCAGCAAGGGCATTCCGCGAGATCTCGTTGTCCTCGTATGTGCCCTGAGCGTAGTCGGTCACGTATAACCCGACGTTCTCGCAATCCGATATGTCGCAATTCTTCACTAACGGATTGGCACCCACGCCTGACACGCAGACCGCTGCACCAACTAAAAATTAAAAATACGTAATCTTAATGAATACAATTTCTAAATTATTTATATTGTGTATTGAACAAAGTATGGAATTTGAAAATAACTTGCTTTATTCTTTCAAAGATTGTAATGTACATTGTGTGTGAACAGTCATATATATATCTTGTAATCATTTTATTATAAAGTCATAGAGATTTATTTAAGTTTTTGCTACGGCGATAATTCTAAATCTCAAGTTCTAAATTTTAGTTAAAACATTTTCATCAATCTTATATCAGTCTATAAAAACATTACGCATACACTTACCAACGCTCGAGCTTCTGATGATGCAGTGATCGACGGTGGGACTGCAATTTTCGCCAACTTCCAAACAATAGTGTTTGTGATGGGGCACCGTACTCGTGACATCAGGCGTGAATTTCAACGTGAGATGTCCAGCGTAAGCGCGTTTTGCACCCTCCACAAACATAACCGTTGACTCGCTTTCTCGCTCCAGAATGACGGACTCTGCGACATTTCCTGGCGCGGCACCAATCAACGCTACATCGCTGTCGATCACAAGGAACTCGCCTCTATACGTGCCAGCGTGTAAAAAGACCAAATGCTGCGTCGATGTGTCCTCCCCGCTTGTTTGCGAATTGCTATTGCAGCAACCCTGGCCGCCCGCAGCTGTAGCTCCACTGTTTGCCGAGGCGCTGTTGCTCCTGTACTCATCGACGTAGTCCAGCGCGCCTTGAACCGTATTGAAGTACGGCAAGTTACGGCCCTTAAACTTCAAGTCCTGAAAGCCAGGCCGCACGTGCACGCCTCTGTATAGCTGCCTGAAACTCTCCTTCCACGGATTCTGGTACTCGGACTCGTCCGGCGAGACGAATTCGAATTTACATGGCGCTGGATTAAACAGCGGCAGATCGTACTCGTAGACCTGCTGGTACAGCGATTTCCACAGTTCCGTGTCATTCGCGATCGCTTGGAAACGCTTGCAGACTTGCGATACCCGGCAAAGATCTTGCTCCATAAGATAATTGAATATCGTGAGCAGCACTTCATCCGGTAGCTCGTACTGGAGGTAATGCGCCGCTGTGTTAGTGTTTATACCTGCCGTCAGAAATTAAAATTAGTAGAATCTAATGAAATTTAGCGAATTCAGAGTTGAATTTCTAAAGATCCACGTGTCAAAAAATGAGCACAATGTTAAATGGAGCATTGGAATTTCTACGTTGCATATATATCATTACTATTACGAGAACATTAATATTTACGATACATCCACCATTATATGTTAATCCTTTGTCTTTCGATACGTACAGCAATTTCTAATTCCACATGTCAAACGTTAGTAATCGCGTATATTGAGACGTACCGTCCGTGGACAGCGAACATGTCCGTCTCGGACGCTTTCTCGCCGGTAGGGACGACGATCCGAAGGTAGCGGCAATTCCACCCGATGGCGGTAGGGCGGAACTCGTGCCGGGCGCCGGATCTGGATGCGGTGGACTTTTTCGTCTGAGGTCATATGGCGACGAGTGCGATTGAGGTGACGGGGAGGGAGCAGCCACTCCGGATACACTAGGGGACGAGCCTCGTCCACCACTTCCTCCGCCTCCACCGCCAACTACTACTGGAAGGAGCTGATTGGATATCGGCAGATCGCATGGCTCGGCTAAGAACACAAAACGAGATCATTAGAAAAATGGAAAACAAGAAAGAAAAGGTGAGAGAGAACACTTCTTTCATAAACCCCTCAAAGATGATAGAATTTCTGAAAGTTCCCTGAAAAGAGAGAGAAAAAGACCGTTTTAGAGAAAGAAGTTTTTATTCCGCAGATTTGTAGAAATTTAATTCGGAGGATAGAAAAAGCAGTCTCTCTGATTTTTCTATCTCTTTTTCCGTTTCTTCAATCTCTCTCGAATACAGTCTCTTTGCGCGAACATGAATAAGCTTGTGTAACATTATACTTGTACATCATATTAATACAGTTGTATATCATATTATAAACAAAAGGCATTTGTAGCCGCAAACATTCGCTATCTGCTGTGTAATTTATAGCAAGCCAGGGATCATTAGAGAAATTTGCATGGTGACACGAGGTGGCCTTGTTTTACAAATGTCGCGGCATAAATTGTCAAGTGTATATAATGTCGCAAACCCGCATGGAGAATCCGTTAATAAAGAACAACGTTACGATTACGTGTATTTCAATATAATTGTTGACACGCAAATCCAATTACGCGTCAATGCGCAATGACGAAATCACGAACAACGAAAATGGCACGTACATACGAGGCGCCGCTTCAAAAAAATTTTTTTTCAACGTTTCAAACGTATCGCAAAGTCAAAGAGCGCGTATCGTACATACAATAAACTTCAATGCGCCGCGTGTACCTTTTCCAATAACGCGCCTCTGCGTAACGCGATTACGATGGAATGCACGAGCACGCGCGATATGTTTCGTTCTATCAAGTGCGATCTCCGTTATCGCGAGACTGAAATTCGCGCCGGCACGCCAAAGCGCAAAGCTGACAGAATCTGAAGCCCGTGGACAATATAGGGCCCGGTGCTCTCCGACTATACCGTCTCTCTCCGTTCGTCGCCGAATCGTTATCGCGTCGACGGGGGCACCGCGATACCACGGGCGAGTCGTCGTCGTCGTGGCGCGCGCGGGGCTCCCATTCCGCCCGTTCTGTAAACAGCGTTTCTCGACGTTTCACTTTCTAGCTGGCTGACACACGCGGCGGACGCACGCAGCGCACGATCCGCGAGAGACGCGCGTCGATTTCGGGGGGCCCCGGGGATACTCTCGATCACGTTTCCGGGTCACGCCGAGTCCTCTCGCGCGAAAGTGGAGCACCGGTAATTCATCACTCGAGACCGCGCACCGCCGGCGCCGATACCGCGTAACAGACGTCGGGGGGTCCTTCTGCAAAAAAGCTCCTTTAAATGCCTCGTCTGTCGGTGAACATTGTGAGAGCGATTTAAATTCAGCAATCTTGAGATTCTCAAACACACCCGTCACGATTAAACCGACAGCAAGATTTTATCGGGTGACACCATTTTTATTCTTATCTAATTTCACAATGTAATACAAATATCCGAATACCTGAGTGGGTACCAACTATACTAATGATTTTGTTCTTATCTAATTTCACTTGAGAGTGCCAACTATAACAGTCTATGTGTTACATTCGAGTTTAATTAATTAATTTTTCAATCTACAATTCTCGTAGAGGATATACATTGCTTTCTACTTTTCTAAGAATTTCAAGTATCACCCTGGCGTGCGAATAATCAGCCTAATGATAACTAAACCTCTCCGAATATTCGAACGCCTCAAGAATGTTTGCTCTCTCGTCCTCCCATTTTGCCTCCGTCTGTTCTCTCGCTTCTGCTCTCCTCCTCTCAACGTTTCTTCCTCGGCTGCTCTCTCCCTCTCTCTCTCTCTCTCTCGGGCCGCCGGAAAATTCGGCACCGATCGACGCGTATCCCGCAAGCTGCGCCGCGTTCCAGCTGGATCGCCGGCGATTGAACGAAGCGAGGAGAGAGAAAGAGAGAGAAAGAAAGAAAGAAAAAAAAAAGAAAAAAAGAATGCGGGGAGGGAGAGGGCGACTCCGGAGCCGACATTCCGGCGGATTGATCGCGAAGCGGAGATCGCGAATCGATACGATCGGCGAATCGCGGGGACCGCTTCTGCACGAGGCGCACAAAAGCAAACGTTCTCCAATCGAGAGCGGGGAGGAAGGGGGAAAGGGAGAAGGGGGCTTCGCTCGCGATATTGCGTTACAATAAGGGTCGCGTTCCCTCGACGGTATCGCCGTGTGGGGTCGTTCAACCCTTATTATATTATAGCCCCGGAGACACGCGGGCCCCGCGAGATACACGTTATCGCAACGGTGATCCACGGCTCACCGTTCCCCGTCGGCGGGCGCCTCGCCTCTCCCTCTCGTTTCGCGTCTCCTCGCGCGACTCGGGATTTTACGATTTTGCGAATCCGCCGATTCGCGTTCGTTCAAGGCCGACGGGATTTTCGGGGATCCTAAATGATCCGTACCGTTCGCTCGACTCCATTGTTTACTCGCGGATCGGCGAGCCCGCGATCTCAAGAGTCAAGATTGCCAAGAGACGCCGCGTTCCGCAGCTCATTCCGGAAAGAAAAGAAAAAGAAAGTGTCGCAACTCGCAACCTCTCTCGGGGTCCACGGCCGTGCTCCGCTCTCGGCGTGGACGGCGTGGACGCGCAGCCGCCAATCAGAAATTATTCACAAATACCGAAAAGCAATATGGCCGTTAGTAGCTGCCAATCGGAAATTGCCCGCAAATCCGAAAAGCGATTCGCGAAAGGGGCCGCGGATCCGGATCCGGATCCGGAGCATTTGACGGCATTGCGAGGTTCTGGCGTTTAAACTGTCAAACACGCGACTGTCATCTGACGTCGGCCACGGTTTGCCTAAAGTCCCTTTGTCGCTTGCAGCTGCGAGGGTGCGAGTTGCGACGCGACTCAGGCCGAGTCGTCCCGAGTCCCGAGCCGTCTCCGATTGACAGCTTTGCCACATTCGACGCTACCTAACCTCAGCGCCGCGACGCGTAAAATACACGGAGCAGCCGCGGCTCGCCAATGTTTCGCGAACAGCCTATTCCCCGCTACATCACAATTACTGCTATAACGATTACGCCTAACTCTTAAATCACTGGACACAGACAGTTTGAGGTCACCTCTTTTTCAGCACCTTTCCGAATTACATATACTCCAAGCGAGAGCGAGGTTTCGGGGGGGAAAAGGGACGGAAAAGGGAGCCAGAGAGCTCGAGGATCGTGGGAAAATAGAACAAGTCGTCGGAGAAAAATGGGCGGACAGCGGAGCGAGCAGGAAACGCAGCGCGTGCCCGTAGTTCCAGGGGAACAAAGGCACGATGGAGATGGTGGAGATCCGGGATCGTCGCCGACACGCGGGGCATCCACGCCTCGGGATCTCGACGCGGTTCCCGATGGCGGACGGGGCTCCTGGACGGAGAGCCGCCGCGACACGGAAACCCGTCTTTGTCTCCTCGCTCTCTCGCTCGCTCTCTCGGTCCGTCCCTCTTCGCTCACTCGTACTCGTCTCTCGTCTCGTTTCACTCGCTCCTTCTTCGTCTCGCGCGTTCGCCTCGCTCGCTCGCTCATTCACTCGCTTACCCGTTCTCGACGGCAAGGGGATCCTGTTTGTGTTTTTCCGACGCGACCTCCGCACGTAGCTGCGCGACGACGAGAACGACGCGCTCGGCATCTTCGTGTCGTCGGAATCGTCGGCGGCCCTCGGCGGTCGTCCTCGTGTCCGTCCTCGTTGCCGTCGTTGTCCTCCTCCTCCTTTCTCCGCCGCCTCCTCCTGCCGCTCCTGTTCCGCCGTCGATCGCGGCTCGTCGCGCTTCCCGCGGCTGCGAGGTGGGCGCGAGAGGTCCGGCGGTACCCTTCCCGGCGTCCCCGGCGATCGGGCAGCCGCCGCGGTATCCTGGTCGGCGGACACCCACGGCAAAAGCTGCCAAAAGCTTAGGATACACTACACAATAGCGACACTACCACCGTGCACGGCGGCCATCTTCTTGGTATCTGCTCGCCGACTGGCCCAGAGGGCAGCCGCCAATCGGACAAGTTTCTGCCCCGCGCGAGTGCGTGCCGTGCACCCCCCACCCCCCATTCGACCCGCACCGTCAGTATACCGTCCCGTCACCCCGCCACTCAACCCACTGCCTGGCTGCGGCGCTTCTCTCTTTCTCTATCTATCTCTCTCTCGCTCTCTCTTCCCCGCGAACTCCGCCGACGCCACGGGGCTTATTACCGAGCTCCCCTTCCGCAGTGGAGCGCGACACAAGCGACCGACATCGGTTATGGAGTTATGGAGGCCGCGGAACGGAGTACCGATATCTCGGCGACCTGCGTCTTCCCGATCCTCGCGTGCTTCGCGCTCTCGATCGTCTACGTGGCGAGCCTGTATGTCTGGAGTTCGCCGTACAGCAGGTACGTTGCGGTAAGCGGTGTTCGCGTCCTCCGCGCGGTGGCGAACGAACAGCGTAGCGCGGCGTGCGGCGTCGCACTCTCTCGATCTCGACGACGGTCAACCGTCAACGGGCCGTTCCCCCCCGCGCTCCTCCCATCACCCTTCAAGCGTCCAGGTGAGACTCCTCGCGCGGAGGAGGCTCGTCGGAGCGCACTTTTGCCTCTTGCCTGTTCGGTAAACCGCTACCCGATCGCGAACCGTCCCGCACCGATCGGATGGGTACTCTGTGACTGGTCGACTGACGCACGCAGTTGTCCGCACGTGGTGGCGCTCTCTATCGCGGCGCCACGCCGCTCTCCTCTGGAGAAACCTGGAATTTCTGGACAAGCGGCGCCAGCGCCGTCCGGGGAAACGGACAACTCCGACTCCGCGAGGAGAGGAGGACGCGCGTTCGTCGCGTCGTGTGCCATCTACGTAGCGCGCGATAAGCGGCCTCCGTTTGGCGCCGATATTCGAATCCGACGTTCAGTTGTTCGACAATAGAATTATCGGAGTAGTTAACGCGATTGCTTTGTAATTTTGTATAAAAATTACTTAAATTTACAACACCGTCAATTTCTAGCGCGTTACGTTACGCGTAATTAATCTATCTACTTGTAAAAAAGATTTTACATGTCATATTTCGACGTTAAACCTCGCACTCGATGTGGCTTATGTTTCAGAGAGCATCCGTCGACTATAAAGAAACGATTTGTTAGCATACTCGTCATAACTCTCATCTCGCCAGCACCAGTGTACTTTGGATTAGACGAGAAAGTATTTCAAAAGGTATTTCTCGCTTGCGCACGATTCAGACACGCTCTATCCTGTATAAGACAATCAATTTTTTATTATACCTAACAGGCAACCATCTGGGAGATCCTGGGCCTTCGATGGTCGGGTCTGATACAGGCGACTGTAATATCGTTGCTCTTAACGATGATCCTATTCCTAGGTCCTTTGAGTTTGCAGGGATTCAACGGGCTGTTGCACTTGTACACCGGTTAGTATCCGAAATCAAGCTGAGAGCAGCCTAACAGCCCTCAACAAGTTACTGGATGTGCATTCTGTTTTAGAGCCCATGTATTGGCTGCAAAGCGTACGAACTGTAATTTGGTGGAGAAATCAGGTAGTCGCTCCGTTGTCCGAGGAGTGGACTTTCAGGGCTTGCATGATGCCGTTGCTCCTGCAATGCTTCAGCCCGACTACTGCCATATTCGTGTGCCCCTTGTTCTTCGGGGTGGCGCATTTTCATCACGTGGTGGAGAGGGTAAAGATGGGAATGAGCGTCAAGCACGCAATATTTATGTCCTGTAAGTGTTTCGAGGATGTGGGATGTCTGGGAATCTACCGATGTCCGTCCAACTAAAATAAATTGCGTTGAATTTAGGTTTCCAGTTTACGTACACGACGATATTTGGAGCGTACGCGGCCTTTCTCTTTGCGAGGACAGGTGGGATCATTTTACTTCCTTTTCTTGCTCTGAAAACATTAAAAAGGTTTTAAGAAGAGATTTGCATTTATGTACTTTTCTCTTAGGACATGTTGTTGCACCGTTTGCTGCGCATTCGTTCTGCAATCACATGGGATTTCCTGATCTTTTTGAGATAGCGGCGTACAAGGATCCACTGAAAAGGGCCGCGATAATGTGTCTGCTTGTAATCGGCTTGGTCGCCTGGTGCTTCTTGTTGATGCCGATGACTCATCCATCATTGTTCAATAATAATTTATTCTGGACTAAGCTCTTTGTATGAGACACGTCTAATCTCTAACAAATATTAGGACGTAACAAATACTAAGGTTTAATGTTAAATGTTTTTACGCAGAATTTACCGCAATTGTTCCACCGGTTTACATCGTTGTGGAATGTTTGTATTTATGTCTAACAGAGTACAATACTTATCTGTCGAAGCGGGAATTATAAAATTACTTCAGGCTAATTTCAACTACGTATTCAATAATGGTATACTTATAATTTAACAGATCGCGCAGTTCGACATTGTTACAAAGTACATCACTATTGTGCCTGAGAGTTTAAATTTTTGAAATGGTGATTACAAAAATGTCAACTATATGAACTTGGTTGCGAGACCAAAATGCAAAGAATCTAGCTAATCATTATTTACGAATTGCCGCATATATTTATATGCCGCAATATTACATTACTTTACAATCCGTTAAACGTTATCGATATTTTCAGACAGAGATTTTTATAAACAAAAATTTTTGTAATATAGTTTATTATAGTTAATGCAATCTATTGAGAAAATTTCTGAAACGATCTTTCTAATCGTTTACTTTTATAACAGTCAATATATATATATATATATATATATAGTGTATATATGGTATCCATATGTACAATGGCAGTGATAAATATTCAAACGATAAGCGATACCGCCATACACATAGTTTATTTAAATCACAGAAGTAACGCGGTTACGCAACAATATTACTATACGTTTTATATATGTATGTACAAGTACATCGATGAACGCATATACATTGTATGTGCAGTAAATCTATAAGTATTTATGTATATAATGAGAGTCTAATATGAAGAAACGAGTTTTCGATTATGTGTAATCTTTTAATTGCATACATAATGTATACCTTTAATCGACGAAATAAGTGGTAAAATCGACTTCTTAAATGTTCAGAGCATGAATGTTGATAATGATACAACGTTGAAATAGTGTTTTACCGTCGAAACGCAAAATCGTTGTACAGAAATTTATGTATAACGATAGTCACACTGATTTACAATAAATGTTTATCAAAATTTAAAAGTATTTGGCGATCTTGTTTTAATGCGTTGCGAGATATTAAAGCGACGTTGCAAATAACATTATTTCGTGTATGATCATCTCTCGTATCTGATTCAGTTTATAACATCGATACAAAATATATACTAACAGAACATTCAACTTACATTATCTATCAGTTCATGATTTTGTCGAATGTCTATTCTTTCCCTTACCTTATTAACGAGACAAAATATAAAAGTTTACATAGAACAATACGAATATTGTAAAATCGCTCTGTCTTAAGAGGATTTAATAGCCATATTGGAACAATAAATAGTAAACAAGATAAAACGTATAATTAAACTCCTAGATATTTATCAAATTTCTTAAAGAGTAAATTTCGAGACAAATTTTGTTACGTCAATATTAATAACAATAAATAAATAAATACTCTTGAGTATGTTCAAAAGTGATAAACTTTCCTAAAAATAATTTAATAAACATCCACATGTACGCACAAGAGCAAATTCCCTATTAAAATAATGATTTCAACATTAATGGCTACAGAGTTTATAAATGCAGTCATGTCCTTTGCTATATATATTATTTTTAGAGATTGCACTGTTTAAGTAGATTAATAGTAAACTCCGGTCTCATTGAAAATGCAAAAGTGGCGATTTAGGAACGTTACTACCTCTATCAACTTTTGGCGGCTTATAGCGTCATTAATAAATAAATAACTAAATAAATGCAGATTCTGATTGCGTGCACTTTGTCACGACATTACCTCGATTAGGCGCATCCTTACACTTGACTTGGTCCAGGCGTTGCGTCTGGATTTTGCGATTGATTGAGAAATAATACGTTACTTGACTTAATCCTAGGTCCAGCCGCGAGCAACGAAGGAGATGGACTGATGCAAGGCGTTGAGCAATGGCTGTTGCTCAGTTCACATTGATCCAACAATTTCCAAAGTTCCTCTGGCGTAGGTCCACCGGAGGTATCTGTTGCTAAAAGACATGGAAATTGTAAAAATCTGGCAATAAATTTTAATTGAACGAGATCAAATGCATCAATCACAAAAAATCTTTTTAAAAATTAATATAGAATTAACATTTATCATTAAAGAGATAATTGCAATGATTTATATATATAGGCCATTTCTTATCCATCGTCTTATCTAACGATCTAAAAAGAAATTAATTTCATTATAAGAAAAGTTACTGTTATATATATATATATATATATATTATATAGAATAAATATAGTTTGCTTTCTAAAGGCCTTCTCAAATATATGATTTATGTTAATTTTCTGCTGTACTTCCTACGGTATTTTACATATGTGAGTCATGCTCGTCGATTCCGTTACGTCACTACAACGGGAGAGAGTAACGTACCTTGAGTGGCATTGAAAGACGGATCCAATGCCGTTGTGAGATCCCACATTTGAATGGTGCCGTTAGAATGACCAGTGAATATGAAACGTCTGGGCCTTGAGCCCATGCGACTAGAACCTTCACACTCGTGCACATAGAATGAGCTTATAATGCTGCCGTCCACTGACTGTATTACGCAAACTCTTTTTCCATTTGACGCTAATCGCACAAACAACTGATCGGTTTCCGGTACGACTTTTTGTACGAACACTTGCTCGTCATCTTGTTCGCCGAATGGTCCTACGTATATTTTATTCAAGTATTAAATGAACAAAGAAACTTTTGCAGCTTGAAAAATATTTAACGAAAATAAAAACATGGAAATAAAAACTGTTGTTTAAAAATAATTGCAGATTGGAGAAAGAATGGTGATAGTTAAGAGCTGCGATATTACAACGTACCAAAATCGTTGCCGGCATTATAGCTGACGCATGGATCAATTGCTTCCAAAGAAACAATTTTGAAGCTTGCCTCTGGCGTTGATCCTGGTTGAGTGGAAATCATTCCGCGAAATCTGGTCACCGCCCAACTTCTGACGTGATTGTATTCCGAGCAAACCGACACTAAGTATTTTTCCGAGAGTGTTACCTGTAGCATAATTCGCACATAAATCAACGCGACATTGTAATTTAATATACAATTTTAATATAAAACTCTGTTGGGTATATATTGATGCTGAACGTACTTTGGTTACGCTGCTCTGATGCACTGTGAACGTTTGGAATAGCTGCGGACCATGACCAACAGTTTCGGGATGTTGGACGATTACTCTGACACTTCCAGATTTCGTGCCATAGGCGATTTCTATCCAATTTCCGCAGAGACCTATATTGGGAGTAATGTACTCTTAGAAGAATATGTTTTATATTGTATTAACCACCTGATACACTTTGAGAATTAGAACAAACATCACATATCATTATCTGTGTCATCATACACATAACATTTAACAATATTATACATCAATTGAAATCTTTATTTCAAATTAAATCTGTATTTATCAAATTCAATACTGTACTGTGCATAATTTATAAGATAAAATTTTAAGTGTATCAGAGGATTAATTACTGATATAATAACTACAATAATGAAAGATTTTGAAAATATAGACGTAACATGAGACGTAATATTTAAACAACATATGTGCTCAGGTGAGTATTATTAATAAAAAGTGATATGTATATAATGTCTTGAAGCTCACAATGCCTCATGCTGCACATTGCAACAATAAGCAGAAGCTATTTATGAAAAAAATATAATGTAATTATAATGGCATTTTATAATTAAGCAATAACGTTTACGTGTGCAGAAATTAATAATTAATGTTATTTAAAACCAATTTTTTCATAGGTTTAATTTAAAAAAAGTTAAAATTACCTATAAATTTGTTACTACCAACGAAAAAAAGTACACAAGCAAAGATCCATATTTTCTATTACCTCCCTTTCCCCTCTCAGATGCTGGCATGGAACATATTACTATGAATAGAAAGAGCAAGCAAGCAGCTCTAACAGACAAATCTGGATTAACTGAATCTACTGCGTAAAGTAATGTAAAAAAATAAAAAGAGAGAACATCGCGTTAGTACAACTGGAACGCATAAGGATAGCAGGGTTGTGCTAGTCTCTAATATCATTTCATAAGTGTTTCATACGAATTCGTACTTGGCATATAGAAAGAGACGTGTACCAGTTTGCGTTCAGATTCTACTAAAACAAATGTGCTTTGCGACAGGTACGCTTCTATGTGTATAAGTATTTATTTTTATATTCTATTATATATAATTATGCAAAAAAAATATATAATTATGCGCCAGTGCGTCGATGTAAAACTTAATGCTATCTGGAGAGGAAGAGGATGTACGTTCGTTGCTATTTAGTCGCACGATTCACGTTCGATGCAATCAACATAAAGATGAAGGCGAATGACGCTTCGTTTTGACGTACAAGTTTGACGTGAGAAAGCAGAAAGTCTGCTTACATCGACCCATACTTGCCTTGTGCTATTTATCCAGTTGTACGAGAAATGATGAAGCAAAGAATGTAATAATAAACTCTCATTAATATCTTTAAGGACCAACATCAAACCTTATAACATTCCTATAATATCTTAATGAATAAAATAGACGCCGGTTAGTAAGAATAATTATATTTACACCTATGTGATTATTAATGATTGATATATTTAATGACACTAATTTTATTTTAGCATGAGTGAAATAATGATCGCGAAATCAAGATGTTGCGATAGTGACGTTTGTTATTACATTCTGCATTAAGCAGCCTCAATAAACAATCTTGATAAAACACGTCACTCGTTGAAATTCGCTTCTTAACGAATAGTACTAGTTGCCTCTAAAGGAAAAAGTTTTACCTCGGATTTCTATGTCTTATTATTTGTCGAGATCCTTATATTAAGATAAGAATAGGCATAAAGAGAGACTTACTAGTTTTCGGCGTCAAATACACAGATATTGCAGTTATGGGATCGTAACTCGGATCTCGATATAATTCGGTCACGAGCAAGTCGTTATCCTTCATTCGCAAAGGAAACTTTTGCATGTCTGAAATTCATACGGTAACCGAAATTATTAACAAAAATCTAAATTTAAAAAAATGGTTTGTGTTTTATAAAGAACTCTGGATATATTAAATATTCTTTTAGCGACTCAAATACTTTTAAATATTTTAGGCTTAATATCTTTTTCTTGCTTACCAATATAATAAATGGAACCGTTATTGCAACCTAATAGAAGAAAAGATCCAGCGGTGTCAAATGACAGAATGGGCACTACGTCCTGTATCTGCCAGTGATGAGTCATCGCGTGCCACACACCGATTTTTCCGGTCGGCGACAACGCGACTAACTGGCTGCCAATGAAGAACAAGTATTCCACACGCACGTTTAAATTGAACGTGCCCACGTTGATCTTGATCCCTTCCTCGGACACACCCCAAAGTCTTACTTGACTTCCATAGGAGATCGCAACCATCTTGCCGTCCGCGCCACTTCCCATTTTTGCGTTTATCGCCACGCGTTCTATTATGCACTCGATATGCGGACTGGTGAACACGTGTTGCCATCCAGACGAGTCCTTCAGCCGGTAGCACGTGATGAAATGTGCGTAAGCGATCACTATCCAGTTGTGGTGCGCCTTTATGATCTGCACTCTCAGAGGGTCCACCCATGACGAAACTGCAATCAATGTAGCTTCATTAATGTTAAAAATGGAAAACGAAAAGGAAGAGATGGGCATCATTTTCTTTTAAACATTATTACTATATTTATCTTTTTATGAAAGAGTAATCTTTATGTTACGTATCGTACTTTAGAGAAGTAGAGATTCATTGATGCTTACCTTGCTGTGATCCAAATATTAGACCGATATCGTTTTTATACAATTTATTCAGATCAGCCGAGTTGTTCCTAGCATGTCTCAGATCTAAAGATGGTGTGCGAGAATGCGGGAGACCGCGTTGTGGCAATCGATAATCTAAAGAGGAGTTTCTCATATGCGTCCCCAGTGCTCCTTTATGATTTTGTGGACCTGTCGACAAAACAATTCCTTGTCAGTTTTCTCTTTACCGTTGCGTTATTCGACTGTTGCACACAAACTAACTATTGCAGATGCATATATTTCTATTAATAATAAAGTCATTGATAAAAATTGATAAGTACCATTAGTACTTTGATTAGTGGAGTTAGTGGTCGTTGCAGATTGCGAGGTAGATGGTCCTTCAACTCTAGAGCTTGAGCTGGAACTAACCCTAATATGAACTGATACGTCACTGACATTTGCTGTTACTGCAACCGGTTCTTGAAGCGGTATGCCTTTAAAGTAAACAGAGCCGTTACAATTTATCACAATATACGATAAATAACACGGTTAACTTACTCGGAGGTGGTAAGTAACCATAAAACAGTACGTCGCCGCAGGACGACTGAGTCAAGTCTTCGCAGAGCATCAACCGTTTAACTAGAGGAGTTATGCCATAGTACTCGGCCTCGTGCCTTAAAGTCCGAATATCTACATTTTTCAGATCAATGTCCTTGGTACGAAGATAATTCAATATGATGGAGAACAGCTTCGGATCTCTATCTATAAAAAGCGCACCAGTCTCATCCTTGTGACTGTCGATTCTGTTACTTAACAATGCAGTGAAAAAAGAATCCGGGATCCATGTCAGAGTTTGACGAGATGTGGAGAATCTGAAAAGAGAAAGAATTTGTGTGTGTGTTTCTATCAAAATAAACAAATCTAGTAGATCGATAGAATTTGACATAAGATCCAGTTGGAGAATCCAACATAGAAATAAAAAATCAATAAAAGCATCAAGACACAAAAATATGACATCTAAAAATAAAAAAAAAGATATAAATCGACACTCTAATTTGCAAGTTTAAGAATTAACGACATTGAGTAAAAATTGATGATGGAAAAACGATTGGAGAATGATAACCTACCTGGTGCCGCCAACATTCAGGTGAACGATATCGCTCACGTCTAAATGAGGCGCAGCCATTCTCGGGGCTATCGTGTATTTTTACAATGACAACTCATATCCCGCGAGATCGTCGAGATGTCACGATTTACAATCGTTAGATCGTTACGAGCCAAAAACAACCTTTGACAGGTTATGCGTACGTCAACGCGACCCCGCTACGCACGCGCGACTGACCAGCGAGGGGCGAGGGCAGCAGCGAGTCCATCGACTCTCTCGGAGCGCGATGCTATCGATCGTCAACGAGATCGAGAGATCATTATTTGAATTCAAATAAAAAAGATGTCCTTTATATATAAGTTGAAGAATTTTAAGAAAAACTAGAAAAAATCAAGAGACACGGCAGTGTCTCGCGCCATGTACACGCGAACCGAGACCGCACATTTATTTTTAACGCAAAGTGCGGAACGTACCATGGCAATGACGCAGATAACCCTCTAGCGCAAAATTTCCCTGTAATAAAATCGAAAATCACTTGGGAAGATAGAACTTTTACTCTCACCTATTACCTTCTTACTTCCTACACGCTTACCATGATTACATAGAATATTCGTAACTACATACTACCCCTCCTAAAGTCATTGGCGTAGAATCTGAAATAATCCTCGACCACCTCAAAGTTAAAATCGTTAAAAGAACGTTAGTCAATTGTGGTTCCATATAAAAATATATGAAAGTGATGCAGAAATATAACATTCGATTTTTCACAATCAATGACAAATTCTTGCACGAAGATGCGCACGATTTCATGCCGAGAGATGACAATGCATTTTTTTCCTCCCCCGTCGAAAGGGAAACAAGTCGACATCTATGCGCGCGAGAAGTTTGCACCGCCTCGCGCCTGTTAGCGAAAGTTTCGAACTTCGGGCGTTATGCCACCTACGAGAACGATATCCGGTCGTTATCTCGTCGTTCGTGCGATCGAATTGCAGGAATAGAGGGGAATAAGAAAAGATTGGCACTTTCGAGATTGGCACATAGACCTCTCGCCGGCGCGGCGGTGAGGGGACGCGAACGGTGACGCGCGGACTTCCGGTTTTTCCGCAGTCGCGAAAAGTCACGAGTCGCGATCGCATCGTCGAATCACACACGGGCCAAAGAAGAGAAGATATGTCAAGAAGAAGAGAAGAACGTCAAGTGTGTACTGATGAAGAATACGACGATTTAATCAAGCCCATCATGATAGCTACCAAATTCGTCTGTTTTTGGCCTTTGAACAGGGACCATTCAACCAGTGCGGAGCGGTTCAGGACTTGTCACTTGCTCTTGACGTTTTTCGTAGTATGCAAAATTAATATCTTGTTTAATTAGACGCAAACAAAATTTTAAAATAAGGAAAGGAGATCTACTTCTATTGATTAATATTAAAAATCTTCATAACAAAATTTCTCTTATAAACTTTTCTTCATAAATAGATTATGATAGCATTAAATTTCCTCAGATAATTAAGATAAACACTTTGGATATCATCTAAATAATTCAACGTATTATTTGCAACATACAGATCATCACAACGTATGTCGGCCAAACGAGTGATATGGTTTACAATTTTAACGATTTGGACGAATTGACAGTATCCGGTCTAATGTGCATCGCGTTTTTTCTCGCCATAATACGTCTCATTGTCTACTCGTCTCATCAAAAAGATATGCTGTACGTGGTTGAAACCATGAGAAAGGATTGGACTTGTTCGTCTTACGAAGATAGAGTTATTCTGAGGGAGAAGTGCCTTTTTGCGTTCCGGCTCGCAAAAACCTTTGTAATTATGGTAACTGCAACCGTAACTTCTATGGCATGCATATCAATTTTAGAGGTACGTACAAGAAGTAACATATTTAATATTTCTACAATTTATAACATGTACAGAACGTCTCAAGGTACAAAATTAGATATAAAAGAAAATAAAAATCCAATATTTTTAGATTTAAAAGTAATTTTCTGCAAAACAAATTTACAATTAAAGAAACTTCTATTCATATATTTTTTTTATTTTCAGTGCTTAACATTTTAACAATACTTTCAAAGTTTTCATTTTATTTGTAGCGTTACAAATTTTCAATTTTGTGACAATAAAAGAGATTTATTTCGAAGTAATATGAGGTGGCATTAGAATATCCTTTAGTGATAAAGCTTAAGATTTCTCCGAGCTCCAACTTATTGCTTCAGAACTTCGTACTTCTCTATATAACTTTTTAATTGACTCCGTTATTAAATTGTACCTGTAGAGAAATTAATCGCGGAAGTTTCTTTAAATCTTAACTGCCTATTTTCTTAACAAAACGATGTTTAACGATAAATTTAACTGTAAGACGATTATAAAACAAACGTTCTTAAACGAGAGAAACTGCTTCCGCAGATGTCTATTCCGCGTTTCGCGAAATAACGGCGACAGATTGACATATGCGACACACGGCGACGCAAACTGCGCGATGATTAACGCTGACATTTGTAGCTTTTCGAAATCCTGCTTTTTCTTTTTCTTTTTTTTTTGTAAGATATTGTTCTCCCGAAATTGTTTATTACCGCTTCGTAAATGCGGGCGGTTGTGTCCTTACACGGGAAATTGTTTTCCGATGGTCGTTTCGCTTTACGAGCCTTTCGAAAACACCTGCACGCGCACGCGTACGTAACACGTAGATGTTAATCCCTTCGCCGTATTTATTTCCCCGATATATAGGCAATTAAATTGTTAGTAAATTATTAACAATTATATTATACAAAATTAATTTGAGCTAGAAAGGAATACGAGACAATAATAATCAATACTGAATGATATAATCTAAAAGGCAAGGTGATCATAAATTCCGTAATTATGATTTATCTCGGTTTTCTATTGCAGAATTATAATTTTCACAATAAGAAATTAAACAACAAAAAGATAATCAATTAACCATAGTAAGATAATCGATTACCTAGTTTGTCCTAATTGAAGAAATTTTCATTTGTTTAACTAGGTATATATTCTTGAAAAGGAGAGAGTACTTCCTTACCGTGGTTATTTCTTCTTCAATCAGACGATCTCACCTGCCTTTGAGTACATCTATATCTTCAATTTAATCGGCGGCTGTTTCGGGGGTGGCACGATAATCGGCGCAACCTCTTTCAACCTCATTGCGATAACACATGGATCAGCGAAATTTGCGATGCTGCGAAAGAAACTGGAGGCAATGGACAGTAATGATCCCGATGCTGACAGAGCAATGGTCAACTGCATTAAGGATCATCAAGATGCTATCACGTGAATATTTATATTATATTAAGTATAATAGGACGAATTGTTGTTTAAATTCGGAAAAAAATAACTTCCGAAATAATTCTCTAACAGAATTTAAAGAACACTTGAAGAATATTAGCAAATGTCCACTACACTTATGACAAAACGCTATCTTTGCATAAATATATTAGCGTGAAATTTATTTGTAATGTTTATACGCAATTCCCTAAAAAATTGTTATCAATGCTCTCCGCTTTATTTTAGTTTTGCGGATACGCTCGAAAGAATTATAAATATCTTGACGTTAGGACAATTTGTCGTCAGCACCGGCTTGGTTTGCTTCGCGGGATTTCAGATCACTGCGGTACGTTCGTTTGCTGAAGATGCGTTACAACGAAAAATATCACGTTGCAAAATGTTACTCTAGATGTTGGAAAACAAGGGACGCTTGGTGATATATACGATGTTTCTACAATCCACCATCCTCGAGCTTTTCATGTTCAGTTTCAGCGGAAACGCGTTAATAGATGAGGCGAGTATTCTATAATTACAAATTAATTGATCAAAATTGTGAAGCTCAATAAACAAATAATTATTTGAATTAACTTTCTACCTATAATTAATTGGTTAATTTTGATTGTAAGTTGAGTTATTACAAGTCCATTATTTTTTGCAGAAGCTAAATGTTATCGTACAATTTAAATCAAATTAACATCGCGGCGCAAAATTGTTACTTTTTTCCATAAAATTTATATGCCTTATTAAGTCCCTGTTATAGTTATGTCATTATATAAATATAAATATATATACATCAGTTTTTGTTCGATGTAAATTATTAGATATCGCGTATCAGATTGCATGCGTGTCGCAATTGCACGAATTTTAACGAGCGATGGAAGACTCAATGCACGGTAATCGTATCGATCGATTACCAACGCATGTATCTTCATTAGTACATAGTTCGTTGAGCTCACAATCGCCTGTAATTAATTTACGGCCAACGCTTGTAACGAACCAGAGCGATGCTGTGGGCCACTCGGCTTACTGTAGCTACTGGATCGGTGGCACTTTCAGTCGCAGTCTACAGATCGTGATGATGCGGTCGAAAGTTCCTTCCAGGATCACCGCTGCAAAGTTCTACAGTATGTCTCTCGAAAGTTTCTCTCAAGTGAGTGGATTATTGGTGTCAAATAATATCTAAATTTAATTTCAAGATAATATTATAATTTCAAGACTTAACCCTTAAATGCCACACCTCTCAAGAATCTCGTAAGTTCACTGAGGGGTTTAAAAGACCCCAGCATGAAAAATGTCTCCTTACTCATTGATTTTTTGATCCTTAGTTATGACAATTTTTTTCAATGTTGTTCAAGGTCTAGAGAAGAGTATAAAATGCTAATATTGTTCAAATTTCAATTTCGACATAGTATAAAAAATTAAGTAAACTGAGTACTGCTAAGTGTACACACGGGTAGGTCAATCACTCAACTATCATCAATGGGAGCATGAGCTCCATTTTTGGCAAGAACATTTGAAAACATTTCATTCTAAAGAGTCTGGGGTCCGCTGGACCCCGGGGGGCATTTAAGGGTTAATTACATGATTGTCTTGTGTATGCAATGCAACTAAAATGTTCGCTTATGTTGACGAACAATTTTGACCACCAAGGTTTAAAAAAAAAATTAAATATTTACTAATAAATTAATTAACGTTAATTTCAATTAACTCTTAATTTATAATCATATTTAAGCTACTTTACGATATATATTACAATAAATATTGCTTGCAGGTGCTCAGCACGTCTTTCTCCTATATAATGGTTCTGATGACAATGAGCGAGGAGTAAGGATCAGCAGTATTGGCAATCGTAGCGTCGGTTCTATCTCACAGAGAATATGTTAGTCGATCCGTTAGCCCGAAAATATCATGCGCGGATCAAAGTGGAACCTCGCTTGAAAGTCACGGCGCACTTCTAAGATATAGCATAAAAGACGGATAAAGCGCTTCAAAGGAATCAAGATGAAGGCCATGCGCGATAAAATGGAATACACGTATGAGGGGAACGGGCTGCGATGACCCGAGAGAGCCTTCTTAGCCGGCTATACTTGTCCTCTGTTAAATTTGAGAGACGTTCCTCCCTCGCGGGTGAACGCAGGCACAGTAAATTGCCCTCTGATTAATTTCCCGCCGATAAACCCGCGTTAAGCCGCGGTTGTCACCGTCGCGCAACACGATAACCCAGTAACTCCGTTAAACACCGAGACATGCCGGTGACTATGCCCTCGTTGTAGGGGGGTAGCGTAATCAACGATACCGCAACAGCAACGATTTGTCCTTGTTCGTTCTACCGAGTTCTGTCTATTATAAATACAGGACGATCCGTAAGTCGCGGGTTATTCCATGATAGGAGATTTAAATAATAAAATTAAAAGTGCGCATTCTGTCGAGATGACGATGAGTATCTTTTATGCAAAGCTTCATTTTGGATCCATTAGAGATAGATACATCCTCTGTTGGAATCTTGCAATATCATTAATTTTAAGGATTTCAATCTTTCAGTTCTTGAATTTTTAAATCGACGAATGCAGGTCTTTAAGGTTCTCATGTGCTAAGATTCCAGCTTATTAAATCTTTTAATTTCTTCGACTTGTAAAGTTTTCTTAGAGATTTTATATTTTTAGATCTCTGTATTTTTAGATCTTTGTGCTTTTGGAGCGTTAGATCTTTGAACTCTTAGCTTCTGAAGCCCTTATATTTTTAGATTGTTAAGTTCCTGAGTACATAGATCTCCAATTTTGACATCCTTGAGCACTTAGCTCCGGCAAACACTTAAATCTCTCAATTCTCGCATTCACAAATCCTTCATATCTCCGACAACGAGCTCGATGTGGCAAGCTGCCCGAAATCGCTTCTTCCAAATCCTAATCGTAACTACCATCTGGCGTTTTATGGAACGCCTTGTACACATAATTCACCGGCGATTCGCGGTGCTCTCTTTTCCGTCCTGATGTCGTCGGGGGCAAGGAATCGGGTAAACGTCCAGGCAAAATGGCACGGTGAGTTCAGTCGAGGTACTCACTAAACTCGCTCGTTCGCTCGCTCGCTTTTACTCCTGGTGGGGTAAACCACGAAGCGGGATGGTCTCGAAAGCGACTCGAGGGTATTTTCATCGCGGCAGTGCAACATGTGCACCCAGTACTACCGGTGCACGCATTCGTCTCGATCACTCTCTACCAGCTCGCGTTACCAAATTTGTGGCGGGCAGCGGGTGCGTTCGACCTCCGGCAGATATGAGTCGCGTCAGTGATAGCTTTCGTGTAGTCTGCTGTTAACTTCTCGATCGATGATGATTAGTGACGATCTCAGTGCGATCGGCGCCTTATCGTTGGAGAACATCAGCGAAATGTAGATAGTCGGATGACGACAATATTGTTACCCGCGAGATGGTAATATGGCGAACATTAAGGTGGCCGTGCGCGTGAGACCGGTATCTGTTAGGTGAGTATGATAGCACTTCTTGTCTTAATGAGATAATTTACCCTTTCATGAATATCTAAATCGCTCGCTAAATAACACGCAAGCGTTAAAATTTAGAGAGTAACTGTAATTTCTCTGATAAATGTTACCTTTATGTTGTCTGCTACATGAACTTCAGTTATTTTTACACAGTTATTTTATACATTATTTGTATATACATATCAGTTATTTTACACATAAATTTTTCTACACATTTATAATATACTATGAATAATATAATTAAAAACGCAAGATAAGATTCAGAATAGTCAATTTTAATTTTAAAAAATGTATCAGCTGACTTCTTAAAAATATAAAAAAAAAATCAAGTGGAACAAAAGAGTAATAAGACAAGATAATTATCAACATAATCTCTAGCTGAAATATATTTTCAGCTGTGCGTGTCGTTAATGGGACTGAAAATAGTGAGGTTTGCTTTGTATTGGAGTTACGTTGAGTTTCTTTAGTTAACTGAATTAAAAAAATAGTGAGAAAATAAAATTACTTTCTATCCTATAAATAAATTAATTTCAAATAATGGTTTAACATATTGATAATGATAATGTTTAATTGGATTATTTCCTTGCAAACGCATTTGTATTTAAACAAAAAAATGCAAATATGTACTTTTAAAATTATTAAAAATCAGCACAGCAGAAAGGATCGCGTATTCTCTTCTTTTATGCTTTTGCGAATTATAAGGTATATCAATGTAGGTCAAGGCTTATAGCTTTCTTCATTATTCTTTTCTGCATGTGCACGTAACGTTGGCATGTAATGTTTTAGGTAATTCAGGAAGATGATGATTAGCCTACTGTTATTTCCAAGCATCAGCATTGGCGTGAATTGTTATAACAATAATGCATAGTAAACTACGAAGAAATTAAGTCGTTCGAACAATAACAGGAATACTAAAGTTAAGATTTTCCCAGTAAGTATCTAATATCTATGCTAGTGAGGGTCAAGGTTTATGTCTAACAAGTAACACTACCCAAGTGTAAATCGCCGATTTGGATAATGTTTTAATATGTTTTAGTAGACGTAAAAATAAGACATACGTATTTTTTTTTATCTGCGGAAAACCATATTTAGGGTGTGAAACACCCCTTTGAATTTATGGGTTTAATTGTTTTGTATATAAGGATTCAGTATTTTCGGCCCGAACCAAATAAAATAGTTGCATTATCAAGAGATATGAAAAATAAAAAATTTTTGACTTGGTTCGATCATTTTTAGGGGGTAAACCACCCCCTGTATTTGAAACAAAAATTTAAAAAATGCCCAGATAATTGCAAATTTTATTCAAAAATTTTGAAAAAAATATAATATATGTTACACTCGCATTCAAAACAAAAGTGAGACTGTTTGAGGATTTAAGGGTGACCACACTTTTATCAAATTTCTTACGTAACATTTAAATTTATCCCGAAATAATGGTAAACAGTTTCATTTATCGTCAAATTAAATAATATTTACAAATTAGTCTGATCAACCCTTCAATTCTATAAGGGAGTGAGAGAAAACCTACTTTCCCTCACCCCCTTATAGAATTGAAGGGTTGATCAGACTAATTTGTAAATATTAATTAATTTGACGATAAATGAAACTGTTTACCATTATTTCGGGATAAATTTAAATGTTACGTAAGAAATTCGATAAAAGGGTGGTCACCCTTAAATCCTCAAACAGTCTCACTTTTGTTTTGGATGCGAGTGTAACATATATTTTTTTCAAAATTTTTGAATGAAATTTGCAATTATCTGGGCATTTTTTAAATTTTTGTTTCAAATACAGGGGGTGGTTTACCCCCTAAAAATAATCAAACCAAATAAAAAATTTTTCATTTTTCATATCTCTTGATAATGCTACTATTTTATTTGGTTCGGGCCGAAAATACTGAATCCTTATATACAAAACAATTAAATCGATACCCATAAATTCAAAGGGGTGTTTCAAACCCTAAATATGGTTTTCCGCAGATAAAAAAAATACGTATGTCTTATTTTTACGTCTACTAAAACATATTAAAACATTATCCAAATCGGCGATTTACACTTGGGTAGTGTTACTTGTAAGAACGGCGAAGATAACTCTTAGCGTAAACGCTGATTTTTCGTGCATCGTTCCATGCGACTCATCTTCGTTTGAAAATTCCCGTACAATCACCCCTTTAAAACCACAAACGAAACTAGCGGCCATACAAAGACGTACAAACGATTCCGAAACAGCACCCGTTTGCGGATTTAAAATATCTCTAAGAACGGCGGAGATAACTCTTACCATAAAATCTGATTTTTATTGCATATTTCCATGCGACTCATCTTATTTTGAAATTCCCGTACAATCACCCCTTTAAAACTACAAAGGAAACTAGCGGCCATACAAAGACGTACAAACGATTCCGAAACAGCACCCGTTTGCGGATTTAAAATAACTCTAAGAACGGCGGAGATAACTCTTACCGTAAAATCTGATTTTTATTGCATATTTCCATGCGACTCATCTTATTTTGAAATTCCCGTACAATCACCCCTTTAAAACTACAAAGGAAACTAGCGGCCATACAAAGACGTACAAACGATTCCGAACAGCACCCGTTTGCGGATTTAAAATATCTCTAAGAACGGCGGAGATAACTCTTACCGTAAAATCTGATTTCTATTGCATATTTCCATGCGGCTCATCTTATTTTAAAATTCCCGTACAATCACCCCTTTAAAACTACAAAGGAAACTAGCGGCCATACAAAGACGTACAAACGATTCCGAAACAGCACCCGTTTGCGGATTTAAAATATCTCTAAGAACGGCGGAGATAACTCTTACCGTAAAATCTGATTTTTATTGCATATTTCCATGCGACTCATCTTATTTTGAAATTCCCGTACAATCACCCCTTTAAAACTACAAAGGAAACTAGCGGCCATACAAAGACGTACAAACGATTCCGAAACAGCACCCGTTTGCGGATTTAAAATATCTCTAAGAACGGCGGAGATAACTCTTACCGTAAAATCTGATTTTTATTGCATATTTCCATGCGACTCATCTTATTTTGAAATTCCCGTACAATCACCCCTTTAAAACTACAAAGGAAACTAGCGGCCATACAAAGACGTACAAACGATTCCGAAACAGCACCCGTTTGCGGATTTAAATATCTCTAAGAACGGCGGAGATAACTCTTACCGTAAAATCTGATTTTTATTGCATATTTCCATG
The DNA here is from genome assembly GCF_030848805.1 of Temnothorax longispinosus. Lineage (NCBI taxonomy): Eukaryota > Metazoa > Arthropoda > Insecta > Hymenoptera > Formicidae > Temnothorax > Temnothorax longispinosus. The sequence goes on from NC_092368.1 coordinate 5,307,827, forward strand.
CGACTCATCTTATTTGAAATTCCCGTACAATCACCCCTTTAAAACTACAAACGAAACTAGCGGCCATACAAAGACGTACAAACGATTCCGAAACAGCACCCGTTTGCGGATTTAAAATATCTCTAAGAACGGCGGAGATAACTCTTACCGTAAAATCTGATTTTTATTGCATATTTCCATGCGACTCATCTTATTTTAAAATTCCCGTACAATCACCCCTTTAAAACTACAAAGGAAACTAGCGGCCATACAAAGACGTACAAACGATTCCGAAACAGCACCCGTTTGCGGATTTAAAATATCTCTAAGAACGGCGGAGATAACTCTTACCGTAAAATCTGATTTTTATTGCATATTTCCATGCGACTCATCTTATTTTAAAATTCCCGTACAATCACCCCTTTAAAACTACAAAGGAAACTAGCGGCCATACAAAGACGTACAAACGATTCCGAAACAGCACCCTTTTGCGGATTTAAAATATCTCTAAGAACGGCGGAGATAACTCTTACCGTAAAATCTGATTTTTATTGCATATTTCCATGCGACTCATCTTATTTTGAAAATTCCCGTACAATCACCCCTTTAAAACTACAAAGGAAACTAGCGGCCATACAAAGACGTACAAACGATTCCGAAACAGCACCCGTTTGCGGATTTAAAATATCTCTAAGAACGGCGGAGATAACTCTTACCGTAAAATCTGATTTTTATTGCATATTTCCATGCGACTCATCTTATTTTGAAATTCCCGTACAATCACCCCTTTAAAACTACAAAGGAAACTAGCGGCCATACAAAGACGTACAAACGATTCCGAAACAGCACCCGTTTGCGGATTTAAAATATCTCTAAGAACGGCGGAGATAACTCTTACCGTAAAATCTGATTTTTATTGCATATTTCCATGCGACTCATCTTATTTTGAAATTCCCGTACAATCACCCTTTAAAACTACAAACGAAACTAGCGGCCATACAAAGACGTACAAACGATTCCGAAACAGCACCCGTTTGCGGATTTAAAATATCTCTAAGAACGGCGGAGATAACTCTTACCGTAAAATCTGATTTTTATTGCATATTTCCATGCGACTCATCTTATTTTGAAAATTCCCGTACAATCACCCCGTTTTTTAAAACTAAAACTACAAACGAAACTAGCGGCGATACAAACACGTACAAACGATTCCGAAACAGCACCCGTTTGCGGATATAAAATATCTCTAACAAGTAACACTACCCAAGTGTAAATCGCCGATTTGGATAATGTTTTAATATGTTTTAGTAGACGTAAAAATAAGACATACGTATTTTTTTTTATCTGCGGAAAACCATATTTAGGGTGTGAAACACCCCTTTGAATTTATGGGTATCGATTTAATTGTTTTGTATATAAGGATTCAGTATTTTCGGCCCGAACCAAATAAAATAGTTGCATTATCAAGAAATATAAAAAATGAAAAATTTTTGACTCGGTTCGATCATTTTTAGGGGGTAAACCACCCCCTGTATTTGAAACAAAAATTTAATATTTTTTTCAAAATTTTTGAATGAAATTTGCAATTATCTGGGCATTTTTTAAATTTTTGTTTCAAATACAGGGGGTGGTTTACCCCTTAAAAATGATCGAACCGAGTCAAAAATTTTTCATTTTTCATATCTCTTGATAATGCAACTATTTTATTTGGTTCGGGCCAAAATACTGAATCCTTATATACAAAACAATTAAATCGATACCCATAAATTCAAAGGGGTGTTTCACACCCTAAATATGGTTTTCCGCAGATAAAAAAAAATACGTATGTCTTATTTTTACGTCTACTAAAACATATTAAAACATTATCCAAATCGGCGATTTACACTTGGGTAGTGTTACTTGTAAGCTGCACTTTGAAAAAATACTTACCTCAGTTTCTTTTAGACTTCACAGCTATGCTTATTCGGAATATTGTAAAAGAATATATGTGTATATCCTTTCAGATTGCATATAGATTAAGACATTCAGATGTTTTGTTCCTAGACTTTTCGATTTTATAATCTAAAGCCTTTCATTATTAAATCTTGAGAATATATGTTGTAGGCTCTCGTACTACTCCGGGCAATACGTTTATTGCAAAGCCCTTGGATTTTGAGACTTTTAAATTTGATCTTTCAGGAAATTTTTACACCTTTGAATTTGTACGCACTCGTGCGCGGCCTCACTCGGTGCAAACACTTATGAACTCGTTTCTATACTTAGACTACTAGGGTGGCGGCAAAAAGACGATCGCACGCGCTCGTCCGCGAGCAGTAGAAACGACCGAAGCGGAGTCACCGGAAGCGCAGACGAAAGCAATTGAGCGTCGAGAACTTGAGGACCTTCTACGAGGGTTTCCGTCGCGAGTTATTGCGCGTTTATTCGCGCTACAAACTGTAATTAAAGCGTGATTCATTGCGCCGGTGCACCCGGTCGTGGTGCATTAGCCGAATAATTTAGGAGCTTAATTGTAGATACTTTCTCTTTATGTCTCGAGATAATTGGGGGTTTGGTTGACTCTATTTTTATAAAGCGTGTATGTCGTGTTCACACAAATCCTAAATTATCTCTTACAATTTTAATGAAGTCCAGTTTCTCGAAAAGTTGCCTTTGAATTTACTAAATCCATCCCTCCATACGAGTGCACGAATCGAGTGCAATCGGTACTTAAACCCCAACCGCGGATATGTCAAGGTACAGAATGAGGTCTCACGAAATTCGTTTGCAGCAGGAAATGAATGATTTCACGCGCCGAAGTTTATTATTACACTTGGCCATGCAAGGAGTGTTTAAATTTCGCTTGAACTTTATTTATTTAGATATGTACAACTTGTTATTGCTAGATGCAGTATAATAAATTAAATTTTTCTTGCCTGTACAGACAGTGTACAGTTCTTAAGAGAGAAAAGAGAAAATCTTTAAAATTACTTAATTAACAAATATTTAAAAATTTCTTAAATCTTTAATTTTCTAAATTCTTAAATCAGAAAATTCTTATATTCTTGAATCTTTCAATTTTTATATTACGTGGAATTTGTATATTTTTTAAGATATATTCCCTTTTTAATTAAAATTGAAGGTTTCAAGAGAAAATAAGAAATCAATTCATAATTAATAAGATAAAAAAATTTTGAATATGGAGCCACGTTTAATTTTATGAGACGAAACCCCACAAATTATATATGCTCATGTCAATTATCTCACTCTCGCACCAAACGTTTCAATTTTCTTCGCGAATAAAGAGACGCATCGATATTCCCCTCGACTGCGCGTCGAGGTCGCTTAATGATTCCGAGCGGGTTTCACGCCGAAAATACTCTCATTGACTTTAGCGTGGGGTGCGACCGTATGGAAGATCGAGAGCGGGACTATGACTTTGTGACGGGGCGCAGGGCGACCTTACGTTGACAGCTGGCGCATCCGTTCCGTTTATAGTTGCCTTCGCTTGACAGGTATGCGTGTATCGTCTTAACGCGTTGGCATTGTTATTTTCGTACTACGGTGCCGTGAAACACGAGAGTCGTAGGGGATACGCATGTCTCGTTTAGCGCTTGCATTGGCCGACGCATATAATGATTCATGTAAAAAAACTTTATAGTTATGTGATGGCAAACCTCAAAAATGACCCGTAATTTATAAATCCATCGAGCATATAACAATGGTCTATACCTTCTAAAAGAGCGGTGTATTATTGATATATTAATTCAAGAAATATTTTCTCTTCCTTATATTTAATGCGCGAAGCAGGACGATGTATTTTTGCTCTTTTCAAAAGTCCAATGACCAATAATCTAAAAATGAAAGATTTTAAAAGTTCGACAATCTAAAGATTAAAGGATACAAAATAGCAAATACTAAATAAAAGAATAAAAAATTTAAGAACTCAAGAATTCAAAAAGCTAAAGATTTATAAATTCACATTCTTTTTGTTCCTATGATTTTATATAGATTGATTGTAAGGGAGAAAAGAAGAGTCGCTTGGAAAGAAAATCATCATAATTGAGGTTTAGTAAAAATAATACTTCTTATATCTACTCAGCCTGTCAACGGTCTCGTTGGAAGTAATCTGTTTCTAGCAAGCTTTTCTCAAGCGATTAAAGCGCGAAGACAAATAAACAGAGCTGAAATGAATCAACCACTTTGCCTTGCGCATAGTACCATAAATCCATAAAAATCTGTTGCGCGTATCTTAAAGAGTGTCGACTTTTAAATTGAATCTATAGCGTTATTTTTTTCACTAATTTTATAAAATTATTTTATAATATGTTTATTTTATATTTCGTTTTTATATTGCTGTTACATTTAATATGAAAACTCCTGGTATTTTCGCCACATATTTAATGATAAACGCAGCTGTCTGTTTCCCATCCCAATTTAATGTCACACAAAATGTCTCATACTATCTTTAACATCAAATGTGACAAAAAAAATATATAAGGATACATTCATGTTGCATAAACTCTTTTATAATCTCAAAATATGCCCTTTTTGGCATGTAGACTTTTTTGAAGCACACGGATAAATTGTCATTTATCCGTGTCATTGTCTCTGTAACATATTAACAAGAGTTCCGATTTTATTTGTGGTTACAATGCAAGGCGCAGCACAAAATTGTACCGAAGCGTCCGATTAGGACGAGAACGAGTCTAACAAGGCCGACGAGATCACGCGAAATCCAGGGTTAAAGCACTGCAATGCTCTCCTGCGCGTATGCGCTACATGCACCGAGGATATTGCGCACATAATCACGCTTCTATCCTGTCGCGGCACGCAAAATATAGCGTCACACGACACTGATTAACCCGAAAACGCGATCGCCCATAATTCGCGATGTAAACCTCGATGCCCCCGAGACTTGTTGCATGTCTTTGGGTCGGGAGATATACTCTCCTCCCCCCTTTGGATCTATGAATCTTCTCTCACATACATATATTCGGATATCTACAGTCCTCAATTTTTATTTCTTTTAGTAAAGTCCTCGATTGTTCCTTGAATCTTTCAGTGTTAATTTTATATTCCTTGAAAGTCACAAAAGTCGCCTTGAGCGGTTTTTTAACAACAGTAATAAATCTTTATTTTCTTAATAAGGCAGAACTCTTGACATTACGTTATTACAAAAAAGAGACTCGAATTCTCGGACATATTTACTGTTAAATTGCTCATCAGCCTTTATCTGCACGTTAAATGTGAATTTATTAGTTTCGTATGCGGCTAAAAATACTTGTTGCAAACGAAGTGTTACGTGTCGCTGTTCTAAAATTAACAAAATATTGTAGCCTAAAGAAGATAATTTTTTATAAAGCAGTCGTAAACGCGACCGGTTGCGCGGAATGCTTTGAGAAAATCGGGCAAAGCCCTCTATAGAATAACAAGGGGAAATGCGCGCATACCCCCGTGTGAACGCACGGTCGCATGCATCACCGCTATACTGTCGCTGCCGCTACCGCTTTTCGATGAATCGATTCCGATCCACGAAGCATGAAAAAATGTGCTTGGCAAAAAATGATGAAATAAAAGAAGAAAAAGAGAACGGCGACGGGAGATGTAGACGAGAAAGGTGGAAAAACGACGCCGGCTTCGAAAATGTTGGTGAAGCTGCTTGCAGTGCTTGCATGCGTTTATTGACTTCTCCCTCGCAAATATTTGCGACGATATATCACCCGTTATTCTTCGTTCGATCGTTAGATCGACCGACTTTGCGAAATCTTGAGAAAAATAAATTTTGATAACATTTTTAAAGCTCCAATATGATGTGTTTTTCAAGTTTTCTTGCAAGCTTTAATTTTTGAATTCTTAAATTTCGATATTTATATTGCCAGATTCTTAGATTCTTTTTATTATATTCTCCGAATTTTTTTAAGACGTAGTAAATTTTTAGACTATACATATGGATATGATATATTTTCGAATAAACGAATTACTAATATATATATGTGTATTCTTTATGTGCAGGGAATTAAATTTGACGGGGTCCGCATTGGTGGTTCGCGCGGAATCGAATGAGATCTCCTTGACGAATTTGAAGATATCGTCGAACAAAGTCGGAGACAGTCGCGAGAGGACTCGGAGATATGATTTCGATTACTGCTTCGATTCTTCGGATCCTGAAGCGAAGAATTACGCCACTCAAGCGACAATCTACGAGACATTAGGACAGTCCATTTTGGATGCTATGTTCTCTGGATATAATTCTTGCCTGGTGGCTTACGGACAGAGCGCGTCGGGCAAAACCTACACCATGATGGGCACGAAGGTGTATAATTATGCCGTTGTTTTATTACAATTTTCAGCTGAATTATTCGGACTCAAATTACCGTTGGAATTTTATGAACGATCCACCGCACATTTAATTTCAACATTTTTGTTTGCATAGACATAATACAAACTGCTCACGCAATGCATTAACATAATTTTAAATATTTTTATTAATTTTATACTTCAAATGCGCTTTATATATATACATATATACATATATGTATATACATATATAATAAATTTATTTGACGTAGATTCTCCATAATCGGACGTATGAATAATTGAGCGTTTTGAGCGTATAGCTTGTTTTGACTTTGTAATGAGACACGTTACGAAACACAAATATGTGCATTAAACGATAATTTATAAATATATATCATAAACTATCATAAACTATTATGAAACATTATATAGCGTATCTTAACGAAATATTATTAATATCAATTTTTGTTTTAATGCCTAATGTGTTTAATTAAAATAACGGATTAAAAAATCCGATTATATTAAACAGTAGAAAAAAGAAAACTTCTCGATTGTCTTATTGTATTAAAAAAGTTATCTACATTATCAAAATAAATTACATCAATATAAAATAAATCGGTTTCTAATATATTTAAGAAATTTGTATCAAAGTTTCAACCGTATAGAGAGATGCCCTATTATATACGGAAAAAATTGCATTTGCGATTTCAAGCATGTCCTCATCGCCCGCTAAAATACATTTTGCATTTTATGTCTATTTTATCAATGTTATATTTTCGTGCAGCAGCATTGCAGAACTCTTTTGCCGTCCGAATAAATCGGCGATGATGTGTTTACGGGTCAACGTGCAATGTGCAAATTGTTTCGATTTATCTCGTAATAAATCTGATTGGCACTTTATTTTCATTTTTGCGGCGCATAATAGACCTCCTCCATACATCGTCGACCCACGTCCCGTTTTGTCGATATGCCGGCGGTATTATTTTCAAAAGCAAAGCGCGTACCGTACCTGCGCGAGTCGAGAATTATCTTTGATTTGTCTCGCGTTTTATTAATACATCGCAAAATGTTTTTTTTTTATTTTCCGCGCACAATGCAGCAGAGAGGGTGCATGCTATTTGCTTTTATTTCGGATAGCATTCTGTTGTCATCAGCGTTGTACTCGCTGACGTTTTCGCAATACCCGCGAAAATATCCGTACAAAACGCGTGCAATACCGTGATCCAAAAGTTTCAGCTCGCAGATCTAACAATGAATTAATTTCGAGACACTTTGTCAATTTCTTAACGCGAAGATCGAATAGATAATTAATTTTCCTATCCCTTTAAGATTTCCTTCGATGATTCGCAATTTTCTCATTTGCATTTTGCAGTTCGCAAATCTGCAAAACAACGCGGAGTTTTTAATGAGGATGTGCTTGGTACATATAAAATATTGATAATAAAATACTAATGGCTTATTATTGACAAATATCTGTTGAATTAACAAGCTGTTAAATTGCTATATTTTCCACAATTTTGTTTTATTAAACATGCGCGAATTAAAACATTGTGCGTAGAGGACCATATAAAAATGCCAATATATATCATGCATGAAAATTGACAAATGTTAAAATAATATTTAACAAAAGTTAACTGTTTTATTGTTTGACTAAATTAAAAGTCTTCTGTATGTTTAATTTTTCATGTAATGGTTTATAATATATTTTGCATTTTTGTAAATATTTCGGTTAAATAATAATAAAAAAATAACATTTTTTTTTATCTTTTCAAATTTGCTGATATCAGATATTTTCATATATTTTATTATAATATATTAGTTCAATATTTAAATAAAAATATTCTTCATACACAATTTTTATATTTACTTTGATATTATAATATTTATTATTTTAATTAATTGGTCGTTATAAACTTTTCTGACTTTCTCTTGATAATTATAACGTTTTTCACTATTTTTATTGTTCCAACATTAATTATTAGAACTTTAAATAATTAAAATGGTTATTTACTCCAAAATACCGTTCCCCATCTTCATTTTCCTGAACTCGGATCTCGTAATCGTCGTTTTATCTTCCAATATTAATTTCTTTTTAAAAACACCAAATGTCATAAAATAATTTGAATATCGACGAATTTTTACGTTTTGGAAAATAAAGATCCTTCATTTCATGTGCGCCCATACAATTACGATTATTACATTGATTTACTTTTACTCATTTAAAATCTCTCTTACCTATCATATTGACAAATGAAGTGATATCGGCGGGATAAATTTCCCGAGGAATATTTAGTTTCCATCAGCTCAAGCGCTCTCGTATAACAGTCTCGCAAAACTAGATGTTTTGCATTCTGCATAAACTGGCCGATGCTTATTTAGAGTTCAAATAGCATCGACCTGATTACCCGTTGCTTTCCTTTTCCCACTTCGTATCTTCTCCTCCCCCACAGTCAATCCCATTCGTGAAATTATTATATCGCATCGCTCTAATTGGCCGACGAGGGAGAAAGAGAACTCGTTGCCGGATCGAATCGACGTTCCGTTTCTCGTCCCGAAAATTTCAAACAGTAAATTGAAACTGTTTTTGCGGAATGGCGCTTAATTAAATTGTATGGCGGCCTCCGTCGGCATATTCGCGCGCGCGGTCGGGAGATGCATCCGGGTGCGAGGGGGATGCATGGCGCAGGGGTGAAAAGGTGGATGGCGGAGAACGAGGGTGGGTGAGCAGACTTTTAAAAGCGCAGCACGTGTTGCGGCTGTGCAGCGCACTCGTTTGTCGGGTTTCAATTATAAAAGGGACGCTTCGAGCGCTGGTTAATAATGCATCAAATTTTGAAATTGACAAGACTCCCCCTCGTTAAGATACCGCGCGCTGTTTCCGGTTTGAATAGACTTTATTGACCGGGGACTTTCATTCTTTCCACAGAACAAACTCTCTCTCTCTCTCTCTCTTTTTTTGCTTATCCTCCTCTATTTTCAGAAACATTTCAGCTATTTCGTATTTACAAAAACGCATACTGCACAGAACTTAATTCAGATAAACTGGCTAATCTAGAATTAATATTTTAAATAATTTTTTTTTATTTATTTTAGGTTTTATCATATCTCTTCTATTGTCCTCAGATAACGTTTCGATAATGATAAAAGTTATAATTAAATAGCATCAGATATTTAAATCTAACGTTTGATATATTTGTACGATAATTTTGTCATTATATATAATTCTTTTTATTTTTCCAGGAGGATCCAGGACTAATCCCACGGCTCTGCGAAGGAATCTTCTCAAAAATCGAGCAGGAGAGCGAGCACGAGAGGATCTATCGCGTGACAGTTAGGTAAATGCATCATCCGACAAAAACTTTTTAAACTGTTCCGAAAATAAACACGCATACCAAGTTCTTTAACCATGATTTTGAAAGTAAATTCTCCCTTTGACACCTCTTGTGCCGTTCGCGTTCGCGCGCAAAAAAACGGAATGTAACCGCATGGCGACTTAATTTAATGCCCGCAGATTGTTGTACTTTATGTTACTTTAACAAACGTCTCAAAAAATAAAATACATCCTCGATTATTTTAATAAAAATAAATTACGTAGCGTTAGATAATATCATATTTCTTCATTATTATCATGAAAGTTGTAATAATCCTCAATATCCTGATACTGCGGCTAACGCGATAAGAACGTCGACGAAAATTGCAAACCCTCCTCGATACTATCGACAGGAAACTTTCCGATCGCCATTTAAGATGCTAGAAGTACTCCGATACTTTGTACTAAGTACTCAGGAAGATACTTGCAAATCGCGTTGCACGTGCCTTATTTCCTCTCGCCACCGGAATTTCGCCGCACCTTACTACAGGCTCGATAAAATCTGCTTACATTCTTTTATTTTCCTTGCCACCGGTCGGCTACGGCGTTTCCAGATTTTCCTGAATATATTAATCCTTTTCCAACAATTCTTTTTTATGAATTTCTTTATATTTTTCAATTCAGCAAATTTCAACGCAAAATTATAAATTGCATATAATATATAAAATCTGCATCTTTTTATATAAAGAATAAAACACTTTAACAATATCATCGACTTTCGACAAAACAGAGGAAAAATTTAAAAGAATTAATTCCTTATGTATCAAATCACGACTTTAATCCTGTATTAATATTGACTTATATTAAAAAGAATATGTGTAAAATCGATTCAAATATATTGTTCTCTTTGGTCGAATATTTAATTATGCGTAAACGTTCATATATTAATGATCGGAAAAGAATATCTAATATTTTACATATACACATATTAATATATTATATAATTGATAAAAACTGCAAAGTATAATGTTGTTGGCGATTAACATTCATGTAAGACACAATATTGTCGCTGTTAGTACATTTTGCAGAATGGTGTTTCAATTTAATCACGCTGCAAGTCGAACAGATAGCCTTCGGAACACCGATAATCGTGTCCGCCTTGATAACTGTGGGAAAATCAACACCCTCACGTGGTGCCCTTTGCTCGCAAACACCACGCGAATACACGTACGCGAAATGTGGATACAGGATGATCGAAAAGTCACGAAACTGAATTATATACGTGGTACCGTACATGCGGCAGTTATTCACAAAAATGTATTTAAAAAAACCACTATTAACTGTTATTACGGATATTTCGTCGCATGGCAAATCAAATATAATTTAGTTATCTCATTTTTTACTAGCACTGCATTGTCAAAATAAAAAAAAATTTATAGTTTACAGTTGTGCACGAAACTACATATAAATAATTGTTATGTTTTTATTTTGTATATTACAGTGCTTTTTACAGAACGTGTAAAGATTATTCACGCTGTCTCTCATAAAACACTAGCAGGATTAAAATATGTTGCGATATTTAACAACCGCGACAACTACGACAATGGAATATTTGATAGTGCGTGATATGACATGTGCAATATTAAAATAATGCTAAAATTACCGTGACAACTGTAGGTTGCATATAACTTTTCGATCATTCCGTTGACTATCAAATACTTTGGCGTCGGGCAAAAACATTGATGGCTTTCGGTCAAGGCCCGTCAATCGGCGTGGTTTTATCTGTTACTATCGATAGCTTCAAGTTCGTTCCTTTCGTGTCAGCGATTACGACGTCGTTTCGCGTCTAATCACCCACCGCGAATTACAAGCTTCTGCCCCGTATTACGCGCCAGCACCAGCGAAAACCCTCCCGCAAGTGTAATAATGACAAATTGATACCGCATCGAAACGCTGTGTGGATTGCAAGAGTCGTTTCGCCGATCTATCGTCGTCGGCATGCGGATTTACTATTTATTCCGTTTTAATCGCTTTTGCATCGTTGTTCCATATGTATATGAAATAGTTCCAACTCGCGGGAACAAATCGCTCGCGATAATTGCCAATCGACAAAAAATCCGCCGAGACGCACCGTGCAGAGTTCGTGACGCGAATAAATGGATAGTCCGACTTCGCGTATATTTTTGGCAGTAGTTAAACGCGACGCTACATGAAATCGGGGATTAGTTCGGGAAAAGCTGTAACTTGCGTTGGCATAAATTCAATTCCGGAATCATTGATCGCACATCGTTGTGAACACATCGAAAAGACAAACTTTACGATAAGTTGTAGCACGAAGCTTTAATTTGAGTTTTCCAGGTGCATGCTCGTTGAATTCAATGAGTAGAACGCTGCAGAATTAGGAAAGAGTTTAAAATTGAGCAAATCTCAGTATTTTAAATTCAAGCATCGGAAAATCTTAAAATTCAGAGAACTCAGAGATCCGAGGTGTTCTAAATATTTTCTAAATGTTTAAAAGATCTATCTTTAAGTTCCTGCATTATATAATTTTAAAATGTAAATATCTAAAAATAGAGACGTAAACAACGTGCTAGAGAGTCCAATCATTTATAGTTTCTGTAACTAACAATCGCAACCTTATAATAAACTTGTTTCACGATGACTCAAGAAAATTTAGAAAGGAAAATACTATGAGTTAAGTGCAGGGTTGCGGTGGGCGGTGGAAGGGAGAGACGATAGACGTAGAGTCGAATTTGCGAGTCGCGAGGCTTGCAAGCGTCGGTCTGTTGGCCTGGATGTGTCTTGCAAGCTCAGTGCCCCGTGACTCGCAATCCCAGACGGACGCAATCTCGCTGTAGCTCGGTAAGAATGCACCTTGAACGTCGAATGCACTGTCGAATTTCTTGCGTTTTTCTGCAATGTTTCACGCATTTTGACCGTGATTGATAAACATGACAAACATAGCTTCTTGGATCCTTCACCTTCCGACGCGTTCTTATAACATGATAGACACTTGGATACTGCGCGGTCCTCGGATCCCAAAAACTCTCACATTGAATTGAATCCATGAATCGGCAGAATTTTTACATTTCCGAATCTTTAAATTATTAAATTTCTAAATTTTTAAGTTTTTGTACTTTAGAATTGTTAGAAGAGTATATATTTTGAAATACTAAAAAATTATAAAGTCTTAATTCACATTCCAAGATTTTTATATTTTAAAAAGTATTGACATATTTTTTAGAGTATTTAAGGCTGTGGTCCACTTAACACTGCAAATGCTTCGAAGCATTTCTCTTCTCCTTTCTTTCAGGGAAGAAAGAAATAGAAGAAAGATGCTTCAAAGCAATTGTAGCATCAAATGGACTACAGCCTAAAAGTTACTTAATTTCAGAACCTCTAACTTCTTGAACCTTTCTCAATCGCATTCATGTCGCTTCGTTTTTTCTTTCGCGCGACTCGCGGAATGAAGGGATAGTAGCCCGCGAGGCATAATTGCGGTTGCTTCGGTATCTTTCTTTCTTTTTTTAATCTATAATGTACAAAATTGTTCTTTCATCTCATATTTCATAAAGCAGGAAGTTTCTCGCCTATATTATAGGTATTAAGTGCAATATAAGCATTTTGTGTGTAATAATAATGTTCATAATAATTTTATGATTCGATATGCAAATTATCAAATACTTATGAAAATAAATAATAGAACATTATGGCATAGCGATACTTTTCGAAATCACATAAAAAATAAATCGTTTCATTATTATTGCCATTATTACTCGCGTATAATTTCACAAATAAATTTGAACGGGTTCTCGCTCACGTTCAATTAATATCTCTCTTTCCCTCGACAATTAAGCGAAGCATTTTATTGTGCGTATCAACGATCGGTTAGCGGGATAAAGTGTAAATGATAAACGCTCGGTAACGAATATGATCAAAAAAATATTTAAAAGTATTCTCTTTTCTATTTTAATCTTCCCACTTGATGAAATAGTAATAATTCTCTCAAAGTAGATTTTCTACATATGAAGGGGTAAAAAACACATTTTTAAAATATTCGACTTACACCACTGTAGTTTTTACCCCTCCATATAGTGCTAAATAGATACGTATAATAGTATGTATAATAATAAATATAGTAAATAATATAAAAGCGTATGATAGTATATAGTAGAGTCTGCATATGTTGCAGGCAATAACGAATCACGCTAGGGAAAAATTCATAACGATTACCTGTTAAAAGAAAGGCATCTTTTCGGCATCGATTACACATAGACTGATATTGGTTCAGTGTGAAAAAGCGAAATCAGTCGCGCGTTCCGCATTTTGAGGCCGATAGAATCGGCCCATCAGGGGCCGGACGTAAAATCGTTAAGTGGGTCGAGCAAGAAAGTTAGTCCGAGGCATTTCTACTTGCCGCCGTCGACTGTTTAGGGATAAATTAAATTCAGCGGGCGGGCGACGGGAGATAGACACGTTGCAAAAACTTTGGCGCTCGCGTTTCTTATTGAGCGAAATGCTTTTCACTATAGGCAATGATCGGATCAGAATGTTGTTCTTGAAAAATAAAGGAAGCGTTTTTAAATCACTTTTCAACGTGTCATCGCATTGTCGCAAAAATAAATTGTCCACCACACTGCGTGTATCCCGAGTAAGAATTACGCGTGCTAGTCAAACGCGGAACTTGTCGAAACTTATATGCATATAAATTTTGTAGACATTTATTCGATAGGAAAGTTGGCGTAAAAATATTCCTCGTGAATCCCCATATTGTTTCTTGCTACAACGTTGTATCGCGACGATCAAAAATGCTGGCCCTGATATTTCATCGGAATTAATCGTTGCGATAATGGACTGTTCGACACGCGTCGTGTGTAAAATGCGCGGCGCCTCGTAATTGCAATCGATATATCCGGCCGTGCTTGTGAAAAATCGGGGACGCGGCGAGTTTCCGACTTGAAAAAGAGCCGGAAGTCATCATGAAATATCGCGTCGCGGATTAAATGTGTGTTAACAGCAACACGGCGCTGCTCGGTAATCGATCCCGACGCGGATTCATCATTGAAACGCGCATCTATAATCGATGGACGCATTAACCCACTCGAGTCAGCTGCCCAATGTACCCGTCAAGCGTGATTGATCGGATATAAAGCTTCATCCGTAATCATCAAACAATACAGCCCAAGTGAAACGCATTGCGAGTGTAACTGATGGATGAGAAGTAATGTTGTAGCGATCTGCGCGCGGATGTTAATGCTATAAAATATATACTAAAATTAAAGATGAGATCTGTGAGCAGCCGTTAAATCATAAGTTGACGCAATTAGTGAAAAAAGGGTCTAATATAGATATAGCTATTACGTTCACGTTACACTTACCTCTAACTTGAAAACTATATACCGATATCTTCATATATTAACAACAGTATCAGTCTTTATTCAGTCTTTTGTGTCAAATGTACTAATATTAAAATAAGTAATATCTATTCTATTTTAGTGTACAATGTTAATTATGCTAATACAATATAAAAATATATCAACACATTATTTGTATCTTCTACTCAATTCACGCGTAACGCTCATCTTTCTCCAAGAACAAATGTATACATGTTAAATTCTATTTTTCATTTTTTAAATCAAACTTTGGAAAGTCTTTTCTGTCGGGCCGTTTCGGAACGAGCAAAAATGCAGCTACGAGAAAGAATTTCACGATGTTATTTCGCCCGTATTGGCGAAAGGATACGATTCGGCTTTGCAGCAGCCTGTATCGTCGGATATTAGCGGCGATGGCGCGGTATCACGGTGGTATGATCTCGTGAATCCGAACGATAAAACGCGATGGCGTTTTCCACACAGGCACATTCGCGCGATCGGGCATACGTACACGCGAAACAGATACTAAGTCCGTGGTCTGACGAGGCGCAGAAGGTGTTGCACGCAACGCGTATAAATAAGCAGCTGTCCCGATATCCATATCTGTATGCATGAATTTTTCGAGAGGGAAACGTTCGAATTATCTACCTACGGTCTCCGTACGCGGCCAGCAAAACTATCAAACGCGGAATGAATCCAAAAATCACAGTGATATCCCTAAGTTGTCTAATATATTATATTTTATATCATTTAATTTGATCTTATGTCATTTATAATATAAAATTCAAAATTTATATATTTTCGGAACTATAGGGATAAAGAGCTTCAAAATTAAGAGTTTTGCTTCTACGTGTACCAGAGCTTTTTAATGCTGATATATATTACGAAAGTTATTACATAAGTTTTGACATTCTAAGACCTTCGAATCGTACGATTTTCTCGCGAGCATAAATTTTCAGACTATTACATCTGATTACATATAGAATGCTGTAACTTATTTCTTTTTCAAATCCTGGATCTGCGGTTCTTCGGATTCTCATATACTTGCTTCGACTCTGAGAGATTGCAAACAGAATCACATTTCGCAAACGTATTAAAATACTGTTGCTTATAGTATTTGTTTGCGAAATATGGTACACCAATTGACACAAGAGCCGGAAATTTTCGTAATTTATATCTACGAAATTTTATATCTATAACTTAATCTTAGATTTCAAAGATTTTTATTTTTGACATGTAAAATCGTCGAATTTGAAACTAATATTGAACCCTTGTGATCTCATATAACGGGGCCAATCGATGTGTCCTGCGAGAATGACGAGCTTGACGTGCCGTGAAATGATACGGCGCTGAATATTGGTCTACCCTAAAGGAAGATCGCAGGACCTTCTATTGATACGCGAGAATTTCACGGTTCCCGACAACACACGGATATGTGCTGTCGTCCATACCAAAATTCAAGACGATGCGCTTGATCTCGAGAGCTTTCGATAATTAAAATTCGATCGCATGAATTACTATGCGCTGAATCGATCACAAATTTTATCCTTGTGATATGTTTTGTTGTAAAAAGATTGGGATGAATGGCTTAAATAAAACACAAAGAAAGAAAAATAAAAGAAGGAAAAGGAATTTAAAGAAAAGAGAAAAAGACAAAACGCTATCGTTTTTGGAATGTTAATTAATTAACATTATTCTTGCTCCAGTGATATATGTGTTTTTAGAATCGAAGAGAGCTTGAAATAATATAAAGTCAAACGTGATAATTAGATAGTACTCGCTAAAAAAATTAACTGTATATTTTATATTTTATTTAAGCGACATGCTGAATAAAACTGTAAGATCAACCTTGCTAGATGCGAAACAAATGTGTACATTTATCAGTAACTTACAACTCATTCGCGCTCGCTCGAGGAACTAATTAACTACTTTCCGCGAGGGGTAGGCTTTTCCAAGCGGCGATCAGATCGTTTTATCTACAAGCACGCGTTTCGCGCATTCGTACTTTCATTATCACGTACGTGACTGCTTACACAGACAAATGTAATAAATGAATATGCGGGCAACGAAGCGAATGTACCGAAGTGCACCCGCGAAAGGAGTAGGAGTTCGATACACATGTTTTGTTGCGCAATTAATTATATCTATTAGCGAATCGTGCTCGCGTCAATAAACGCCGATCGAGCGCAGGTATAATTAAATTCACGAGCTAACAACAATACTACCTCTGACGCGTGCCTAAACATCGATACGTTATAACGTACTAATATCGTCCGGAAATTGTCACCTGGCCTGTCATCGGTTTCGGGATCCCCCGTGTTTTCCCAGTACAGGAAATTTGTCTCACGACATACCAGAAGCTTGTATTCTGTCCTATCTATTCTGTTAAATAAACTTTCGTACAATAAAAATTTATTTCAACGTTTTTATTTCATTTACTTTCTCGTCGTCTATTTTTAAATTTGTACAGAACATATGTATAGTTTTCTTTTCTATATCTGGGACAAACGTCATGAAATACAAGAGTTAGTTGTAATTTGATCAAGCTAAAGAAAAGGCTATTTGTAGGCAAATTTGTGCAAGGCAAATGCTAAAGACGAAGATTACATCAGTTTTACATATTGTTAAAGAGATCATTCGAAATGACGGTAATTTTCAATCGATCCGGTAATTTTAAATTAAATTGAACCTAACTGAAAATTAATAATGCAAACAGTAACGCAAACTTCTATTCATCATACATTTATAATGTCTAGCATTATAATACGTCACGAAATTTCAGGTTTCTAATTTCATTTTAGATGAGTTTGTTTTTTCAGTAATGTATATCAATCTCTCTTAGTAACGAAGCAAAATATCCTGAAAAAATTAATTATCAAGATACATATCTTTTTCCCATACATACCACGCGTGGACAGATATGAACATTATATTTTCTACGTTCCTACAATAATGTATGTCCAACGACAAACTCGCGTTGGAAACATGCACTGTTTAAAAAATAATAATGTTCGTGGCACATGACTGATGTAAAATACGAATTGAATAGAATGTTACCTTTTAGATTACAAGCGATATTTCACATCGTAAAACTTGAGTGTGTGTTTTACTTTTGTGTGTTTTAATTATGAATATATATAAAAAGAGACTATTTAAAAATTGTCTACTGGTAACTTTTAATTAATGTAAATATTGTATATGTTATATAATATTTTACACTGTATCAATTTTCTCGCTAAGAACGCCTCAGTCTAATTCATTCTATATAAAAATCTATTTCAGATTACTTTTTATCTTGCATAAAGCAAATTTTATACAAAGTGTATTATATTTTTCAAAAATTAACGAAGAATTTTACAAAAAAGATTGGTTCGTAAAAAATTGTACAATATCAGATAAAAGTCAGTATTAAACACACAAGTGTACGCACACATTCTGTTGAGTTACTGCGATGCAATCACGAAGGTTTAATTTATACAACAAAAGAAAAATTTTTCCAGATGCTCTACCAAAAAAATCAACAGAATTTTCATCTGATCGTAGAGATGGCAAAACTTTGTAAAAGTTTCCTATGCAGTTTTCTATGTATACGTGGGTATGTGTGCGTGCGTGTATGTGTGTCCGTCCGTTCCTCGGGTGGAGCGGTGCATGCGCTAAATGATGGCCCTCGGCAAATAGAGACGGCCGAATGCCGATCGAATTGAATTTGCGATTCAGTCGCGATCGCGTAATGACCAGGGCGGTAATCGAAAACGCGCTCGGGGTCAAATTAAAGCTCCGTTGAGTGAAAGAGGGCCGAAGAAAGACCGAAGGCACACAGAGGGTGAACTCTATCGATCAATCAGCCATAAGTAATGCAGAGCTTTTGATGGCTTACCGTTTCATTGCGGGCGGAAAGAGCCGACCAGCATGCTATCACATGGAATGCGACTTTAGTCGCATTAAACGCCAATGCCTAATGACGATAATTGTTGATCGATGGTGCACTCGATGGATTGTTTTGGTCCCGCGAGGATAACTCAGGCATTACGTACATTGGTTTGTCGAATGATTAGGACCGATCATATCAACGTTAATTACCTATATTGTCCCCGTATAAAAAAAAAATCAGCTAATTTTATAAATCAATATTATCTGCAGATATTTTGCCTGTTACTGGGTTATATAATCTAAAAAAGGAGCAATGTAACATAAAAGAATAAAAGTTTAATATAAAAGAATGAAAGATTAATATGCACGAGTTTTGACTGCTTCCAGCGATACCAGCTGAATGTAACAATCGAATATAATTATGCCCCGCGAATATTGTATGTTAAAAGTATTTCATTACAAACGATCGTAACGCAAAGCCGCGTGATATTTGCGTTTATTCCTCGATTACTGCTATGTTATTGATAACATGCGAAATTTCTCGCATTTGCATTGTAAATGCATGAACAGAGTTATTT
The DNA here is from genome assembly GCF_030848805.1 of Temnothorax longispinosus. Classification (NCBI taxonomy): domain Eukaryota; kingdom Metazoa; phylum Arthropoda; class Insecta; order Hymenoptera; family Formicidae; genus Temnothorax; species Temnothorax longispinosus. The sequence goes on from NC_092368.1 coordinate 5,327,212, forward strand.
TCTGTGTCCGCGAGCTATACCTATAAAAGAAATAATTAAACGGATTCACATTGTATAAGGCATTACGTGACTCGCCATATACTATTCTGATTTATTTCAATTGGCTCGTTACATCTTCAAAGTAGCAACCTGTTTATATTATTATTTGCTCTTTTATATGTTGGACATGACTCTTTTCATACTTTTCTCTGATTTAAACGCTTGAAATAAATCATGAAGTACGCCATAAAAATACCTGAACGTGTTTTTCACAAAAATAAATATTACTAAAATGCATTAATTTTAATTAGATAAATAATTAAAAATTTGGTTATTTTCCTAAAAAGTTTTCTATCAAAATTATGTTGTGCCCAAATTCGACGTGCCACTTTATACGACTAATACGAACGCAAATAGAGCATACAGGAAACGGTGACCCAGGTCAGTTAACCCCGAGAGATCCCTTTGCAGCCTTTTACACATAGGGCTATCGAGGGTGATCGGAAGTGTCTTTATCGCGAGCATACTGCTCGTTGAAGCTTATAACTTGCACCTTTATCATTCTCACCGCTCGAAGCCGGAAGCCCTTTGTCTCTTTGTCTTCCCTTGCCTTTCTCTTCGTTTGCTCACCGACGAAGCGATGCGTAAATCGTATTTTTAAAGCTAGATTGTTGCTCCCAAAAATATCTTTTTTTGTTCGTTAAGAAATGATTATCTTGTTTCTCTTATTAGAGAACTTAGTTTTTTACATATTTTGTCCATACATTTTTGGCAAGTATAATATTAATTTATTAAACAGGTTCTCAATCTGGATTATATATTAAAAAATAAATGCCAAATTTGCCAAATAATTGCCAAATTTTCTATAAATTTTTAAGAAGCTTGTCATTAAAAAAGCTAGAAAATTGTTAAGAAATATTATTTTAATTACTTTACTTTTTATAATAAAGAAATTCTATTGCACACAGGTAATAGGTGAACACGCCCAGTATTTTTCTCTTAATAACGCTAGAATCAAAAAGTAAAAAGCAAGGATTGCATCGCGCGCGACAAGCAGATCGTTTAATACGATTCCTTTTCTCGCGATCGACATTACCCGTTTTCCAGGCATTGGGGCTGCAGGATCGATTCTTATTCCGATAGCGTAATATTCGTCAGGCACGAGAGAATCGGCCGCGTTACACGGCACAGCGCCGGCTTTCGTTTACGCGCGAAAACTAGCTGCCCCTCGTCTCATTTTCAGTGCTCAGGCGGCAGGGGGAGACGGAGGATACTCGAAAAGTTTAAGGCTCGTAATAAATGGCTCTCGGCGCCCCTCGTCCGCCGGGGCCCGGCGCGCCCGGATATCATTAATTAACAGTAATTAACGCGCGCGCCGACCCCCTTCGCCGAAGTTTCCGCCGACAGTCGCGCGTCTTGTCGATGAGGGATGAAATCCGCACGCGAACTGTTCCGATGAGTTTGGCGAGCTATGTATCGAGAAATATTGTCGATGAACTGGAATCATTTATAACGGCTGAACCGGGATACATATTTCAACATTTGGTATAATATCGCATGCGTACAGGTAAAATAAATGCGTCATATTTTATGATGCGAGACAAACTACTGGTTGCAGGACAATTATTATGCACGTAGACACAAATGTGTGTGTGTGTTTACTTAAATACAAAAATATATTTTACGCTCGATCAATGTCAATGAGAAGTAATGGGCATGGGAGGTAGATCGTCCTGTTAAAGTAAACTAAGCAACGACATGGTTGTTCTGAATGTTCAACGAGATTGGACGTCATCGATTAGCGATAATTCAATATGGGACATTAATTTTCATTAACTATCGGATATCGAACTTTACTACGATGTTGTATGGTCCTCAGATATTCTCGAAGGAGCCTGCACCGCATCGATTTTCCCCTGAGAGATCCAGTGTCCTCAATGAGGAGATAACAGCAAGTTTGGAGAGACTCGCGAGAGAGAGAAAGTTATATATCATACGAAAATAAACATACATAACCACCAAGAGCGCTCTACATTAGTCGTACAATAATTCAACTCTACATTAATCATATAATAATACATAATAATTGTGTAAGATACTCATTGTATTATTGAAACTCATTATATTATCTAGTTATTATTAACTTATTTTTAATTAATTAATATAACGCAATGCAGAAAATCTTACATTTAAGCAAATGCGTTCAATACACTTATTTTGTTGCTACCAAGATTGCGAAAAGGGTTAGATGTCTCTCTCTTTCGTAGACAATTTCTCCGCATTTTAAGTGAATTATGCTAACGAAATTCATTAAAACACAACAAGTTAGTTTCTAGGCGAGGATTAAATTAGTTTTAAATAATTTGATGCCATGTAATAAATTCTAAATTCATTTTCCGCGCCTTTAAATTCATCCACGAAGCAATCGCGAAATGTGCATAGTCAAATCGTCATTGCGTGATGGAAACGGTTTATCGTTGCAACGTAGGAAGAAAATGCACGCGGCATTCTACATTTCGCGTAATATTCCTTGCGATTTTTACATCCTTCTCGAGTCATTACCGAGAAGCAAAATTCGCGTACGAGAACTTCGACAATTGGTGAACGTCCAATCCGGTGCGATGGCGTAACGATTCTTGTAAATTTCATCGTTATAACTGCTTTTTGAACTCGCGCGAGTGTTCTGCTCGTTTCTCGCGAACGAGGCCAGAAATCGTAACACAGTATATTTCGCTTGTCTGCAAATTTTCCCTGCAACGTAATTTACGCCGTCGTAATGGCCGTCGTTCCGATAAGCGGTCGCATCTTCAGGTCAAGGGAAACGAACGACGTGACTCTTTTTTCGAGAAAAAGGGGCTGCACCTACGCAGTCGGTCGTAAACAGTTTAAAAAGTCGGCAACCGTACAATTCTTTTAGGGACTATCGTATTCTTAAAAGAAGACAGAAATCTACAACCTACGATTAAGATACGAGAAAAATAATGGGATTGTAAAAGTAAAAAAGGATTGAATTAAATTATCACTCAGAAAAGCGGAGCGAGAGATAAGTATACGCCGTAAAACAGAAAAAAATAGGAAGTTTTAGTTTTAAATCGGCGGAAAATAATACAAAGCAATGGAATCGTTACAATTTATTTAATAATTTATTTCAGCATCGCTATTCCGCAAAGTAGCACATGTCCAACATTACTCTGTTATCTGTTATGAGTTCTTCGTCTATTGTCCACTAAAGAAAATTTGAGACGTTGTTATCTCTCACACAGATCGTTCATGAGTGATCGAAATTGTCGAAGCTTGTGTAGCGTAAATTCGTGGATTGCATCGTATCAAATACAAACAAGAGAGAAAGAAGGAGACTGTGAGGAGAGAAATGAGGAGAGAAAGAAAGAGAAAAACAGACAGGTCTCGGGAAACAACGAGAAAGTGTTTTACCTGGTGAAAACGTGACCGTATGAGGCCGCGATCGCCGTTAAGCCGATTTACGAGCGCACGTGTGAGAGTTCTGCGGGCGCAACGAGACGGATAATGACGTTAAGAGGATCCAGGAGCTTCCGCACTCACGTGTCGTGTGTGCGAGAGCCCTTCACGTTCGTCTTCGTCTTCGTCGCCGTGAGACATATCACGTTCTCGCGTGCGTCATGTCGCTTCGCGTCGCGACGCCGCGCCGACGCGCCGGCGACACTTCGAAGCGCATTACGAAATGCATCCACAAGAACCGATGCATCGCGATTCTCGCAGATAACGTCATCGTCAATTCGTACAGAATTCCCTTTCGCCCGGGCATTGACAAATACGTAATAAGCCGGTGAATTGTTCACGGTAATATAACTGATATTTCGGTTGAGATTTGGTTGTGTTATTAAGAAAAAAGTAGTGTCGATTTGGTGATTATAATAACAAGGTAGTAGTTTGGATAGTGCTATGCTCCTTTTGTCACAATGGTAATCCACTACTGCAGTTTGTTGCATTTTATATTAATTTTTATTTGTAAAGCACTTTAGACGATCTATAATTTGTATCAGATTTCAAGGTAGAAATCTGACGCATTTTTATAATTTTTTATGCCATATATTTTATATTTATTCTAAAAAAAATATTTATATAAATAATAGAAAAAAGATATAAGAAAAGCCATGAGGGATGAATGATCAAACATCTACAATTACGGTAATTTATGGGAGCTTTTGTTAAAATTGTATGTAATGGATCTGTTTCAGTTATTTGGAGATATATAACGAGAGGGTAAGGGATCTCCTGAAGCCGTCGACGAGCACGAGCGGTCTTCGAGTTCGAGAACATCCTCGACTAGGACCTTACGTTCAAGGTATTCCGCTCGTTTACCATAAAACCATAACGTCGCGTACGGAGAACGTCGGCTAAAATTCCTCGAGTCTTCTTACTCAGTGTGTTACTATACATGTGGCACTAAGTTCTGCCCTGTTTAAATCTTCCTTTATTTCGCTCCAAAACTATCTTTCTCTATGCTATAAGTATATTTCTCTCGTGTTATTACATGTTCGCCGTGTTATTATAGTCCAATACAAAAACAAATTATTAAATATTATATCATATCGCATTAAATATATTATTAATCTTACAAGTAATGTTTATAACTTTATTTTAAAATTATTCCTTTTTTTCGCATGATATATTTAAAAATGTTTATTAAATTAAAAGGTTCTTGTTTAATATAATCACTATTATTTCTCATATAAAGACAGATACATTTTTTTTGCCTTCTAATCTAAAGTTATTGCGTATTTGCATCCTTGAGTTTTCGATCGATTAAACTCATTAAACTATTCCCAGATTGTGAAATCCTTGAATGGATTGATTCACATATCTTGTCATTTTCAAGTTCTAGAGTATTAGTATAACTTTTGAATCCCTAAATTATCGATTTTTATAATAATAAAACTTTTCTCGATTACAATTTCTCAAAAATTTATACATTGTTTCACGTTATAGACTATTCACCGTCATAATTTATTCCAACAATGAAATTCGATTGATATATGTTTCACAATCGTGATACGAATTGATTGATACATTTTGTCATCGACAACTCCCCGTTTGTCTCCGTTCCTTTTAGGATTGACGCACCATGTAGTTCGCACCCTGGGGTCGTTGATATCATACGTGGAGGAAGGCACGAAGGCGAGGAAGACAGCCTCGACACTTCAGAACCCCAGCAGCAGTCGTAGCCACGCTCTGCTGACCGTCGATCTCTCGCAGGAGACGGCCGACGCCGAGCGTCCTAAAGGCAGTGGTACTTCTTCGTCCTCCAGGAGGCAGGACGCCGCTCCGCGCGGCGGTAGCAGGTTGCACCTAGTCGATCTGGCGGGCAGCGAGAGCGCGGCCACCTGCAGCGGCGTTCATCGACTGAAGGTGAGTCATTTCCTAAAAATAATATCGTCCGCTGGAATATTCGCCGGCTGAATTTCGCGCGATGAAAATCGATATTCGCGCGAGCCCGCTTCGCGGATGGATAGAGCCCCGTTATCAATCTCGTCCTGGCCGCCGCGTCGCGCGCTAATAGACTCGCCTAATCGACCGTCGGAGTTACTCGTGAAAGTAACAAGCGTGAAAAACGAGCGCGAGAAAGCGTTGGAACAAATCTAAAACTGTTTTGTTATCGAAACGTTTCTTTTTCTATATTGACGGATATCTTGATTTATCCGTAACTATTGGAGCATAAGTGTTTAAAAGGTCTAATGTCCGTTAGTGATATCTAAGTAGCACCTGTCTCCATTTTCATCAAGCATAGTTCTGTGCGGTACATGCGTATCATGTGAAAATGGATTTATTTTCGATATGGATTTAATATGTTGAGTGAAAAATATTATGTAAATAAAGCGGATGTGTGTTAATGCTCTATAAACCAATCCACGTGCCATTTTGTCATTACTGTGATCAAGCATTGACGTTGATGTGATCATGCCTTCTATGATACGGAAAGAATCATCACAACGTTGCAAAAATTCAGGAATCATCGCTAATAGTATTTCACGTATGAAAGTCAAAGTATGTTTTTGTGATTAAAAACTCATATGTTAAACTAACAAGTTTTATAATTACATTCATACGCTATTGCTGAGAGATATATGTATTATCAATTCAAAAACACGTGCAATGTTATCGTAACCAGTTGCACTAATTTTATTTATTTGTAAGAAGATAATTATCGATATTCTAAATTTTTTCTTAAGATTAAGAATAAAGAATAAAAATATGTATACCAATAAAAATATCCAATTGGCCTAATAATTTTGACATCACTATCGCGTTATTTTTTTTGTATCGTTTTGTAGGAAGGTGCGAATATCAACAAGAGCCTAGTGGCTTTAGGGAACGTGATATCCGCACTCGCCGAGAGAGGCTCAACCGGAAGTAGGCCAGGAAGAAGATACATCCCTTACAGAGACTCTTCGCTCACTTGGCTGTTGAAGGATGCACTCGGCGGAAATGCCACCACCATTATGCTCGCCAGTAAGTATCTGCCGGTATTTTCCTTTTGATCTTTCCCCTACCGTCCTCTCTGAACTCGTATTCTCCCCCTTTTTCAGCCTCCGCGATCTTAGAATGTTCCATCGACGTTAAGAGGTTTCCTTTTGGGAATATTTCGCCCGCGCAAATCGCGTTCCCGGTGTGTATTTTCGTGAGGAAATTATAAGCTCGCTTTTCCCCTCTTTTGATCTCAAACCTTCCATTTTAATATCCTTTCTGTTGCTAGAATGACGCACCGTTCTCGCGCGCAGATTGAAATCCAACGACCAATTCGACATTATTTAATTGACCCTTTTAGTGCGAGCCTTTCACGCTAAAGGAGTTAATTAAGATCGGCTACAATCAATTAATTTATTTCACGCTCTTTTGTCTTTCATGTGTTTCTCGTTAAAAATTGTTCAAATCATTCAAATGTCTTCCTCCGAAAACGTTTCGTGAATGTTGGATTACAACGAAAAACCAACCATTTCTCTTTTCTCTTTTTACAACAGCAATTCCTCGTCTTCTTATAAATTCCATTAGTTATCGGAAGAGAAATATAATCGCGAGATTCGTGGAAATTATTCCCATTTGCGATAACCCGGGCTGGATGTAATTGGTTTAAATGCTTTTCCAGGCGAGCTAAGACGCGGAGATTAAATTTCAATAGAGCCGAGATAGAGAGACGCGAAAAGCGGTAAATAAGAAATCTGTAGTGAGCTTGCGACAGTAGCTACGTGATCGATCCATCGCCAATATTCTTCCCGCAGTATATGGTAGTCGTTATCGAACATAATTCAATATTTTTAATAACGTAACGCAAAAATATATGCTTCACAGCTATAATATACACTCTCTAGTACCTATAGATTTAATAAAAGATTATTAAAAGCCAATATAAACAAGTTAAATTAATATGAACAATAAATAAATTAACGTTAGTAATGATTACGTGTATAAAGAATATTTTTTAAATCATTTATTAATTAAATAATCACCTAAATTGTAAAATATTTAAACATACTCGAATTTTTATGTAAATTTTAGTTAATACATTTTTAATAATATTGTTAAAACTTTAGTTTTGTAGAAAGCATGTTAAAAATATTTAGGAACAAAATTAATCCGACTTTTTTAGTAAACTAAACTTGTTCATAATGAATTTATCTTTCGTCGTAGTGTCACCTTAGAAGGCCTGGTTATATTCGACTCTCTTTGAATGCATTAATCCTCACAATAGTTTCTCTTAAGGGAATAAATGTTACGCGAATTGGACAGAGTGTTAAGAAAACTATCGTCATCGTAAAAGACGATTAATATTGAAATTTTAAAGCAGGGAAACGCTATCTTCCCGTAGAAACCTATCGTAGTTAGATAGATAAAGCACGTAGAGAGGATTGCGTTACACAGTTTACCAATAGATAAATCTTTATCTTTTCAAGCAAAAATTGATATCTTTTCCTCGGATTAAAATCAAATCAGATTAGCATTTAAAATATAACAATAAAAAAATAACGATAAAATACATAATTCACGGATGTCTATTTTGAAGATAAATATGAATTATTAATGTTGAATGTATTAACCTTTTCGCGTTCCTGCTTAATCTTCTTTGATTGAATTTGTAGTTTAATTTGATGATTGTGTGTACTAAAAACATGGTAATTTTTAAAATATACATTATATTCGAAATAGTTGACATTGGTCTATGGAGAGGAAGACAAACTCTTCTGTCTTCTATTTAACTGTTTACTTCGATTCATTGATTATCATGATATTTTTATCTCTTCTATCGTTCCGTGATAAACGAAACTGACGTAATTGAGCAGGCGGCGTAGAGAGACGTTAATCAAGGGAAGGCGCGCCAGTCTTTCTTCTTTCGATTCGTCACAATTAATTGCCGAAATGGAAGAGTCGATCGCACGATTCGTACAATTGACCGGGGAACAACGGCGCGGTATGACGAGTTTTGCGAATACTTCTATATAACAGTTCTAACCGGCTTGGCGACGTATATAATTAATCGTAGCGGAATATTTCGAGCCGCTGATCATCAGCAATTAATTGAATTGCTAATAGCATTTCGGTTTATTATCGGGGAGACGTTTAATATTCAACGGACCCGCATTTGTGATTGAGCGTAGTGCGTAGATGAATAGACATTACATTATCCCGCGGACCGCATACTGTCGCCGCGGTGGCGGATTTTATACGTCGATTCCGCAGTACGACGCGACGTCCGGAAAAGATACCGTCCGCTTGAAAATTCATTTCGGATTATCGAGCTCTCTCGGTGAGCCATGAATTATTTCCGGTTGACTTGTCCACGCGGAGTTTCGTTCCGTACATTTCCTCTCGATTAATTCGACAGACGCCCGCCGTTGAAAGTATCTGATTATCTGTATATCTACGGATTTATGAATCGGCGAATCTTATATAGATTTCATGTTTTCAAAGAGCAAGAAATAAAGTATTTCTATATTGAAAATGCACGTGACGTTCTTTTTAGTAAGCTGAAAATATTTCGCACGGTCCCATAGTCTCTGAATAGGCAAGCGATATTTTGCGATATTTCGCGATATAGACCCTTCTAGTAGATATTATTCCTAAAAAAATCTTTCATTATCGATATCTAATCGCTAATGTACTTAGAATGCAATTGGCCGCAGCCGCTAGTATTAATCAGAAAATCGCACTGTAACGATTAAATAGTTGTAGTTGAAACGTACGACAGTTTTATCATACATTCTTAAACGTTAATACGAGTTTTGGTGTTTCTTTCAGCGATCTCTCCGGCTAGCGGAAGTTACAACGAGACCGCGCACACCCTACGATTCGCGCAAAGAGCGCAGAGCGTGGTCAATCGACCAGTGGTCAACGAGGATCCCGTGGAGAGAATCATTCGTGAATTAAGGGCCGAGGTCGCCAGATTGAAATCTTTATTATCGGAAAAGGCAAGAAATTTGCAAGTATTTTACTCAAATTTACGCAAATTATAAGAAATATTAGTTTGAGGACTAAATACGATATATATTGCTATAAATTGAGAAATAGACAGACATATAAAATCAAGAAATATAAAAACATCACAGATAAAAAAATGATTTTAGCTTTTTAAACAATTAAGATAATTACGTAAAAATTGACATAATGTAAAATACAATTGATATCTAAAAATTTCAATAAAATGTCAGTTGTTGCACGTTACACATTTCGGGATTATTTCATACGGTTAAAAATGAATCAACTTTTTACAAATTTTTTTCGCAGAAGTGTTATTTTAATCGAATAAAAATTAACACCACTTACTCGTTTGTCTTCTGACGTGGCTGAAATGAAAAATCGAGCTTGGCGGAAGCGAGGCTGAAAACGCAAAAGGATTTAATCCCCGGCCTGATGTTGATCGAGCGACTTTATAAGTCGCGGCCGGAGATTCGCATGCTGCCGGCAGAAAATATTAATGAGTTTCGAGCGGCGCGCGATCGGTAATAGCGTGATATTATAAAACAAATTTCGCAATTTTGCCTGACGTAGAACGCGCGGATCCGCGATAAATAGCGGCCGATTTTTCAGTGGCGTTTTAACTCGCGCGCGAGAGGGTGTGCGAGTTTATTATCGGGGTTTACCAATACGAGCGGCGTTGCGATATTGTCCGATGTCATTACGTAAATGAGATTCATTGATCGTTTATTTGACACTTATTGAGCGCCCGTTGCGAGCGATTGGCCGAACGATTGCTGATAAAATATAGCACGCCGATGGGTTACGCTTAACGAGCGAACAGCGTTTCCATTTCCATCAGGTAGTTTCTATCCTTCATTTCCACACGTTGCATAATCGCCGATTAATTAAATTCCTCATGCTTCGTCCGCAATCGCAACTTCGTCGACTATCCACGAGCTTGCGCGTCGTATTTTAAATCCGAGATAAAATATTATTCATGCAGAATAATAATTTCTTTTGAAAGATAGAATATCATAATTATGATGTATATTGGAAATGGAAATATTAAAACAAAATCAAATGCTTCTCTCTTTCGTTAAAAGCAGAAAGCTAAAAATTGTCAATTCAAGTTGATATAATTTAAATATTAATTTTAAACATTGATTTAATTATTTATTTATAATTTTCAATTATATAACTTATAATTTACAATTTTAATAACGGTGGAGGTTATTGCGAATTTTAATATATAATAAAAAATTAAAAAGATATATGAGAAAAACTAGAATCTAAAATTAATTATGGAGAAAGCACATAACTTAAAGTACTTTATGCATTGTATGGCGAAAAATTAAGACTATACAGCTTAAAGAAAATTTGCTATCCAAATATGTCATATCCATTCTCGGTTTAAATTAAAATCAGTTATACGAATCTTATTGCAGGATATCGACCAGACTAAGGCGCCGTGTTGCTGCGGCAAAGTTCAAAGTTCAAAGGATTCCGCGACGGACCCTCAGTATCGCAAAGAACAGGAATCGCTCAACACCTCACGATCCAAAGAATCTGATCATAAGAACAAGACTATACAATCGAAAGATAACAGATTTCTCAATGTACTTCCGATAAGAAGATTCAATTCCAGTGACAGTGTGACGGCTTATGAGACGGGCTCTTCAGGGTCCATCAGAAAATTCAAATCTTTCGAGCATCTGCAACTTCCGGATCGCTTTGTTGGCAGTTACAACCAGGCCAAAGTTACCGAGTTGAACGACGAGGACGACGAGGTGGTGGACGAGATCAATGAACCGGTTTTCGTGGATATACCTACGCTGGTAGCTGTGCTGATCAAGCCGGACGACAGTTTGCAAGAATCGTCGGCACAGATCGAGGAGATTTGTTCCGATGAAGTGCAAGAAGATTCGATCGATGCCGATTTTATAGAAGGCAGCAATGAAGATTTCGAAGGACCGGAAAAAATTGACGACGATCATGATGATCGCAGTAGCTCAGCAAATTCCTGCATCTTGAAAGACTCAGAGATTGTTGATCTTCATCAGATTACGTCAGAATGCCTTCCACAAAGTCCGGCATCCGTTGGAAGAAGCAGACCGAGAGGTAAATTCAGTAAGCAAAATTCCGTCGATTTACCTTCGTCAAATTTGAACGTCTCAAAGAAGTTCGGCTCTATCGACGGGATTAACAAGAAGAAAGAACCATTTTTCGGTGTTCAACGATCGCATACGAACTTGGAGAAACGTCCGACGCTGCCCGATCGTGGAAAGAAACTTAATAATATTCGCGAGATCGACGATCGCAAGGCAAATATTAAGTCGGCGAATATTTGGAGAGCGATCGGCAGCAAGGATCATCTGCAGAGAAAGAGCAGCAACGAGTCTGACAAGAGTCTGAAAGACACCAACAGAGCAGGTAGCTATAATAATATTGGCAGAAAGCCGAGTTTAGAAAGCTTGAAAAGGAAAACTAGCAAGGACAGTAGCTCAAGCAGCTCCAAGGACGAACAGATCTTGATTTCGAATTTGACGCGCGACAGGTTAGCGCGCAGAAAGAGCTCCTTAGATCGGGAAGCAGCAACGGCAGCGGCGGGTGGTTTAAAGCATCACACAGCCATTCAGAAAGTAAAACGCGCCGAGATTGTGGCGGCCGTCACAGAAAGACTCTACTCCAGTAGAAAGCCCATAGAAGAGGCCAACATGGCGAGTAGCAATACATCGGGTACGCGTTCACCGCCGGAAAGTACCGACGTGAAGATGCCAGGCAGTCTCCTAGCGCGATCGAAACTCCAGGAGATTTCGCGGAAAATGCTGATGAAACGACGAAGGATCAACGTGGACACGCAGACGGAAACGGCGTCGACGCTGCGCTTCAAGGATATGGCGTGTCTGACGGACGAACCTAAGGTGGTACTTCAAGACGCAGCGGTCCTCACAGACGATCATACGGACGTCGCGGTAATCGAAATGGTAGATCGTCGATTACCTGTTCTTAGGGTAAAGGACATGGCAACGTTGACGGATCAACGACCACCAACCAGCATCTTTCGCTGCAAGGATGCCGAAAGCTTGACCACCGACCTCGACTTCGATGACTATGAACTTCACTCGCCGCGAAATGATTCCGGTATACTTTCCGACGACGTGCAGAATTATACTGAGAGCAATCTGTCTAGCGCCGATGTATCCGAGTTTTATCCGGAAGGTGACAAAAAAGTACCGTGCGTGAATATCGTGGATAGTTCGACCAATACGTTCCTCACGTCGCCGGGGAGGAATTCGGCGGTGCAAACGGCACGTTTAGAAGCAGCGAGTCAGCAAAAAAATAATTCGGAGAGCAGAAACTATAGCAAATGCTGTAGTTTATTTCACGAACTCAACCAACATGTACGAGCGAGTAGTCCCGAGAAAAACGTTATCTCCATATCTTTACCGGAAATGATCAATATAACTATCGAGAGCACGAATGGTCTAGAATCAAGAATAGCGGTGATAGACGGCAATGATGATGCCGTGGAAGAGAAATCGAAACCTATTTCTAGCGACAAGGCAGCTCAGACGGATGAAGAGATTAAAAATGAAATCAAAGGATCTTTTTTAAAGGATTTTACAGTCAAATCGACAGCCACTCAGGCGGACGGCAGAGTTTTCAGGATCGAGAATATCTTTCAAGATCCGAAAGGCAAAAGCTACCATGACGTGACCTCCGATTTAAAGAAAGAAATTGCGATGAAGAAGTCGATTACTTTTAGAAGTTCTTTAGGTACTTCTTCTGTCATCGGGACGAAAGAGAACAGCACAGAGACGGAATGGAACGGAATATACATTAATGATGTTTGTCACAGAACGCGGCCGATTCCGAAAGGCGGTTTAACGCAAGCTTTCATCATTAAGAAACGTAGCTACAGTTTGAATCCTAGAAGGACAATACAAAGATTTGCCCGTCATGATCTATGGAAGAATTGGACCCTTCCGTATCCAGAACAATCGCCAGAATTTTTTGATTATAACAGAGAGACAGCTATGCCATCTTCTACGCAACATGATACTAATTTAGAATTAATTGATGACTTATTCTCTTCTACAATGAACAGCGAATATACTTTTGTCGCTAAAATTCCAAAAGAAACGGCTCAGGAATCATGTATTCAAGACTCTAAAGACAGATGCAAGAACTTGAAGAAATCAAAATCTGTTTCGCTAAAGAACTTATTAAACTACGATTATAATTTTTCGGATGACAGTCTTGATTACGATGAAGACAACATCACGAAGGAAACAGATGAAGCGAAAGCGGTGGATTCGCATGATGACAAGAATTACGAGAGCCCTTGTCCTCCGGATGTCGTTGCGCACACGAAAAAGGAAACTTTGAAGTCAATGAGTCATGTAGATTCGGTTAATGTCGAGTCCTCGATAGATGACGATTTTGATGATACTCAGATCGAATTTCCGAAGAGAAAACCTACTGAAGTGTCAGAGAAGAATCTAATACAGGATTTCAAGGCATTAATCCTAGGAACATCATCGAATATCGTAGATAGTGACTCCGAAGAAGAAGCAAAAACGTATATCAGGCAGTTTGATAATATCAGCAAGAAAAAGGTGTCTTTTTCAAATCCTAGTAACCTCGAGGAGATATCTGACGTTGTGACTAATCGTAAAATTCTAACATCAAAGCAAAACTCAGAGGTAGCTTTGAAGTCTATTATTAAGAAGATAAAGAAGAAGAAGCCGGTTGTGACTGAAAATTTGGATATCGTTCAAATGTCGAATGTCGAAAATGGTCAGTCCTTGCAACAGAAAAAGATACACTCATCAAAGAGCGAGGAAGTTCTATCTACTTTGAAAGAGAATCATGATTCCGAGGATTCCGAAAAATCGCTTAATGACGAGAAGGTGGATTTCTCCAATGAAGATTATCGCGAAAATTCTCGCAACAAAATTATCAAAGACAATGTCGTCATCAATGAAGACACCCGTTCTCGTACAGCATCGAAGAGAAATATTCTTGAAGATTATTTGAATGAGGCAATAACCTTCATGCGCAACATGAACTCTATCAACGAGTACATGAGTGCCACAAACATGTTGGAGAACTATGGAAAGCGTCGTAGAAGACGAGGTCGTCGTGAAAACAATCTGAAGACGGACAAAGATTACACAGAGTTCCGAGGGCGCAGAGTTAGCCTGAAGGATGACACCGACAAATACTTGCAACCGGATAATGATGAAGTTGTTGCTGTCGAATCCTACGTAAAATGTTTAAAAGGTATCGAGAGATTGGAGGCATGCATCGATAAAGTCAGCAAGCATAATCAGGTCCTTCGGGACAAATATGGTATCGATGTCGAGTCTGCTGGCGCTAAATCGAGTTTAGCGAGTCCCAGTGTAGACTCCGGTGTGTCCAGCATCATTGACAACGCGATCCATCAATGCGGGAATACTGTTTCCGAAAATGATGCTGAGAATTGCGATGAGTCCAATCTTTTCAGGATTTCCTTGCCGCTTTTGTCTTCCACTCGAATTGACGTCACAAAACGGTCTACGTCAAATGAGCCAGAAAAGTATCGAGCTCTTACTGAGACAGATGAACACGATCTTGACGACAAGAACAACAATATTACAACTGAGGATGATCTCGAGCGTAAAATCTTCGATCAACTAATGGGCGCAGCCGATTTTAGTAAATGCTGGAGTCTGAAACAATCCCGACAGGAACGCCTCCGGAAAATATCCGACCTTAGATCGCAAAGCCTGACAACTTACTCCAAGTTACGGGGGACTTTCCAACAAGACACTCATGGCATCCTTAATTTCGACGAAGTTTCTACCGCCGAGGATTATCTCGGCCACATTCGTGGAATTGAGAGTAGCGCCTGGACATTTAAGAAAACGAAACTCTCGGATCAAGCAGACGATATATTGTCTACTAACTCGAGGACATCGATCGGTTTGAAGATTGATTCTGAAGAATTTTGCAACGAATCGCCGAAAGACTACGATAATCTGTCAGACATTGAAGCGTCAAACGAACCGACGATTTTCGAGATAAAGCATCATGATTATCTGGCAGACCCTGCAAAATCGATCGCGATAGGACAAACGCCTTATGTAAAAAAAGAAATCACGCGGAGGTCAAGAGATAGTTTAAGAACTGATTTAATGAATCCCAGACTTGGAGATTCTTTCACCGTGGAATTGAAATATCCTGGTAGTCCGAGGGCGAAATTTTTGGAGCTTTTAAAAGAGAGGAGACGTATCGTAGAAAACAGCAGAGGTACGAATGCATTTTAAGGATATCATTCAAGCGATCTTTCTTTTAAAATTATAGATTATAATATACCTATTATAACATTTGTAATATATTCATATGTATATTCTTAATCTTTAGGGTTTTAATTTTGTCTGTAATAATTGTAGAAAATGTAGGAACAAATAGGTAACGAATGTATTCAGATATTTCATTAGATTAAGTAATAATACAGAACACTTTACCTCTATATATTATCACTGTAAATAAAAATTTTTATATAATATGTCTAATAAATTACATAAGTTAGAAAAAAACTGTTTGTAACTATTTTAATATCTCATTTCTTGTACATACATTTTATTTACTTTTGCGATATAATTTTTGTACATTGCCTCTCGAAATAAAATACATTGGAATAAAAAATAACTCACCGGCCGATGCGCAACAGCGGAGTTGTAATTCTGCGTTGATCTGTAACAAAAGAAATATTTTTATATTAAAGCTACGTCCAAGATAATCGATAGTAAATAATTATTGCCCGTTTTTAAAACGTCATTTTGACAACTATCTGATTTAAAAATGTGAGAAACAATCGCGGCTGGCGGCGCCACAAGCGGCTGGATATTTCCGCGTTAATTTTAGTTCGCATAATTAATCCGCGAAAAATTTTACAAATAATATTGCGACCGTGCGAATAAGAGAGAGACGCGACGTTCGCGACACGTGTAATATATCTCTTCTCACTTAGCTCGCATACGCCGGAGATCGGACTCGGCCCGAAATTACACTGTAGTTAAACGGCGAAAGTGGCAAAGTCCACCACAGAACTGACAAGACGGCAAAATATAATAAATGATTAACAACTACTCACCCCACAGTCGCTCCGCCGTCGCCCGATGCCTCCCAGGCCTCCTTTTCCTCTCCTCGATCCTCCAGCACGAGGATTCTCTAACTCCTTAACGACAGTTTCAATATCGTTGCGCAGATTTTTTACCATATGTATAATACCTGCATAATACCTGTGCAACGATACCGAACCTGTCGTTAAGGAGTTATGGCGTTTTCGATTTACTACTCGACCCGACTCGGGTCGCATCAATGGACGTGGAATACATACATAGATATGTATGCATTCCACGTCAATGATGCTAGAGTCCTGTATACATGATGCGACCCGAGTCGGTTTGAGTCGCAAATCGAAAACGCTATTAGAGATCCCCGTGTAGTCCTACTCCGTTGCAGCGTTGGTTCCTTGTCACATCTCCGTCGGCGAACTCACTCACTCGTTCACGCGTCGTCGCTTCTGGGGCCCGATTCTCTATCGACAAACGTATGCGTAAACTCTGCTCTAACAGAAAAGCTGCAAGCTTATTGGCTAAAAACTGTGCGATAGCCAATCAATTTGCAGCCTTTCTGTTAGAGCAGAGTTTGCGCATACGTTTCTCGTTAGAGAATCGGGCCCCTCTGATCGCGCGATACTTTCGACACTTTGCACGGTACTCCGAGCATTTAATCTCGCGACGCAGCGCGTATTTACACGGCGTTGAAAGAATTACGTCGGAGAAGCTACGAAACTATACGCGTGGCCCGAACACACACTTTTTTATAACAGTAACAGTAAAGTTTCGACCAATCGCGTTGCTTGAATCGGGAACGTACGGCCGTACATATATGTTCCCGAATCGAGCAACGCGATTGGTCGAAACTTTACTGTTACTGTTACGAAAAAGTGTGTGTCCGGGGCTTAATTAACATGGCGACGCGCAGGCGGGGGCTGAGAGAATTTTGTAAATCGCGCGGCCAACTTCACTCGCGAGCAACCGTCGGCGTCGCGAGGACGCTTCACTTGCTGCTTGTGAAGCGTTTTTTGTCAACTACAATTAAATCATCGATTTACGAACAGTGTCTGTCACCCGCGATCGCCAGATATCGAGACACGATCAAATACGAAGGTATATAAATGTACGACGTTAATAGACACTGCGATAGTTAATTAAACACGTCGCGGCGTCACTCGATTTTAGCGTCCATTCGTATCGTTAATGAAATTCTTTATCCGTGTTCCGAAACGATGTCCAATCAACTTTGTTCCGAATTTCGAAGTCGCGCGACACAACGCGAGACGCGGAGTCATTGTCGGTAAAAGCGAGATTGATCATCCGAAAGAACGTAATCAATATACATATTATACTATCGAATATATTATCGAATGCGACGTACCTCGGTATCCATATAAATTTCGCGAAGCACATGTACGTATTAAATTCGATATATCAGTTTTTCGTAATCTAAACCGCCGCGCCGGGACCCGGCGGGCGGCGGACACACACTTGTTCGTAACAGTAACAGTAAAATTTCGACCAATCGCGTTGCTTGATTCGGAAACGTACGGCCGTCTGTTAAGCTGGCCACACACACTTTTTCGTAACAGTAACAGTAGGATTTCGACCAATCGTGTTACTCGATTCGGGAACGTACGGCCGTACGTTTTCGAATCGAGCAACGCGATTGGTCGAAATCCTACTGTTACTGTTACGAAAAAGTGTGTGTCCGGGGCCTTAAGCTGGATTTTCACGAGCCGCTGAAACCGACCGTTCGAGCGACAAAACGGATCACGTGACGACGTTTGTATCGTTTGTATGGTACAAACGTCGTCACGTGATCCGTTTTGTCGCTCGAACGGTCGGTTTCAGCGGCTCGTGAAAATCCAGCTTTACTGTTACGAAAATATGTGTGTCCAGGCCCTTTATTCCGCGATGCGGTCTGATTATGAGTCTGTTCGCGTTGCTTGCACTTTTTGCACTCAGCATCGTCGCTTTCTCTCTCTCCAACGGCCAAATATATATTTATCTCATTTCAAGTGCAAAAATGTTTGGGGATTTCAAGCAACGCGAACAAGCTTTATGACTGATGTGAGAGCGGCGGCCGGCGACGTTAAAGGGTTAAAGCGCGGTCGTGCGCGCCGCGGTAAACACGAGTAGTGGGGGTAGAGGAGCGGTATCGAGGCGTGCTGACGTTACGCATACCGAGCGCGCACCGTGCCTAGTCACTTGTAGCCCCCACTTCGTCCCTACCAATAGTACCAATCGTGTTGACGAGTAGCCGGTAGCTGCGGCGCGTCGCCCGCGACCCGCGCTACGTTATTCAGCTTCTTCGTCGTAATCAGTCATTATTTTTTTGTTGTCGTGTAACTAAGTACGCGCCGCGTCGCGAGATTAATGCCGGGAGTGTCAGTGTCGTGCGAAGTGTTGAAAATATTGCGGAGATCGCGCGATCATAAGCGACGATATTGGTCGATTTTCATGAATGTCGTGAGTGATTGGCCTAGTTTACACCAATCTTTTGATACGCGTATCAAATAGAGCTGATCAGCCAATAAGCAAACTAATTTACTAGTTATTTACTATTATACGCGTATCAAGTGATTGGTGTAAACTAGGCCAGTGACGCGACGCGGACGCCATGGTTGCTTTTGGCGAGTGAAGTTGGCCGTGCGATTTATTAAACTCTCTCCGCCATTGTTCGTCTACCTGCGGGACATCGCGGATCGCGGCACGGGCGTGTCGTCGAGCGGATCGCACAGCTTCGTCGTAATTTTTCCGTCGCCGTATAACTAACAATAAGTACGCGCCGCGTCGCGAGATTAATGCCGGGAGTGTCGTGATAAGGGTAGAAAATTTCGCGCGATCATAAGCGATGATATCGGTCGATTTTCGTGAACGTCGTGTGTGAGCGACACTGAGCGACGCCACGGTTGCTTTTGGCGAGAGAAGTTGGCCGTGCGATTTACGAAATTCCACCATGTTGTCGTCTACCTGCGGGACATCGCGGCACGGGCCGACGCGCGACGACGGGCGTCGAGCAGATCGTATAGTTTCGTTCGTAGCTTTTCCGCCGTAATTTTTCCGTTGCCGTGTAATTAAGTACGCGCCGCGTTGCGAGATTAATGCCGGGAGTGTCGTGGGTCGAAAATATCGCGCGATCATAAGCGATGATATCGGTCGATTTTCGTGAACGTCGCGAGTGAGCGACGCCACGGTTGCTTTTAGCGAGTGAAGTTGGCCGTGCGATTTATTAAATTATCTCCGCCATTGTTCGTCTACCTGCGGGACATCGCGGATCGCGGCACGGGCCGACGGGCGTGGCGTCGAGCGGATCGTACAGCTTCTTCGCCGTAATTTTTCCGTCGCCTGCGCCACGTCGCGAGATTAATGCCGGGAGTGTCGTGCGAAGTGTCGAAAATATCGCGCGATCATAAGCTACGCGATCTTATCGTCGATTTTCGTGAACGTCGCGAGTGAGCGACGTCACGGTTTCTTTTGGCGAGTGAAGTTGGCCGTGCGATTTATTAAATTCTCTCCGCCATGTTCGTCTACCTGCGGGACATCGCGGATCGCGGCACGGGCCGACGGGTGTGGCGTCGAGCGGATCGTACAGCTTCTTCGCCGTAATTTTTCCGTCGCCTGCGCCACGTCGCGAGATTAATGCCGGGAGTGTCGTGCGAAGTGTCGAAAATATCGCGCGATCATAAGCTACGCGATCTTATCGTCGATTTTCGTGAACGTCGTGAGTGTGCGCCAACCGGCCAACGGATTAACGCTGCAACGGAGAAGGACCTGGCGAATCGTGGTGAGGAGGAGGAGGCCTGGCAAAGGCATCGGGCCCCGACGGAGCAACCTTGGGGTAAGTGTTATTTCTTATTTTTAACCCTATTCGCTCCAACCATGCCTTTCGTGTCCCACGAATTTCTATCAGTCGTTTGTTCCGGAAAACAAATGATCGTGGGAGAATCTCCTCCACGCCGGAAAAAAGTTATTGTGGCAGGAAACCTCAGGTAAAAATTTCAAAGTCCTAGCTCATTTACTCTCGAAACGGGGAACAATCAAAATCTCGGTGGGACATGAAAGTGCATGGTTGGAGGATTACGTCAGTGTTGTGTGAAAGGTAAATGAGCATTTTTTTCGATAAAAATGTATTTTTGTGTATAATTTAACCGTATTTAAAATATTTTTATCGTTAAAAAAGAAATTTAACATTCCACAGAGGTCTATTATGGCTCAGAGGCAGGTGGAAGAGGTGGGGAGGAGCTACGATTATATAAAAAAAATTAATTTTTTTACATAAAAAATATCTGTCACACTTCAAATTCGCCTTTTCTTATTCAGAAATTCTTTTTCTAGCATTCTTTAAGTCCTTAAAGTCCTTCTGTACCATTTAAAAATTACCAAATTTGCGGCGACGAAATTAAGTATTCCTATTTAATTAATAATTATCTCATATTTTTTTTCTCATTTGCACTACTTTTAGCTTTAATTTGCGTTTTGGTTCATTAAGCTTCGTCAATTTGTTCGTTATGATTTTTTAAGTAAAACGAGTCGTAACGTGTGTTTGTCAACATATAATTGTTGTAAAAAAATATTTAAATAAATGATTTTCAAATGTTCTTTACATTGATTTTTAGTCGAAGGTACAAAGATATTATAATAATTTTTGGGGAATTTTTCAAAGCTATTAACATTATAAAAAACACGTGGGACTCGAAAGTGCATGGTTGGAGGATTATTGGGGCGAAAAAAACGTTGGAGTGAATAGGGTTAAAATCAATAGTTCTTTTCTATTTATTCGCGTTGATTTATCTCGGATAAGCAAGAAATAATTTGAGAAACCGAAATTTTATCTAAAATTTTATAAAAGTTTATTCTCATAAAGGTTTTTCTCAGGAAATAAGTAAAATATACATATATTAGTAAATCTAATTAAAAGACGAATTAGACGTGTGTAAAAATTATTTTTGAAACATTGATTATTTTGAGCGTCTATTTAATATGAATCTTTCATTTTTGTGTTACAGAATCATCGGAGCTACGTGGCTGACGAACTCCGCCCGTTGCGCATCGGTCGGTGAGTGACTTTTTTTATAATGATCACTTAATATCTGAGGTGAGATTGGGTGAGATCAAATGTTTGCGATTTATTTCGCGGTTTGGTTCGTGGTTTGCGGTTCGCGATTCGGATTGTACTAATTTTTTTCCATCATTGATTTATTTATTGAATCATTCATCGATTGATTTTTTAATTTCGGTTGTTTCGTGTACATTATGCTATTTAAATTCAGATATTTGCGATCAAGATATAATCTCGACGATTTCGATTAAAACGCGGTTAATATATTCTTTGCATTCTTTGAGTCGGGGCCGGTCGTTTGGTTGCCTTTACCTTTATCTAAACTTAAACGCATAAAAATATACAAACAAGCGCAATTCTCGTGCCTTTTCTTGTTTAAGACATTTTCGTTATTTTTTTGGAACTTGCAGCTGAAAATTATCAAAAATATATTTTAAAAGAAATACCTACAGATTTCTCTAAACATTTTTACGTAAAATGTTAATATTTAATTATTTAAAGTTTAAAAACTATTAAATTTAATATATAAATAGGGGTATTCAAATAAGTTAGAGTTTAACGGTTTGACAGGTTATGTCGGGTTAAAGTCGAGTAAAAAGTTAATTTTCAAACTTTTAACCTAAAGATTAATGTGATAGGTTAATGAGTCACTTATGTATTTTGCATAACCTTAAAGCATAATTATGAAAATTATTTTCATAAACTAAGTTTTGTAGGCACGTGTTAATAAAATAGGCTGTATGCACTAAGATTGTTTGCTCCGTTTATTACATCAGCTTCGTTCACTCCATTTACACAATTCCAGCCTCTGTATTTCGATGACAATGCGTATTGTCGCGCGCGATCTTCTGCCGTGTTATTTTCGTAAAACGAGGAAGATCTTTCAGCGACGTTTTATCGATTGGTCCACGCGTAAAAGAAAACTGAGTTCTAAAAATTAAATCAGTAAAACCGCGAATTTGTCAATCCCATGACGATTAATCGCGTGGATTTATCAATATTAGTACTGTCTTTAAATCCACTTCTTTCTCTATAGTTTAGATAACATGGCAAAGCCGGCAGAAAAAAGCGCGATGATCGCAGTAAATTCACGTTTAAGTCGAAATTTACACACCTTCTTCTGTCTATAATAAAAAGGCGCGGGGGATGATAATTGCGTTTCTAGGTCGTCGCTTTCTCCTTTACATCGATAAAAACTGATCCGACGCATTATGCGCGCGGCACGTTCTGAAAACTGCCGCCACGTGCCCCGTTCTCCGCTCGTCGTATTTGCCTTTGATGCTGATGCAAGCGTAACGATGCTCGTTTATCCCCGCACACATCGTATGTAGATGTGATGTACTTATAAGTTGTAAATATTAATTTTTGATACATATGTTTTTATTTTGGTGTAAAAGATATTTTGTACGTTTTCAGTAAATTAATTTTGTTAAATTTGCATTGTTAAATGGGATGTTGGGCTTTCTCAACATGAAGTCGACATGAAGTTACGCGGGCGCATCGGCAGGCGCTGGTGGTCGAAGTTAGACCACCCGCCTACAAACCGCGGCAATAAAATGAATTTATTGATGCCGCAAAACGGCAACTCCTTACTCGCTCTTCTCCCGCGATCGTACTTCATTTTGCCGATATTAAATGCTGTAAATTCAGACCGCCAGCTCTTCGATCCCTCTCCTTCTCTTTGCCCAGTTCGCACCCTAGCTACCTCCATCGCCGCAGGGTGCTCGGGGAATCGATGGACTCTTGTGTTTTGCGTGCAAGGCGCACGGGCGTGTCTATCGCGGGCTTTTCCAATGTATCACTCTTTTAAATATTTGTTTCACATTTATGTGCGCGATTGCAAGTTTGGATACAAGCATTTGACGCGTCTGTTTTTTTAGCTCGAACTTTCAAAATCGATTTCTTTGCATACGAAAATTCATGTAAAAAGAACTTATTTCTGAAACTCTGTAACTGTTATTGCACATGAATAATTGAAAGAGAAAACGCGAAAATATTAGAAGATTATAATCTTCTAATATTTTAATACCTGTATACAGGTTTTAATTCAAATTAAATTAAATTAAATTAAATTAAATCAAAACTACATTTGTGCAAAATAAGATTCGCAATTATTCTTTGTAAGAAATATTTTGATGGGGCGTTCTTTAATTATTTGATTGAAATTTTAATTAAAATCACCTCAAAGGGTCCCTGTTCCAAATTATAAACTTAGCTTTTCAGAGATACTTTGATCACATAATCATGCAAAGAGAGTTTGCATACTATTTCCATTCTTTAAGTAAAGTTTTGCAACAGAAAGCGTACAATTTTCCAGACAACGAATTGGTCATACATCAACGAATAGCATAATAACAGAATTTCTATTACACTAATTACGTCTATTGTAATTTACGCGCACATAATATCACAATGGCACGCTTCGACGCGTTGTTCGTGTTGCAAACTAAATTACAACCAATTATTTATGTCCGGTAATTACGAATATCCTGTTGGGATCGGTCATAATCAAAACTATGTGAAATTTATGAGGATCCTTTAATGCAAGAATAGGTGATTTTGGACCGAAACCGGAACCGAACCGATATTTTCGTCTGGTCCGGGTTCCGAGTTCCGGCAAGGATCTGGACCGAACGAAAATATTGGTTCGGTTCCGGTTTCGGTCCATTAAAATACTTAATAAAGGTTTCGTTTTCGATTTCGGTTTTTTAGCTAACAATTGCGCAAATTACAGTTTTTTCGGCCCTGGTTTATTAAAATTTTCTTATCGAAATTTGTATTAAATTAAATTGTTTATGCATACTGCATGTTTGAAGAGAACAATTTCTGAACATAACCAATATATATAAAATGTGGATTAAAAACAGAAAAGTTTAGGTTATTATGAGTCGTCGAGAAATTTTATAAAATAAATAGATATGTAAAGGCTCTGTAATCTAACAAAAATAAAACCTTGAAACGGGCAATAAGAGCCAAGCGTGACGTTTAAACCGCTAAACTTTATTCTCAAAAACAAGTCAAAATTACGAACGTTTCGACCTTTTTTTGGGGTCCTTTTCAGCGCAAATCATACATACGTACAAAATAATCTAACGCCGCAAACAAAAAGTCATCGTTGGTCAGTTATGGTAGTTGTGCACTCCGACACGTTTCAAAATATCGTCGCATAGTTTCCTGGTTGGAGCGCCAGGAAATTTCAACAGATGTAATGTCGTTATCATTGTAGAACAACGCCTGTGGACAACCGGAGTACCATCCTCTCTCAAGCAATTGCATACAGTCAAAAAACAATAGATACAAACAAAAAGTAACTCAGATTTAACATAATTAATTGTAATCAGGTTGCAGTGCTCGATCAGTCAATCGATTACAAGAGCGGAGAAATCGATGTGTCTTAGAGAACATTTACGCAGACAATGGCACGTTTACTTTAAACATGTTATCGACGGCATATGAGGAGAGAGGAGAGGTCACGCATACCAACAAAGTCTTAAATTTTTGCAAGTCCGTCAATAACACTAATATATGTTTCTGGTAAATTTTCCGTATCAGTCTGCAAATTCATACCTTCCTTTTGTCTTTTAATATAGATCATTTCTTATATTAGGCGTTTATTCAAAGACGGTTCTTGGTCCAATATTTCCACATCTTTCCAATTGAAATCATTATGCTCTAATCTGTGGTCTGTTAAAACCGAATATAATTTTTATTTACGTATACAGATGAGGCAAGCTGATTTCAACAAATATGACTGGATATTTGGAAACGATTGTGTCATTTCGTACATGCATTTTATTTTAAAACTTTTTTTATATAGGATAGATATAGCAATAGAATTACCTAGTCTTTACAAGTCTTAAAAATTGTCTATACTGGTTAAGAAACTTATTATCTTAAAACAAAACTTAGTCCGCATTATCGTGTAGTGATGGACTGTTTCTATTATGACGGTGTACAATAATCTGTATATTATTTTGATTTAGAGTATTGTGTTGTGTGTGTTGTGTTTCTCTCGCCAGCTCTTCGTTAGTCATGTTATGGTTACGAGAAGTAAATATTGAAAAAACTGTTGATATTTATCTTTTAACAGATTAAAGAAGTAAAAAAAACAAATTAGAATTATAGCAAATACGACCAAGAAAATAATTTGGTTCCCGGGTTCAAGCTTCTGGTAAATCAACAATAAAGCATCTTTAAAAAAATTAAAGATTGCCGTTGACGCTGCTTTATATATATCCATCTTTTATATTTAAACTGGTCGCTTATATTTAAACTCGTCGTTTTATATTTAAAAAATCAATCGCGATCGCGAATGCAAGATTGAGGCCCTTGTGTGGAGAAAACTGGGCTTCGTCTTTCGGAAAGAGACGTTAAGCCGTTGGTCCAAAGGGTTAGAGTAACTCTTATTTATGAGCAGTGAGGGTACTACATGTTGGTATCTCTCTTTTAACTGATTAATGAATTGCTTACTGTATACACTCTCATTTATGTATATTTCCTTTAGTTTCGGAAATTGTGTTACTATATAATTATCGATATCGATCGTTAAGGAGTCAAAATATGACTTTTTTAACTTATTGCACTGCCCTAATAATTTTAACATAAAAGCAGTGATGGTACCACATGTTAAATATACTTTCTTCAAGTGGAAATAAGAAGAAAGTAATCTAAATAAGTCATCACCTAGGTAGCACATATTAGTTTCAAGGGCACAATCTTTCGACCCAACGCATAAAGTTTAGCGGTTTAAACGTCACGCTTGGCTCTTATTGCCCGTTTCAAGGTTTTATTTTTGTTTATAAAATAATATTTTTTTTAAGTTTTTAAGAGATTTATTTATAAACATAATATTCAAGTTTTTAGATTTTTTCAATCTTCTGATCTTTAGATCTTTTGAGTCCGTAAAGTTTTATAAAGTTTCTATGCGTGTATCATTTGTCTTAGCGTAAGAAATAAGACCGGGACAGGGATATACGCTAAAGACAAAGGAGTAAGAAAGGAGAAGAATGCCTGATATCGTGCAAGGGCGGTATCAAATTAGATAATTTAAGAGCGGACTACCGTACGATAGCAGGGGAACCATTATCTTTTAACCATTTCGGATATTCCTCTCTCGAAGCTTTCGTACGCAGTATACCAGACGTTACAGTGAACAGAAAAGGTGGAGAACTGTATGTGGAAGCTTTACCTTCCAAGACTTCGGCGCACCTTACAAAATTAGTTTCGCGGCAAAAGACACGACGAAAAGTACGAGTTGACTGTACGGTTCGCAAAACAAACAAACTGAGAGAAACGATCTCAACGTTCGATATCTCCGAGTCGCGAGAGAAAAACGTCGTCGAACAAGTCACGTAGAAACACGTCTGTCTGAAGTCGGTCTAATGATCTCCGATGTCGGTGGCTTGAGCGTTATGTGGTCGTTAATCTTCTCTAACTCAAGATAACTTGAAATATGTATCATATGTAATCTTAGGGCAAGTTATCTTTGACCTTTTGATCTTTTGATTTTTTTTTGACGTTTTTTTAAAAATGCACTTGTTTCATCCACGGAAATCCATTTATATGATGATGGGTTTGAAAATAATATCCTACCCTTTCATCATCAGTTTGAGTGATAAAAGTAGTGATATGTAAATGATTTTACTTCAATAATTTGTTTTACTTGTTTCTTTCGTTGTTCAGGTAGTTTTTTTAAACGAAACATTGATATTATCGCCAGCCCAATACCTTTAATAGTCCTCTTCTTATTTTGAGGGGTTATAAGCTGTCTGGGCACCAAATTTTTTTTTGCCACCAGCTGCGGTTAGTACAATCTTTGTACTTTGTAAATTGATCAATTGAGAATAATATTGTAAAGAATTTAAAGAAGGGTCAGACAGGTCAGACGAAATATCCCACCAGTGATATATCTCTCCTTCATCCATAAGTAAAAAGATGGTAAGATCGCTGTCATAAAGGATTATCTTTATTTTCTTGCTGTAAAACAACCGTGGCGTCGCGTCACTCGCTCACGACGTTCACGAAAATCGACGATATCGTCATTCATGATCGTGCTATTATTTCGACATTTTCTCAGTTTTCTGTCGTAATTCTTATCTCACCCGATCTTTTGTCATGATTATAATTCGTGCATGATTTCTGCGCAAGCCATTGTTGGTATCGTGGGTCATCTTTATCCATATTTTGTTCTGAGGCTGCTCCGGGTGCTTCGGCTGCTCCGACTTCTCCGGGCTGCTCCATGTTGATAATCTATAATAATAGGTAGACACTTTCAAGTCTAGGAAGCTAATCGGTTTCGGTCCATTAAAATACTTACTTATAAAGGTTTCGTTTTCGATTTCGGTTTTTTAGCTAATAAAAGTATCGGTATTACGCATTACAGAGTTTTTTCGGTTCCGATTTATTGAAATTTTTATTAAATTGAATTGTTTATATAATAAGTGATGATATTTTGACGTATATCTAGATGTTGCTTCTTCATTGTTTTCTATGTTTTCATCTTCTGGTCTTAATTTTTTTCAAGATATAATGACTTTTAACGGTACCGGTTTCGATTCCAGTCTTATAGGCTTTACAAAATTTCCATACGGTTTACGGTTCCGGTCCGACAATAATACCGATTACGGTATATGGTTTTTTTATTTCTTGAAAAATGTTAATTAAAAGAAAAGAATAAAGGAAAGAAAAAATAATTTAAAAAGATTAGATTAGGAAAGGAGATGTTCAACATTTTGAAAAAGTATACTTCAGCATTAGCAAGTATACCCACTTTTTGTATTGTTTTTTGTTTAACACCAAACACCAAGTCAGTCACCATTAACATTCAAGGAGAAGTACAGGAGACGTTACAAAAATGCTGTGAGAAAAAAGGAAGACAATGCAAAGGCGTGTTATGAAATGAAAATAAAACCATGCAATATGAAAGTATTATTTCATCCTTGTTTAACATTTGCAAACAACAAAGGGAGCTTTCCAGCAGGGTACACATATCGACACAGGAATCATTCTGTTTTTGTCTTTCACTGAATATCAAACAAAGAGAGAATGACTTTCTCTATGTTGATATGTGTCTCTTGCTGGAAAGCTCCCAAAAATAAAATAATTTACTGTGTTACACTAGTTGGTTTCCATTTGCATCAAAACTCAGATAATTCTTATTGTATAACCTGTATTGTTATGCGATAATTGTCATTAAAATAAGCAGGTTAAGTACAAAATGACATATCTTATCTGAGTATAAAATACTGACATAACTGAGAGATTCAGTATTACTTTAGTGTAAATGGAAAGCAACTATTTTTGCCCATTACCTACCAGCCTAGCTATACACGTGCCCACTCGTTCTGTACGCGCGTTGCGCGTTTAAACATCTGCATCTGCGCAAGGGTGCTGCGCGCTGCGCGCGTGTTGGACGCTCCCATCTAATGCCCGTATCACACTCAAGGATGCCAGAGTCTGGCATCCTTGAAGGTCTATCCATCAGACAAACTTGCATAGGTGCATAACCATATGCATAAAGAAACGGATTGGTCTATTTCCTTATCCTTATGCACATGCATATGGATTAATTAATTCTCTTATGCTTATGTTTATGGGCTTTTGCAAGTTTGTGTGGATATAGCTTGAGTGTGATACGGGCATTAACCCCGGTGTCCACGATGCACGAACTGTGTCCAAGTTTCGGTTTAAGCCAATCAACTTGCAGCTCTTACAGAAAAGCAGCAGTTTCATTGGCTTAAACCGAAACTCGGACCGAAAAAAAAAATATATATATATATATGTATATATCAGCCAAAGCAGAAAAAACGAATCGGTTATTCGATTCTGAGAGTAACGAATCGATTCGCAAAGAAATCGAATAGCAAAGAATCGATTCAAAAAAGCGATTCTTTGACCAAAAGAATCGATCTTTTAAAGAATCGAATCGGAATCGAACATCCCTACCCGACGCTCGCATTTTCAGTCGCGTAACGAACGGGCGCCTGCTTCGGGCGAAACGCGCGCTGATTCGCGAAATTTATTTGTCGAAAGTTTGCTCGTTAAAAGTGCGAGCGAGAACGCGTACGATTGTTCTGCAGGTCTTGTACGCGGGCACGTTGGATAGTACTTTTCGCGCGCTGGCCTCGTCTCTTTCATGATTATTTTTCCTCTTCTTTTTTTCCCCTCTTCTTCGCGCCGCCTGCAACAACGAACGCTGCAACTACAAACGTATCTGCCGGAGAGATAAGAGACGAGAAAAGCACTGGGCGAAGGTTTCCACGATTCACGTTCCTTTCTTTTGCACCCTTTTAACGTGAGTGTCTCGCTGTTTGTTTCTGCAGTCTTTTAATCCTTAACTGGACAGTGACTTATTTAAAGACGTACAAGTATTTCGCGTCTAATACGCTGTAATTTATGACTAATTTATTTGATGTGTGTTGCGCACAATTACGAATAAAAATTATGTACAAATTGATTGTATGCTGATTGGTATTACACGTCTTTCTAATCAGTTTTATGGAATATAAAATATATTTTTTATTAATTATTCAATGAGAATAAATTTTTCTAACTTCCAATTCTATGAAACTGTGATCTATCCATATTTTTGGACGCTGTAAGGCCTTCTTTTTGAATAAAATACTGAATTTCAGACATTGCATTTTTATTATTTTAATTATTTTTAATTATTTTTATAACTTGATTTACACGATGCAACACAAATAAAATGTTTTATAAAATTATTTATTTAATAATTGTAGTTGTTCACCAATTAATTCCGATTATTATAATGTAATGGTATCAAAATATTAAATATGCAAACAATTAATTATATAATGTAATAAAAAAAATTTACTCACTAGCCGTTGTTTCGTTGCAGTCGGTTGGCTCCGCCACTGCTCCAACACTACACGGCTAACCATATTCGTAATGTTGTCACTTACGACAGTCTATAGTCGATCTCACGCGGCACTTCTAAATTTCACAAGCACGATATATTTTCACAAGCGCAAAGTACGATTATTCCGATCGAATGATTCTGATCGTGACGAGCGCAAAATAAAATTTTATGAGACGGTTTTGTCGAAAAAATTCTCGACGTTGGTTCGACGGGACGTCGCATATTTTTTCGAGAGAAGACGACGTTGCGTTTTACGGCGTTGGTTTTGATTTCTTGCGCAGTTTTCTCTTCTCGTCTTCCCAGTATTTGGCGAACATGAAGCAGTTCAGATTTTCTGTGCTTTTATCTAAATCTGACTGATTGCTTGCAATCATTACATTTTATTTTTTCGAAAGAATATAATCCGACCCAAGTTTATGATCAATGGCAAAAGCGGTTTTCAAAAATTCAAATGATAACTTAAAATACAAATCTATACAGTAATATCATTTATCTAAATTATTCTAATACACTCTTAAGCATGTGTCGCCAAAAATTGGAGGTACACGTTGAAATAAAAATCCTACGTAATTACGAGGGACATAAGTACCATCAAAAATAGAAAGGAAGATGGTACTTCGAAGTCAGGAAGTACATTACGTACCTTCAATTTTTGGCGATACATGCTTACCGCATAATGTACTCTTAAGCATGTGTCGCCAAAAATTGGAGGTACACGTTGAAATAAAAATCCTACGTAATTACGAGGGACATATAAGTATCATCAAAAATAGAAGGGAAGATGATACCTCGAAGTCAGGAAGTACATTACGTACCTACAATTTTTGGCGACATATGTTTAAGATTGTACATACCTGCATTACTTGTTTTTTCCAGTTTTATTATCAAATACGGATACATGTTTTGTCGGTGGATGACCACAATATATACACGGAGAAAATTTTATAGTAAATATTACTATGGTGTCGCACTAGCTGCGGACCATCGAGGAATTTTAAGTTAAATTACTATGTTTATGGTAAAAATTACGTTATTTAATCGTTTTTAAAACAATAATTATAGTATTTTAACTTGAAATTCCTCGATGGTCCGCAGCTAGTGCAACACCATAGTAATATTTACTATAAAATTTTCTCCGTGTACACATAATAAACGATTCTGCTGCTGCTGCTGCTGTATCACTGTTTAATTTGCGAATGTATTCCATGCGTTCGCACTGTGACTCCAGGCACGCACCGCGAAATACTCCGCGAATGTCACTGCTTGTGAATATATTCATATTTATGTTAGTTGCGTAAATAATATAACAGTCGTATAAAACGGTCTAAGAATTCTTTGCTCGAGCAACGATATGACACGTCCGCGTCGATGCCACCTAGTGGCTATGCCACTGCTATTCGCGAATGTCTTGTTCAACAAATGTCGCGATTATGGTTGACGCCGAGTACCTTGTATACGAGGTACGTATGTAGGAGGTACATTTGTACGAGGTACGTATGTACGTACGAGGTACGTATGTACGGGGTACATACGGGACGCCACCAAAAAAACTATATTTCCTAAAAAATTGTACCGCGAATTTATAAGTGCGGTACCTCTAATCGGTACCTCCTCCTTTATCAGTACCTCGATCGTGTATTCTGTACCTCGTGCTACTGTACCGGGAAAAGTATCTCCTTATAGCAGTATGTAACTCGAAATGTCATTTTCATTTAGAAATTAGTACCTTGAATTTGGAGATACTACGCGGTACATGCGTAAGAGTGTAATTCTGTGAGGTTTCGGAGATCCCATCCACATTTGTAACTTCCATTGTAACTTCAGCAAAAATTCAATTTATTTATTTTTTTTAATCGATTGAAAATCGATTAATGAATAGGCCCATAATGTATAAAAGTCGATAGAATTAAATACGATAGTTTAAATTCACCGAATGTTAAACAAGGATAAGTGATGCATTATGCGCATCATGCGTGAAACGGAACGCACTCCTAAAAATTTCGAGATATACGAGTAAAAAGAAAAGAATATAGGGGACAAAAGTCCAGAAACGCGAAAGAAGGAAGTTGGGCTGGGGTCTTGGAGACTTTACTGTGTACACTTAGGGTTAACAAGCAGCACTGCGCTGCTGCATTCTCGATGCTGCATAACAAGGAAGAAATCGATATAATTCATATTTTTAAAAAACCGCAGCACACGGAAAGAATGGTTTTGCTGAAGTGTCTAAAAATTTAGCTGAATACAGATCTGAAAGTAATTTTGTTGGATCATCAAAATAATTATGTAGAACATCTAAACTGATTGCTAAAATGTCAAAATTTTTTACAGCATTATCATATTTCAGCGACTTACTATAATTATTTTGATGGTGCAACAAAATTATTTTTAGATCTGTATCTAGCTGAATTTTTAGATACAGTCGTTTTGGTTCGACCCAACTGGCCAAATTAATACTTTTACATATAATAATAATTTGGCCAGTTGGGTCGAACCAAAACAACTGTTGTTTTGAATTATTTACTGATGGCGACGGAAATTACTTGTTTTGTTTTTAGATACCTACTTCAGCAAAATCGTTCTTTCCGTGTACATATTTTTATCAGGGTCTAAATATCGCTAATATATATCACTAATGTAAAATGTATATAAAATAAGTCACTTATTGCGATTTGTACACTATACTTTCTAAGATCATGGATACGATAAAGTCTCCATTGTTTCCAGAAACAGATCAATATATGATTCAAATGAATGTTACGCGTCAAACTGGTTCGCAAATAAGTGTAATGAATTTTATATATGTACTAGTAAAACATTTAGCGTTCACTGTACCACTGTTATGATGTATCTCTCTGAGAATCAGCTTTATCATTAAATTCCACTTTGGATGATATATCAGTTAATTAGAATCTCGACATCTATGTTTCAGTATCATTTTACAGATACGCTTATAATAGATTGCAAGTTCGAAATTTTTCACGATCTAATAAATAAACCTGTACGTATGAATTTACAATCATCCACAGTAGTATTTAAAGGGGTGAAACGTTTTGAAGACTCGACCGTTGAATTTGAGTCTAAGGATGAGAAATTAGTGAAATTTATGCAGAAGAATAGTATGTTATATAAAAAAAATTGTACGTCACCAACAGTAACTATTTTAAGAATATATATTTTACACATGAGGGAAAAGAGAAAGTTATGACAAATGGATTAATAACGCGTAATAAATTAATATTTATTTTAAAGTAGATTAGTGTAAAGTAGATTATGGCATTTAAAATTATCACGTGAACATTATTTGTTACGCTTTGTGAATCGCTTATTACCTTTTGTGAATTATGGCAGAAAGGATAAAAGGTTTATGGACATATTATAGTTATCTCACGTGTTGGCGCTGAACGACCCTTCTTAAGAGTTCCAAGCTCATTGAAGCATGCGATTATCTATCACTTTAGCCGGGGTGTCGAAGTTGGCCGGCCTTGCAACGTGGGAGAAGCGGACGCGATTCCCGCCACCGCTGCGAATCGAGCCCCGGTGCCGGGTATGCTTGAAACGCAATGCCAGTGCACTACGTTTAACACACATGGATATCTATTCACGAAATAACATTATTATTTATTTCTATTTTAATTTGACACGGCTACTGGGAGCAAATCTCGTGGAGACCGTGGACATATTCGGACGTGTTTTGTCCTGAATAATTTTTGAAGATTGCTAATGCAATCAGCGCCGAGATTAGATTGAATCTTTCGAGTCCGTATTTATTATCTTCGACTTGTTCTTGGCCGTTATGTGATCCCGAGGGAGATTAGGTGCCATAAAATTGAAGAAGAAGAAGAAGGCTACTGGGGGCTACGGCACGAGTCTCGTGCGTCAAGAGGCGTAATCGTTTCTATACCCGATAACTGGCTTCTACTCTCGAGGGACCAGCCATGCACTCACTGGGTGTCTCCGTACTAATCAAGTCACCATTCTCGCATCGTGCGTGTACCGGACCATCCGAGAACTCGGGCATGAAGATTCATCCTTGACTTTTTTATATTTATTACGTTTTGGAGAGCAAACGGATTGACAACCGAGAGCTCCCCAGATAACCGTGCCCTTTCTTGGCCCCATAACTCACCATGTACAGCGGTACTTGGGCCCGTATCACTACAGGACCTTAGTGGCGCATTCAGATTGCCATTGACGTCGCTTGGTTACTGCAGAGCGCGCCGACTAGCCGACATCAGATCTTGTGATCGAGCCGTACTGAATCAGAACAGCCCCATTGCAACGTTCCAGCGAGACCACTGGGAGGTGGGCGCATGACCTGACTGGGAGAGGCTATATATTCGCGTCACTAGACCAATTGAAGCATACGATTATCTTTTACTTTAGCCGGGGTGTCGAAGTTGGCTGGCCTTGCAACGTGGGAGAAGCGGACGCGATTCCCGCCACCGCTGCGAGTCGAGCCCCGGCGCCGGGTATGCTTGAAACGCAATGCCAGTGCACTACGTTTGACACACATGGATATCCATTCACGAAATAACTTATTACTATTTGTTTCTATTTTAATTTGACACGGCTACTGGGGACAAATCTCGTGGAGAGCGTGGACATATTCGGACGTGTTTTGTCCTGAATAATTTTTGAAGATTGCTAATGCAATCAGCGCCGAGATTAGATTGAATCTTTCGAGTCTGTATCGATTATCTTCAACTTGTTCTTGGCCGTTATGTGATCCCGAGGGAGATTAGGTGCCATAAAATCAAAGAAGAAGAAGAAGGCTACTGGGGGCCACGGCACGAGTCTCGTGCGTCAAGAGGCGTAATTGTTTCTATATCCGATAACTGGCTCCTACTCTTGAGGGACCCGCTATGCACTCACTGGGTGTCTCCGTACTGACCGAGTCACCACTCTCGCATCGTGCGTGCACCGGACCATCCGAGAACTCGGCCATGAAGATTCATTCTTGACTTTTTTATATTTACTACGTGTTGAAGAGCAAACGGATTGACAGCCGAGAGCTCCCCAGATAACCGTGCCCTTTCTTGGCCCTACAACTCACCATGGACAGCGGTACTTCGGCCCGTATCACTACAGACTTTTAGAGGCGCTGAATGGCTCTGTGATTTAATGTAAACTTCGTGTCTGCTATTGCGTCCCCGAGTTACCAAAGTGCGCCTGAGCCTCTCGCACGTCTCCGTGTTTGTGGTCGCTCATCTGTCTCGCGAGCAAGATATCCGTTGGTCGGGTGCAAGATCTCCGATCGCGAGGGCGGTCATTCATTGCTCTTCAAGATCTCCGTTTCGCGAGCCACGCAGAGAAACCGAGCGACTCAAGATTTCCGCCCGACATTTCCGCGAAGGCTTAGCCCGCTCGAGTGCGCGAGAGTGCGAGAACTGTGTATAAGACTGTAAATAGATTGTGCTTGTCAATCACATCTAAAGGGCGTGCATTAACAGGCTTTTAGTGGCGCATTCAGATCGCCATTGACGTCGCTTGGTTACTGCAGAGCGCGCCGACCAGCCGACATCAGATCTTGCGACCGAGCCGTACTGAATCAGAACAGTCCCATTGCAACGTTCCAGCGAGATACTGGGAGGTGGGCATGACTTGTCTGGGAGAGGCTATATATTCGCATCACCAGACCAATTGACTCTAATCCTAGGCCCAAAGGAACTCGTGCAGAGAATCAAAGGTTTAAGACAGCCTGACTCGTTCGATACAATACGACAGTGCCCGCACCAGCGCAGTTTTTGAACCACTCGGATCGCCGGATCCTAACACGGATCCGCCACTTTTTTCGTGCTTTTTTCTGCTACGATTCACAAAAGGTAGTAGCCTTGCCACTGTTAACAACGTGGACGGGAGCGAGGCCGCCGTGGCCAATGTGATTACCGGTAGTAGGTCCGACGCACGTTGCACGTAATTTTCTTCAACTTTTTAATTCGTCATGATTATCTGTACTTAATGCATTAAATTATGCGTTTTACTCATTGATATTGTTTAACAATAATCTTATCGTTGCTTATTAAAAATGCATAATCTTATCATTGCATCTTTAATACGCGTATATATCGATGCTGTGAGATTTACATCAATATTACTCGTATAAAGCCGGGCACTCACTAGGATCGTGCAACGTGCAACGCAACGGTTGCTATAATTTTTTCACAATGTGTTCCAGAATAAGACGTATTTACTAGTTGCAGCAATCGTTGCGTTGCACGTTGCATGGTCCTAGTGAGTATCCGGCATAACAAACTTCCTCCGTGATTATATCTCCCATTTAAGATGATCTTAGTGTACTCTCAACGCAAATACGTGTGTTAGAAATTCGCGGTTGACTTATGGCCGCTGGACATTAGTATACTCTGCCTGTTGCGTTTCGCTGCGAAACCTAAGGCCTGGTACTCACTAAAACGTGCAACGTGCAACGCAACGGTTGCTACAATTTTTTCACAATGTGTTCCGAAATAAGACGTACTCACTAGTTGCAGCAATTGTTGCGTTGCACGTTTCACGGTCTTAGTGAGTACCCGGCATAAGATGGCTAATAGATTGGCTGGCATACCTATATATACAAATATTGTTAGCGCCTAATCGCTGCACTTTGTTTGCTTTCGAAGGAATGTACGCGCTCGAGCTCGTGCACCTTCTGACATTGCAACACAATGCGCAGTGTGATGTATAGGTATCTCTCAGGGATCCTCGTGACCGATTTGCCGGAAAGAATCGCAAGTCTGTTCACGGAAAAAAAAGTTGCTTTAATTAAATATCGATGTCACGGGCTGCTACGAGCATATGTAGTTAATTCAATTGGATATTATTGGACCAAATATTTAAATAATTAAAAAATTTATCTGTTTTTTGTTCATTAATATTGATGTGTTGCATCAATAAATTTTATCTCAATAACACTGATGCTGTTGATATAAAAAATGATGCTGTTGATACATCATTTTTTTTCCGTGTATATTTCCCTTATTATCTGTAGCACAGCGTGACCTTGCGTAATATCAGGAATTGAGCGCTAGTCAAGCGAAAAGCATTAGAACTCCTCAACGTAGATCGTGTAGATACTTTTCGAAAAGAAGCTGGAACTCTAATCAGAACTATCGAATTTTAAAGTAGGGGTGCCAGCTTCACACACTTGTCGGATTATATCCTTTCGCGAATTTTTAGAGCTATGTCAACGACAGGAAAAATAAAATGTAATGATTGCAAGCGATCGGTTCTGATCGGTCAGATTCAGATGAAAGCACAGTAAATCTGAACCGCTTCGTGTTCGCCCCAAATACTGGGAAGACGAGAAGAGAAGACTGCGCAAAAAATTCAAAACCGGCGCCATAAAACGCGACGTCGTCTTCCGAAAAAATTCGCAGCGTCCCGTCGAAGAGTCGTCGCCGCGAGAAATGTAATCCGACGACGGCATTTTTTCGCCGGCGAAGTTTTTACGAAGAATCGCGGGCGCGGATTCTTCCGCCGACTTGTCGTCGACAGAAGTCCGGTTGTAAAATGCGTATTTTTCGCAACTGACCCGATTCGTCGTCGTATCCCAATCAAAACTTTATCCCGTTGCTTTGTATCACAGTAACTTTTATACGTTTTACATCCATTTTCTTTTATACATCCATCATCCGCGAATTCGTGCCGCGTTTATTCCATCACCGTAGATTCCGCACGGTGTGACTTGCCAAAAAAATTAAATTTACCGTCTGGTAAAACACGAGATACTTGAGACTTAATAAGTTTCGGACAGTTACAGATTCGGTCGGAATTCAGTCGACACTGAAATGCTTATGAAAGTAATCTTTGACAAGTGTCGTTGGCATTTATTCAGATTCTGTAGTATGCACAAGGGTTGTATTTTATTAATTATGAAAAAATAATTATTTTTATAATTCTTTTTTTCAATTCTAGAAAACTGCTTTCTTTCATAAATGTTCCGATAAATAAATTTAAATAAACACTAAAATTTAAATAAAAGATAAAAAGTTGTGGTATGAAACATTTGTAATTTATGCTTATATATTTATGTAATTACAGTATTGTAAAAGTAGATACTGTAATAAGCCTTATTAAAAAACAATTAATTGTATGTGTTGCAATAAGAAATAATCCAAATTCAGTCAAGTGTTATAGAAAATAACTCGGAACTATCTATATGTGACAAATGTGTAGCAAACATATATTTGAAGTATTATTATTATCTCGCTATACATTTGCATGTATCAAAAATCGAAATTTTTGAAAAATTTTATAAAAGATCATCTCCAAATAAACCCAGATCTCTTTCTCTCTCTTTTTCTCTCTCCGCAATTTTGTCTTAAAGAAATTCTAAAGCATGTTTTTTACCTCGCTCACAACTGCGCAATCCTCATTCACGAACGTGTCGAAAGGGAACGTTGCGCGTCGTTCGTCCGCGGATGGTGTGGCAACTGGCAAGCGCATTAGAATAACGCGACGCGGCCAGGCTGTGCCACTAATTACGTCCCGTTGCCTAGTTTGTATTAATGCGGACGTTAGCATTCAGCTACGGCCGTCCGCGTTACGTCGTCGCGTCGCGTCGCGTCGCGTCGTGCCGCGTCGTGCCGTGTTACGTGCGTCACGACAGCCGCCCCGTTGTGACCGTTGTTACGGCCCAAAAGGGGCATGTTGCAACCCCCGTCTCTTCAACCCCTGTCGGCCAAGGGATGCACAGGTCGGCAGGTGGATTTAACTGCAGGTATGCGCTGCGTAGATAGGCACCCGGCATCGTTCCGAGCCCGAAATCACTTCACGCGCCAAGCTCGTTACTGCTCTCGTGCTTTATTCATGCGAATGTCGTCACTACAACCCGTCTCGCGATTAACTCTGTTACGTGGAACATGGCGATGGGAGTTAAAAGATGCCTATTGTCATGTCACGCGTGCCGATGAATTTACTGGTAAAATGGAGTATGGTGCTGGAGCTTCATTGAGCTTGGATTGTTCGCAATCCAAATTAAAGCACTTTAGAATGTCAAATTCATTAATACATGGAGTAAAGTATTAATATATAAATAGACACAAAGTGAAACTACATCGAATAATTTATATCTCAATTGTGAATTCTTACTTGCGAGATACTTAGCAATTTTGCGCGAAAAGTCGAGCGCTTACAATTTCGATCTTTCCGCTGATTCTTTTATTTTATTTATAAATTCTATACGTGATACGAAACGATAGCAATATTCAATAATTTCGACATAACGAAAAAATAGGAAACGAGCAATAAAGGGATAAGAGGAGATGCTAAAAGTATTAAAAAGTGCTTGGCTCTTCTAAATGGGAGTAATTTTCGTAAAAGCACGATGTACTCTAAACCTTAAGGATTGGAAATTCCTTCGATCCTATAGCCGGCCATTAGTCTCGATATCGTAAAACAGAAATAATTTTTTAATAGACTAAAGCGAGCGATAATATTACCAGACAAGGCAGCAACCACTCACTCGACCTTTCGTTTCTCCCTTCTTTATCAGATTAGTACCTTTACTGCCCGTGCTTTATTCTTTTTTTCTCAAAAGGAACGCACACAAAAATCGGGTAAATAATATTATATTAATACAAATTAGCAATCATTGATATTCATCTCGATATTCATAGTACATTTTAAAATGTAAAAATGAGATTTCCTTTTGTTACTTGTTTTGTAGTGTATGATAAATTATTTTGATATAATCAATTCTGTTTATATCCGACACAGAAGATCACATGACGTAAACAGTATCAAATAGCAAATAGTCAACGATATTTAGGATAAATTGAAAAATTGTGGCCAGATTGCCAGATAGCTCGTTTCATTTTTATATATCGTGTAACTTGTATTTGTTAAATAATTAATTAAAGTTTCAATTAATACAAATAAATAAGGAGATAAATAAGGAGTTATTTATATTTACATTATGAAATTGGAAATCTTTTTCTCAAATTAAACATTATCAGTGAAGGACTGACACTGCTTGGTTGTAAACAATTTGCGGCAAGAAGTATAGAGATATATAGCAGTATATCAATTCAGACTTGAAATAATTCGCGGGCTTATCGAATTAATAAACTGAAGGATATCAACGAAAGACTGGGATTTTGGTCGAACTGCTTTGGTCTTTATTCGATACAATCGATAGCGGCACGCGAGACACAGCCCGGTTCGGAGCCGGCAGCCGACTGGCTGATCGGCGACTCGCGGGCCGACGCGCGGTGTTGCTGTCGTCGTCGAGTACATGACATCCCTCACCCCTGGATCAGTCGTAGGGTACTGTAGACTTTCCCGTCGTCTGCCTGAGATTGTAATCATGCTTTTTTCTCGATCTGTCGCTCTCATCTTCTTCGTCGTGGTTTTCTTTCTTCCGCAATTTGTCGTTTATAGTCAATTTGGGTACTTCACGCAGATGATCAATATGCCGTTTGTGTAACGATCCTGTGTTTTCTTCTCGTACCATGTAGGATAGCGGTCCGGTTTTCTCTGTTATCGTCCCTCTGGTCTATTTTGATCCCTTTGGTCGGTGTGTTCTCATTTGAACTTGGTCGTTTACCTTCAATTCTCGGGCACCTTCAGGAGTTTTTTTTATTATTTTCTTCCTTTGATTTATTTTTTCCTTCTGGCAAAATGACATCTAGTGGCGTTCGTAATTTCCTTTACAGCATCA
Source organism: Temnothorax longispinosus (assembly GCF_030848805.1). Classification (NCBI taxonomy): domain Eukaryota; kingdom Metazoa; phylum Arthropoda; class Insecta; order Hymenoptera; family Formicidae; genus Temnothorax; species Temnothorax longispinosus. The sequence goes on from NC_092368.1 coordinate 5,368,332, forward strand.
GTTCCGCTGGTGTTACTCCCGTAGCTGCCGCTGACGTCGAATGTTGTTTTAGTAGGAACCTATTAATTTTTACTTCCCAATCCCCCTCCTGTAAAGTCTTGAGGGATTTTTTGTTGTCTGAACGTACTGGCACTCCGGTCCAATTTATTTGGATTATTTTTCATTATTTACTTTATTGGTGCCATGGACGGAGTTTTTTTTTCTTATGAATTTTTCGAACAATTGTAATAAAATAATTTTTTCTTTTTTCTCCTAAGGTTTTTTTATTATGTTGTGGCCTAATTTGGCCGTCCAATTAATTTCTTCTGGCTTTACTGGCTCTACTGGCTCTTCTGCCGGCAATAGTGTCTGGTTCACAGTAACATTTATGTCTCGAATTTGACATTTGTATGATTCTTTTATTTTATTTACTTTATCGTTCATTTCTTGTCTCAACGTTTGAATGTTGCTCTTATATTGTGCTTCGTTTTCAGCTTCTATACATCAGAATCGTCAGAATCGAGTTCCTCGTTATTTTGCGACAGCACAGTATTGTTATACATCCAGTGTGTGCCTTCCGGTGGATTTTCCTCCAAAGTTCTATTGTTTTTTCTTTTTAGTCGTACACTCTTGACAGAGTGGTCGTGGTTATGAACTTTTTACATTGTTTTCGCCGAAGTTCTTGCAATTTGCCTCCATCTGTCTCTGTTTGTGGCACTGCGGGAACATTCTGTGATAGAGCATTTTGTTGCCGATTTTATGAGATCAGTCCATCTAGTCGGGGATCGGCCGCGTGGGCGTTTGCCTTCCACTCTGCCCTGTACTACCAGGCGCTGCATGGAATCTTCATTACGTGCGATGTGTCCGAAGTATCTCAAGGAAATTGTAGAAGAAAGCAAGTTTTTTCAGAGTGAATCACTCAATTCTCTCGTTGGCGCTTTGGTGTCGGTGAATCCTAACGATGAGGATATATCTATATTTCTCTTGGAACTGTTGCTAGAAGTAACTATACAGAATCGTGACAGAGTAACGTGCATCTGGCCTGTGGTCCAGGCCTGTGGTTGGATCGTTTGTTAACGGTGGCGGCGCGCGAGAACCATCCTTATTTGCTCGAAAGAGTAGCTGTGGGCATGCTGAGATTGGCGATCAGGCTTTTACGCGGAGAAGAGTTTGCGTGTCTATCTCCTCTACTACCTCTGACCCACTTGCCGAACTGTCGATGAGAGCCTATGTTGTATGTTAAGCTCGTTTAATATGGAGGCGTTGGTACGTCGTTTGGTCCATCTTATCCTCAGGAGACGTCGCCAGACGTCGCCAGCACCACATTTCTAAAGCGTCTATTTTTCTGTGGTCTTGTCGAATCGTTCATGTTTCAGCTCCGTTAATGAAGATGGGGAAGACAAGACATTTCATTAGGCGGACCTTTGTGTTTTTGGTTATTTTTTGGTCTTTTCAGATTTTTGTAAGTTTGTCAACTGCCGACCTGGTCATGGCGCAACGTCTTTTAATTTCTTTCTCGCATTCTCCCTTATTGGTGATCATAGAGCCAAGGTAGGTGTAGCTGTGTACAACTTCACAATTGGCTATACTTCTAACATCAGGTCTGTTATCAGCCATCCCATCCACAATCATCATCTTGGTTTTGTCTCTGTTGATCGCGAGACCAAAGTTGAGGCTTATTCTTTCCAGGAGTTGAAGGAGGTTTAGTATGTCTTCCTCAGTTGAGCCAGAAGAGTGGTATCGTCAGCATATCGCAAATTAGATATCAGCCGTCCGCCCACGGATACACCTTTATCCCATTCCTCTAGGGCAATTTGCATGATATATTCCGTGTAAATATTGAATAATAAAAGTGAGAGGATACATCCCTGCCGAACTCCAGCACGAACCTCGAAGTCTCCGGAATCGATTCCATCTACCCGGACTGCCGCTGTACTATTGTTTTACTTTATAGATTTTTAGATATTTTAAACTTTTTTGTTATTGTACACTTATTAAGGATGACATGCTAAACGGAGTTTATTGATGGGGTAAAAAAAGCTTTAAAATGAGATAACGTTTATCCAACACGTTTATTTAATTTATTCTATACGCTTATCATAATTAATATTGTCTCTATACTAGCGCGAAAAAACTTTGCTTAATTAAAACACGGCCTGACATAGCTTGTGCATTATTTTTGTGTCCATAGCACCGGCACATCCTCATCTCATGTTAATTTTACGTTTTGGACAGGACAATGAGACAATGGAAATCGTAAGTCACTTTCATGCTGCCTAGTTTGCGTGAAACAATGTATTCGTCGCTGTTCATCCGCGCAATTCGTATTCGTGTGCGCTCCATTCTTTTTCATTGTGTCTCATTTTCCGAGGATGACCAAACATAACGGCCATATCTCTCATAATACGTAAATTCTTCAAATTTACTACTTAAACCTGTAAGGATTAATATTGTAAGAAACAAGGTGAGACTCTGGTCTAAATATCGAAGTTTTGGTTCTTTTAAAATAATTTTAGTATAGTTCTCAACATATTTATGCATTTTCTGAAGAGTTTCCGACAGGAGCAAAAGCGCAGCGAAAGAATTTGATAACTGAGCAAAAACTAATTTGTTCTTACAGCAAAATAATTCGTAGAATTATTTTTCTCCGTGTATATATTAATGTGATGCTAGTCAAAAAAACAATCTTTGTAATAGGATGTACAGGATTAAAAGAAGGAAATAATAGTTAGTGGACGATGAATTGTAATTATCGATTTCGATCGTGCGGCTGAGGGGAGAATAAGAGAAAAAGTTTCTTTCGATCGTCTCAGAGTTTTTCATTTTTGCGAGATTAAACATAATTATTTCCGTCGCTTCTTTCTTTCGCCCAGCGACTCCGCATGTAATTAGCAAATGGAAACTAATTCACAGCGTTTCCTTGAAAGGGAGTTCTTCCTTCCTGTCGTTTGTTTCTATTTCTTTCTGCGCCGTTCTTGCATTTTTACTTATTTGTCCAAAGTATGATTTACTCGGGACTGTAATTAGCAAAATCTCTCTATGTAGCCCTGTCGAGATTAATACACCCGTGCGAAAGAAACTTTTTCCTTCCTCGTTCACGATGGAAATTAAGATGCGCGACGAATGTCTGAAGATAGAACATACTTCTTTCTTCACATGAATTTTGATGGGTGGAATACACTAATATAATTCGATGTATAAATAAAATTTTTACATTCTATTATTTAATTTTAATTATACATAAAAAGATTTTATATTTTAAAATCTTTTTTCTATATGGAATCATAAAAATATTTTTCTAAACATAACTGGATCTTTTAAGAATAAACAATTTTTTTCTCCTGAATGTAAAAAATACAATTTATATCGTTGTGCTATTTAACGATTTATGTAAAAAAAAATTACAGTAAATCAGTAATGATATACTACAGTATGGAAAGATACTAAAATCGATGTACAATTATGACAAAGACTATAAGTGCGCTGTATAACAAAGATAGGATCATATACCACGAATATAGTTTCCAATTTGCCGCTGTATCGTCAATTTATGGCTAATTTGCATGTTTATGATACTATTTACTTCGTTTGCTTCCTTTGAAGATAGACAGTACCATCTACAAGTTTGTTGATATTGTATATAAGTGTGCGCTAGAGAATAGCCAATAATTAAAATCCTATACAAATTGCTGTTATATATCCATATATTGTTGTATATACAAATTCCTAGATTTCCAAATATCTAGATACTTGTAAAGTGAAAATTTTTTATTAAATCCTAAAGAATTGCTAGATTCTACATGAATCTATAAATTTCTGAATTGTTAAACGTACAAATTGCTAGATTGCTTTACGTATTTTGAAACTATCTGTAGAGGCAAACCACAATGACTCACATGCAACATTGTTGTTACTATAAACAATGAGCCGATTTACATATGTCACAGCGCTACATGAGCATTGTACCGTCACATTGCACTTTATCAACACCGACTATCTTCCGACCGGAGTTATCGACCATCAAATCATCTTACAGATAAATCTTTCGTACGTGAATTATTACAGCACATCGCATTTATCTTCGTTGCAGTTGCAATGCGGAAACGCGGAAATTTTGAAATCGCGTAGCGAACGAGCAAAACGAAAAGCGACTCGGATTTTCGCGCAACGTTAATTAACAAACGTTTTTGCATTAGTAATTACACATTATGCCCATCACATTTATCATCCATCAGATAAAACGAGAGAATATATAAAAAATGCACTTTGCATTTTCGAAATTATCGCATCAATGTGCTTTTATGATCGGCCACCGAAAATTCAAATCCCGCATGCAACGATGATTCTCATCCTATTCCGCACAACTCATGTCTAACGAGCTGCTCCCATAGCGACGAACGTTAAGCCATTACTAATTACAGGATTATTAAAAAATAAAGCAGACCCATTTCCTAAATATACTTGTATGATTTACGAGCTCGCGCAAAAAAATCGGTGACATCGTATGTAAATCATGGTACTTTATGAAATTTTTGATGGAATGTTCGATATTAATGTTCCATTGGTATATTCATACCATACAAAATTAATTTGATTAAATGTAATTGCAATGGTTAGCTGCAGCATTGTGTCTGCAAAAAGATATTAAATATCTTCTTCATTCTTCACTAATATATCTGTATTTATAAATTTATTCCGGAGTTTGGAACAAAATGCATTTTCAAATTACGAAGGAACGTCGGTGATTGATATCATTACTACCCAGGCAATATGCCGTTACAATTTTCCAAATTGCGCCGAAATTTCAACACATTTTTGATTGAAATTTAATGTAATTAATAGTCTACACGAAAAGTGACGGATGATACAATATACAATGCTTTAGTAGTGAAAAACGGAAAAGAATATGCGGCGCTCATTGAAATTTAAATAAGATGACATTTCTCCGATATTTATTCTATCACGTAGATAACAACGATATTTATCCTATCACGTAGATAACAAACATATTTCCTAGATTTTTCTGATCCGTTTGCCGATACACGTCCTGACGTCTTCCTTGCGATCCGCGTACTCTTTCTCTGTCACTAAGATTGAATCGTAATAAACCAGGACGTGATAAATTTTATTGAGGAAATTGCAATGTGAAACGTGTCGCGAGACACGAGATGCATACATGAAGTAAACTACCGCGAACGAATTATCAGAAGCACCGGCGTAAAATCTTGCTTATTGCTGCAGCGCGGCGCGGACACTTTTATTGCGTTGTTCGTCGAAAGTTATTATAACAAGTCAGGCGAACTTCCGCATTGCTCTCACGTCTTACTTCATACCTGCCATAATTTCACGCATAAAATCTTTTAATTTAAATTTTTACCTTCAAGGTGCGCTCGCTTGCTCGCTCTTTCGAGAATGTCGAATTAATTTATGTCTCTATTCATTTTTATTCGCAGTTCTTGTTTGAAGGTAGTTATAAAGATCCGATCTCTCTTTAGCACTGATCTTCTCATCATATTGTTGTCTATTCGGCTTTATTACATCCCGAATTTAGTAACAAACGTTTTTCTCATTCCCCTCGGAGATGGCTTTTTCACAACGTGACGCGAGCCCGCAATGAACTTTCATTACATAATTGTATTCTACAGAGTCATTGTAACTGTCTCATTTTATCACGGCTTTTATAAAAGTCTCAAAATTTTTTTATCGTTATCAACATTACTCTCCATTTTTCCTGCTACTTTTGATTCTTTAATAGATTCAACACATATCTCATCATGTATAAAAAAAATTATATTTTTATAAAAAATTTATGAGAAAGAACATTTTATCGAAAATTTAATATTCGTAGACATGAAACGATATCTAGTAACTCGAAAACTTGTCTCGTAAGTTTCAAGTACCTAACTGTGACAAATAAATATGACAATTCGAGAAACCACATCGTCAGATTTTCTTCTACCACATCAAACGGATGAATAAATCACTCGAGCGTCAGCGGTAAAATATATTGTATTTTCTTCGTCAACGCAACGTGATTGAATGGCGCTCGTACTTTTCCCGCGGAGCGTTTATAGCTTATTTAGAACCGGACGAGACGCGATCCCAGGGGACAGACGGCTGCCGTGATAAAATAATATAAAAAAAAAACCGCGCGTCGGGGAAATAAGGAGCGGGGTACGGCGCATTAGTCGAGAAACACTGTTGGCGGTTTATCATCTGGCATATAATGTGGCACAGTTAAATAAACTCCGGGAAATGCATTTCTCTGCGTGTGCACGTTCGTCCTGGATAGCACCGGATGCGGCTGTCATTCCCGCGTGCTCGTGCATCATCTTCCAGAAGACGCGGGATCACATCTTCCTCTTTACCGTTTTTTTGTCGCTTTCTCATTCCTGTCCCCGTCTTCCCCGCCAGTCCTTTTAATACAGTGATCCTCCTTTTTCCCATGAGCTTCTACCGGCGATTATCTGCGTCCGCGAATGTTACTAATCCAGCTCCGTTCGGGATAATCCAGCTAACTTAAATTATTAATTTGTTGATTTTATGCGATTATTGTGGCAAAAATGCGCGCTATTCTCGTATGCTTTCTCACGGATTATAGTTTTTTATTCCTCTCAAAATATAATTTTCATACGCTTACAATATCATTGTATTATCGGGATATCGATACCATCAGAGTCGGGAGTTTTTCGGGCGTTAAAAATTGTTACATAACTTCTGCCTTCTTTTATATAGGTATACATAAATTTATTCTACTTACTTGAAAACTTATCGCTGCTTTGCTAAAAAAAGAAAATATCTCTAAATTTCTTGGTGGGCGACGCATGCCAGATGCCATGTCGCCCTGATTTAATAGCCGCCGATGAACGGGTGCTAATAGCCAGCCTTCTTTTTCATCCGAGTGAACACGGTCGGGTCTGGTGAGGGGGTTAGCGCCGGAAGAGAATCAATTACGAGCTTTTAGTCTCGTTAGCGAGGTGACACGCCGGCGCGTCGTTATTCCCTTTAAAGATAGAAAGGTTATTAATAAACGTCACGCGCAGATAGAACCGTCGTCGTAACGAATAGCGCGAGCGGCATAAATTTCCCGCCTTGAAAATATCGTCCGGGTCGCTGGTCGTTGTCATCCTCGTCGTTGTCATCGTTGTCATCATATCTTCATCTTCGTCCGGCTGAGAATAAATTCGTTTTCCGTTCGCACGATCGTTTCGTTACATATATACTAAGAAGATAAACGCCAGACTTTAAAATCTCCATATATGGCTCATTTCATTTGTACAATTTGTGTAAAACCGCAGATGCTATGTTTATGTATCGTTCGATCATCTGTAAGATCATCTAAATTGTTGAATATAATAGTGTTATCTCTCTAAATATCTTGGAGTGGGAATACTGCCACTCCAGTGAGATTTCACTCTTTTGGAGTAAGATTTCACTCTTATGGAGGGCGTCGCCCACCAAGGTTACTCTTGACTACATCTGTTTTATAGAGACTTTTTCTCTTATCAGAGTACTTTGATCTAAGAAGGAGAAACTGTAATTTTTAATTTGTTAGGCACGTATATCTTTATCGCTGAAACGTTTATTTACAGTAGGTATATATTTTTATATTATATATTGTATCTATATATTACATTTTCCTCAATGATCATGTCTTTTTTTGTAACTATCATACTATTATATAAAACCCGACTGTTTGTCTGTCCGTCTGTCCGTCTGTCTGTCCGCGAACTACTCATTCGTTAGTGGACCGAATTTCTACCAAAAGTGTATGAAACAGGGGTAGAATTTCCCGGGAAGTGCCATGATGTGTATAGTTTTTCATTCCCAAAAATTTGAAAAAATTAGAAAAACCGGTTTTCAGAAAATCGACACGACTAACGTTAATAAGTAATGTCTTTAAATCCAAGTTTTTTAATATCATTACTAATAGTTCATTCTACAAAGATAAAATATAAAACTTCAATACATGATATGACATTGCAATAAATATTATTATGAGTAATAGACATCTTAGAATACTTACAGGAAGCTCATGTATATGGCGACTTTTTTTTATTTTACGTCTTCTTGAAAGCTCATCAGCTATAAAGGGGATCCTGGACAGGGAACAATTACAGTCAAAGCTCGTAAAACTATAAAACTATAAAAGTTTTTTTGATATAAAAAGCTTGTCCTATAATAGCTTTCGTACATCATAAAAGCACTGAGATTTTTTTTTCCTGCAAATAGAGAGCGAAATTGCGCGGTAACACATTTCACGGAACGTGTATTTTCCTGAAGAGCGACAAGCATACGTGCAGCGGTGCTGAGTTACCATTAATCTTTAGTTGGCTAGGCATTTGTATTTATTGTATGGATCATACTGGCCGGATATCGTTGCGATTATCAGTCGGCGAAATTAACTTCCATCAACAGTAAATTGCATAAACAATACGTGCATATCGTGTTGCTCGATTACACGCAACAGCGTGTTGCAAGTCGCATCTGCGTGTATCAAACGTACCGTACAAGAAAATTTTCAAGTATAATCGTTCTATGAGAAAATCCTCGAATAATAATACAAAAATTAAACTCTAAGGTAATCATGATTTAGGGACCTGGATCAGACAAAAATATCAGTTCGGTTCCGGTTTCGGTCCATTAAAATACTTAATAAACGTTTTGGTTTCGGTTTCAGTTTTCTAATAGCTAACAAAAGTACCGGTATTGTGAAAATTAGTTTTTTCGGTTTTTGTTTATTAAAATTTTTATTAAATTAAATTGTTTATATATATATATATATCGATATATATATATATATATATATATATATATACATCCGTTGATCGGTTTATAAATTTTAATCATGATAAGAAATAGAAATTCTTAGTAATGACTGGAAAATATAATATATGATATAAAAATATATAGTAGGTATCTACTCATATCTCTGGTATTGTTTAACAAGTAGACCGTGTAGAGCGCGTTTCACAGTAAGGAGGAGTACGATTCTAATTAAGAGGAATGCCGGCATTACGTTCTGTTTTTACTTGCGGTTGCAGTTGTTTGCCTGAAGAACGACGGGCATTATCTTTAATGAGAAATTGCGTTCAAGGTGTATCACGAAAAATCTCTGGTGAGTGCATCAGAGTAGTTAACAATTCTTTTGACATTATGTACCGCGCGACGTCAAGAAAATTGTTTTTCTAGCAATACCACGTGTAGCACCTGAATATTCACGTTCGCTTATAACTTCAATGCAATCTTTTTCCCCATTTTTCCGACTTTCTTTGATGAAATTTCCATTAGTCGACAAACAATGCCGTATTAATTCTTTCAGCATTGTTCTTTATTATAGATTATAGAATATATCTAGTATTATAGAAAAAAAATGATTCAGGATTTTTTGACTCAATTTTTGATTTAAAAAAATGTCTTCTATTAGGTGACGGATGTCGAATAAGACGAATTCTCTAAAAGTGGCTTTTTTCAATTTTTTTCCCGGTACTTTTTGGAATTTTTTAGTCAACTCGGTCCGTATACCACGTTGCCAGACGTCGTCCTTCATTGTTTTATAGTACACATAATGTTCCATAATGTACACCAAAATTCCATTTAAGGTCATTTTTCTGTTATGCGTCGAGTTGATCGCCTCGGCGATCAATTGCCCGTAGATTTTTGCGGTCTCGACGGTTTCAAGTCATCCTCGGAACTTTTGTGCCATAAACCAATCCAATCCAATCCAATGGCGCTGCAGCTCAAGCTCGAGCCATGGCCTTTTGAAGTTTGGCCTTTTATCGGCACCGTCAACATTGTTATACTGCGACATTCTCCAACGAGATCTATCGCTTTTCGTTTAGCTGTGAATAGCAGTTTGCCAAACGTGTAAATTATAATCCTTGCTTCAATAGCCTCTTTTGTGCAAGGTAGAATAGTTTCCGGCCAAAACGCATCCATAGAATTTATCCAAACAATTTTTTTCAGTCCGGCCGGCACTCTCACCGAACTCTATTCGTACTATAGTATTGAAGATTATGATATCTAATTAATATCGGTCCAATAATATCATTGTAGTTAGAATATTTCGTTATATCAATCATATATCTACTCATGTTCAGATTTGTGATCCTGGCGAGCAGCCGACGACCGCCCGCTTAATTAAAACGCGCGGATAATACGACGCATATTATTTTTGCGTCTCGCTGCCGGTGGCGCGCACGTTTCATTCCTTGTTAATTTCGCGTTCTCTGGACAGAACAACAGGCTGCTGGAAACCGTAAGTCACTTTTGCGTTTTCCCGGTTCGCGCAAAACGCGATGTACGACGTGGCCGTTACGATGTGGTCGGCAGCAGCGACGATGTACTCTTTGACACATTTGCAACGCGTTTTCTTTTTGTAAAAATTAAGTGACTGTCTAATTAGAGTTATTTGCATGCGAGATTAGAGGTCTCTGTCAAATTATGAAATTATGGCATCGAGAAAATTTCTGGCCAATCTGGTTAAGAAATTTATAAACACAAACGGCTTGATCTTATTTATTTAGCTAATTTCGACAGAGCTTTATTTTCGACAGAAATTATATTTAGGAATTAGACGAAATTTTTAATTATTTTCTTTGATCCTGTTGATAAAATGGGAGTGGCTGAATGTTATTATAAACTGCATCGAAAAAAGCAAAATTTTGATAAATTTTCTTGTATCCCTTTATTCAAGTGATTAGATAAGATTGCATAAGATGATTAGATTTTTAATTTTTTCTAGTTTACGCAAAATTGCGCAACCGCGCGTGTTTCAGCTTTAATATAATTAAATTCTCGTAAAGGTAATGCGAATGAGTCGCTAAATGCAGACTCGTTAAAAATACACGCGTGACAAAATTTCTTCGCACGACTTAGTGGCATGCTGCCGTGAGAATTGCAGAACGGGGTTGGTGTTTTATAACTGGTACTCGTTCGTAATTGAATGCTTCACCGAGTAGGAAACGCGACGGTCGACATTGTTCGCGGAAGGCGTCCGTTCTGTTGTCGGTCGTAAAGTGCGATTCACTCGAAACGGCACGGCGCTGCGGCGGTGTGCAGGCTGAAAAGGCGAATTTGGAGCTTTATGTCTCTTGGTAAATATAAATCTTGTGGTATTTAGCAGCCGTGCATGTGTGCTTTTTAATTTAATTACGGAGGTAAAAACAAAAAAAAAAAAAATACAAAAATTACCACGTAAGCAATACATGCCTATAAGAGTGGCGTATTTAAATTAAGTTTATTCTACAATTAATCAAAATTATCGGAAATTGCCCAGAAAATGTTTAGCATTACTGAAAAATTCCGATTTAATCAGATTTAACGTCAATAAATCAATGCAAATGATTTTATCGTTAGACAGGGCGAGAACCTGTTACCGAAGCGAGATATCTGCGCATGTCGGCGTTTTCGGAATACGTGATGTCTGTGAAGAAGCGCCTCTCGATTCCTGGATTGCGTCCTGTCAGAAGAGGGTGAGTTCGTGCGCTCAGACAGCCCGGGGAAACATTAGGCTCGGTTTCGGGTTTGGAAATTCGATAAACCCGTCTCGTCGCAACCGGCCAATAATTCTGCGGAGATGCTTTCGCACAGACTTCCGGCGAGTCGCGATATATCAGTCTCGGGGGTCCGGGGCGAGCCGGAACCGGAAACCGTCAATCATAGGACTAAGTTAACGCCGAGCTCCCTTCGCTCGCCGCTCGCGAGTCTGCACACCCCATGCCATCGTACGAATCGTTTTATGGACCCCAACGTGCCTTCATCCCCTCTCCCCTCTGTAACTCAGACTCTCTCTTCTCTCTCGCGCCGTCATCTCTCTAAAATATACTTTCTAGAAGCGAGCATCGATTTTTTCATAAATAACCACCCACTTGATCGTCCGCCGACCGGTAAATCTCTCGATCTGCGCTTACCTCTGTTAGCCACCTCTTCGTACCGTTTAATAGCGCGACGAAGCGTATTAACGTAGATACAGCGTAAAGCACTTTACGCGACAATGTAGCGGGATTATGTACAGCGAGAACCTCGAAGGGATTCAATCCACATCGTGTCGGTGGTTTTCAACCCTTTACTAGGGCATTAGCAGATTGTTCTTTCTTGAACAGGGATATAAGGGAGATGCTATCACTGAACATTGGTTCAGTGAAATGAGCTTCTAATACTGCTGCTAAAACGATGGTGTAAATTTCTTCACGCTGAAGATAGTTTTTAAACAGAAATATAAATATCTAATTGTAATTGAAAAAAAGTGTTTTATAAACAATTTATCGAAAAAATTATTCTTTTATAAACTTTTCTCAAGTTACTGCTTGAAATAGGTTTTAAGTTGAATTTGAGCCACGTGCTTTCTCGCATTATATTTTTGGTTTGACCAATTCGTGCTTGTTTGCTTTAATAAATCGGTGGTTATTCCGACGTTCTCCGCTTTGCCGGTGTGGGTGAATCGTGGCATTTCTTTGATAGTTTTGTGATCCATGTCTTCTGTGTTCACGTTGCTTGTTCGTTTTTCCGTCATATCTGTCTCGAACATTGCCGAGAAGACGCGACTTTGTTCGGCGAGAGTGCACTTGTGCGCCTGGATCTCCCTTCCATCGACAGAAATCGTCACGTCGGAAAATGTCGAATTTTTGAAAAGCCGTTTATAAGCATCATCGGATTTACATTCTTCGGGTACTTTGGATCGACGTGGTATCTCGACAGATGTTACATTATTTATATTTATGACTTTGACCTCACAGAATACTTAATAAAGGTTTCGGTTTTTGTTTCGATTTTTTAGCTAACAAAAGTATCGGTATTGCGCAAATTACAGTCTTTTTCGATTCTTGTTCATTAAAATTTTCTTATTGAAATTTTTATTAAAATAAATTGTTTATATATATATATATATATATATATATATATATATATATACCCGTTGATCTGTTTATAAATTTTAATCATGATAAGAAATAGAAATTTTTAATAATGACTGGAAAATATAATATATAATAAATGATATATAGTAGGTATCTACTCATATCTCTGGTATTGTTTAACAAGCATACCGTGTAGAGCGCGTTTCACAGTAAGGAGGAGTACGATCCTAATTAAGAGGAATGCCGGCATTACGTTCTGTTTTTACTCGTGGTTGCAGTTGTTCGCCTGAAGAACGACGGGCATTATCTTTAATGAGAAATTGCGTTCAAGGTGTATCACGAAGAATCTCTGGTGAGTGTACCAGAGTAGTAACAATTCTCTTGACATTATGCACCGCGCGACGTTAAGAAAATTGTTTAGCAATACCACGTGTAACACCTGAATATTCACGTTCAGCCGGGGGAAGGGTCTCTCCTGACGAACTTTCGACACCCCCAATTCTTATTTTTGAAAAATTTGTGTATATCAGTCGGCTCCATTATGTGTGTTCTTTCCTTGTTAGCATTAATAATACCAAATTGGGATATTGCATTTATGATTTGTGACTTCCTGCACGAAATTACAGTAAGAAATAAGACAGGTAGTCTTTACTTTCATTATCTATTCCTTCAGGGTGTAATTCTAGACACCACCTTACTTTTTTATTGACATCTTCTGAGAAGGGTGGAGACTTTAATTTTGTATTTAATTTGCAGTGTAAACTGAAATTTTTTATTGTCCATTCATATGATATGTTCTTTATTTCGGATTTCGTGCGACCTCTTGTAACATTGGACGGGCCGACTGGCATACTGGGGGTGGCCGACGGTCCAGCAGATATTTTTCACACTGATTACACACTTGTGTTAATTTCTCGACATCTTATGAAGTTGAAATTATAGCAGCTTGACGAAATTATCGCAGCTTATTGTAAAATAGCCTTTGGGCCAAAGCACAAGGATTGTCATAATCGTTTACGACAATCTTTGTTCATGGGCCCTTTCATGACTTACTTTTACTCTAGCTGTGTTCTGATTTTCAGTATTTGCAGTGAATATCGAAACGCATTCCAATACGTTAGTTGAATTAAAACAATGTAACCATTTGGAAGTGATACGATTAGTATTTTACAATCGTACGCGAAGTTATTTATTTGCGATAAATAAAAGGACGAGAAGAATGGGTTTGGACATCACTACCAAATTCAGCATCGCGAAAGTTTTCGTCTAGGGACGCGTTTAACTACGTATCGAATAACGTGCGACGAATAATCATCGGGTTTATCCTACTAGTCTTCGCCCTCGGAGAAGAACGGCGCGCAACCCCCTACTCTCTCATAACGGGTGAAATTTTACGGACCGTTTTACGCCCGGTCATTAGCGAGATCGGTGGTAGCCTCCGTTTCTCGTTTTTACGAGCAATCCTCGCGTGCACTGGCAATCGTTTGAAAAAAAAAAATAAATAAAACGCCGACGGCACCGGCGACACGATTGGCTCTTTCGGGTGTTGCGTGCTGCAAAATTCTGCCCGGCGGAAACTGCGCCAGATAAAAGGTGAAATTGAGTGCGATCTCCGAAAAAATGTGATGCTCCTTGAATTTATCTGACCTCAGGTTTCCAACGTTATAACTTGAATATTTTATATTTACTCTGAAAATCTCTTGAATTTGATTTTATTTATTTTACTTTAATATATTTGGATATATTAATATTGCGAAATAATTTTATTGCACTTTTTAGTTTCGTGATGAATTTACGAAAAATTTATCATATTATATTGCATATTCTGTATGACTTTATATTATCTCTGTAGCAATTTTTTTTTAAATTAATATGATTAATACTTAATAATATTTCGGTTTAGGCTTTTGCCTCTCTCTCTCTTTCTCTTTTTTCTCTTTTTCTCATTCACTCTAAAAACTCGAGATGAAATGGGTGAAATGACAATAGTCCTCGTATATCACATCAGGATGACATGCTGTCCGTCAAAAAGTAAAATCTGTCGATCGATTGCTAGCCAGCGGCCGATCGCTCGACAACATCCGCATTAATTAATCGCGATGTAACGGGCGTAGCGATTGCGACCGCGACGAGAACGGCATTTCCGGGTGAGATGTTCCACGAACGTTTCCAAGTGTGCGCACGATGAAATATCGCGACGTGTTTCGCATACGCGGCCATTATGCAGATCCCGGGAATCGTAATAACGACAGCTTGGATCGGCGGCGCATTTTTATTCCATGAGTTTTCCTTTGCTCTTTTTTTCTTCCTCCTCTTTTTTTTTCATCGTGTCTCTGCCGCGCGACGACCAACCGGCTCGTCACGAATCTCGTATTTTTCCGACGTGAGTTACGAGCCGATGCGAACAGTGGTTAAAACCGGCCGGACTCTAATTCTTCCCGGACGTTAACAGCCGTGAAAGGATAGCCACGTACGGACCATGGTGCGCGTGATACAAGGATGGCGCGGGCACATCTATAATTCATGTAATCAATTGGCGAAACGAACGATAACTTAGCCGCGACTAAACGCTCGGCTTTTACGAGCGCTTTCGCGGGAAAAAGCGAGGCTTCGTTAAGAAAAAGGCGCCGATGCTGAGTCCTTGGGCGCATCCGTGTTTCCACACCGCACTTTTCAAGAATTCTGTGTGCATTCTGGAAACTTTAGAAGCGTTAAATTGGCAAAGTCATAAAATTTTTAAGCTGGTTGCATAGTCATCGTAGCTTTATTATATCAACGTGGTTATAAAAAATAAAAGATTGATTTAATGACGAATAATATTTAAAAGATGTAAGTAAGGGGAAGATATTTAAAACGTGAAATAAAACTTTGAGAAGACGATTGGTTATTTATTCAATGAACATATGATAATTGATTTATCAATCAATCATTGGAGCGATATATTATATAAGAATACATTTGTGTAACGTGACATGATTAAACTCTTTTAAGCTATTTCCAATTCTTGTCAATCATATGGTTTATTAAGACATTTCGCTCTGTGTCTGTAGTCGTATGTGTAACGAGCAGCCATAATCGACTCTAGAACGCGCTACTTGGTCACCTTCGAAGTTTAGTCGATGGACCATAAAGAGCCGACTGAAATTACGTGCCGTGACACGGTGGTTGTAACATGCTCAACCCCATCGCATACTGCGAGAGAGAAAGTGGGGGCCGTACCCGTCTTCCACATCCGAACCGCTTCCGTCCTATTACACTTAAAGCGTAATACTCGGCTTGGGAGTATACAGCACGGCGTGCTGGCATAAACTTTACGACGATGAGGGTGGATCGGGCGGAGTCTTCAAAGTCCTGCGGCCAACCTCCTTAACGGCACCTTGTGGCGTTGGTATTCAATACCTCCTTGAAGCTTGTCGATTTTTATATCGTTGCCCTGCGATAATGGGGGAACGTAGCGATTATCGCGGTGACGGTATCAGGATTTGCGAACTTTGGAATATTGGATATGGCTGGAACGTAGCCGAAGGAAGTTTATCTCACACGGGTATATACACGCATATCATAGATACGTAGAGCTAACAAGTTTTAATTAATGAAATTATTCTGAGCATTTTTGCTAATTATAAAAATTAATTAACATTTTAATTAGCATTAAAAGTTAACGCTATTAGTGTTACGTTAGCATCTTCAAGACTACGAGAAAAGGTAAAATTTTTAAACGTTTTCTACATCGTTTCTGTCAATGTTGTTCAACTAATAGGATTTTAGTATTAATATATGATCTATTAAGAGACACAGATTTTATACAAACTCTTTCGTTTCGATTAATAGTTGTTGTAATGTATTATTATTAAACGTTTGCAAATCAATGGTTATTCGGAGTGTACGATCTTGTTAACCGGTGAAATTACACCGAAATCCTCTATAGAGAAGGAATCAACGCCCCCCCCCGTCATCCCCGTTTAGGAAGTGTTTATATTCACGAGAGCGAAGGGGCGCTTTTGCGTTAATCCCGACAGTTTCGATGCGCGATTCCGGCGAGAACGAATTCGACCGCCATTGTTCCGCGTTGCTGGTGCAAAAAAAAGAGATCCGCAATTTGCATGAAAATATCCGTGGCCCCGACGGACCGTGCACCCTCGTCGGGCGAATTCTCGGTTTAGCGTTTGAGTAGGACGCCTCTACAATACCGCAAATTTCGCGCGTGAAGGGGTGATGCTTGACAAGAGAAAGGAATTGGATGAGGGGTCGACGTGTACGTGTATACTTAATGGCATCTTCCATTTCGAGATCAGTAGTGTAACATCTCTGACGATGAAATATCCTGAATAATCATAATTGTATATTCTGACTAGGTACACGAATGCAAACAACAGAGAGTTAGGTATCTAAACATGATAGTTATTTTTAATTGTCAATTTATTTTCTTGAGTTAGGTTTTGATCTTTAATTTTGACAGATGAGATGCAAATTGAAAATTTTTTTAATAACTTTATATTCCTGCGAACTTCTGACTATGTAATAAAAGTTGCAGGGAATATCGAATTTTTCGTAGCATTTCCGTGTAATCTGGAGGCTCTTTGTAAAAATTCTGCTCGCTTGGAAAGGCGCAACTTTCTTTCCGCTTGGAGTCATTATGCGTTCAGAGAGTTTCGAAATAAATAAAACGGACGCGCGGAAGATTTGTATCGTTCTTTTAAGTAAGTGCGTCCATTCCGAAGGCGGGCTAAACTTTTCGATGCACCCTTAATTAGCAGCCGCCTTCCTAACGACCGCTAAAAAGATCGCTCGCGCGACTGCGGAGATGGGGAAAATTGCATAGACCTTTTTAAGCTCGTCTTTACTTCGTCTTTACGTGACGCCGAACGCGGCTAAAAGCTTCCACGATGCGGATACTTCGATTTTATAGACTAGGTATGCATAATAGAGAAGGTTATTGGCGAAAGTGGTGCCAGTCATCGACCGGTACTCTCCCCTCTGCCGATGCTTTATTCACATCGGCGATATGCTCGCTGGTTTTTCCGCCGCTTTAATGGCGACATCAAAATCGGTTCATCTATACCTCTCTATCGCGATCGTAGGCGCAAGTTATTTGTATCGTAAAATAGCGATTTTTCTTTTAGTTTAAAAAATTGCGTGTATATTTAATTGATCGCTAGGTGTACCTACTATAGAAAAGATGTATTGGAATAATATTAAAAGAAATAGAGAACTATTCAGCTTTCGATAATAAGCAACACTTATTTTTTGAAATGTTATTTTTTTTTATTTTGCATTAGAGTTATATTATATTAAGCTATAGAATTGCATCGAGCTTTTATTTGTTGATTCTTAGGTATGAAATTATGCAAACCCTAGCTTTCTCTTTTCTTTGAGGACGTAACAATTCCTTTGCGTCTATGTCATACATCGTTATTCGAGATATTAGAAACGAGATGCAGCAAGGTGCGCGACATCTTGAAGGAGGATACCAGTCGTTCCTTTTATCGTTAATCTTTCGATCGCGACGTGCTTAAGTGGATTTTCAAGGCAGCCGATGAAACGAGGTCAATTACGTGAAAACTGCTTTACGTGCAGTCGAAGTCGAAGGCTCCGTATATTCGACGGGGAAGTCGGGTTGACGCCTTCTGTACTATATCGATCATCAATTTGGCCGGCCACTGCAATGCACCAGTCGGCTTTTAAGCTTCTCATTCTCTCTCTCCCTCTCTCTCTCTTTCTCTCTTCAATTTGCATTCCGCGATTCCACTACTAACAGATATTCATGTATCTATTTACATTTTTCCGCCGTTCCTGTTGCATTTTTTTTATTCTTCGTCTCTTCTCAGCTTTCTTCCGCGGCTTCGCGAAAAGCTCTTCAAGACGCTCTGATTTATATTTATTCGCTCGAGTTATTTATCGAAATACAATTACGTGCTATCGCGAATCTTACAATTAGCAATATTGTGAATTGTGACCCAGTGCTGCTTGTTTTCAAATTAGAAAACAGAACATAGTTTCTCTTTGAATTGTTAATATACTTTCTGGCAAAAGTAAATTTAAATATAATAGAATATTTAAACAGGAAGATAATAAAAAATTATGGTCAATTTAAAGCGCGGGCGATATTAAAATAAATGTAAATCAAATGTAAACCTATTTCTTGAAAAGTAAACCTATCCAACGAAGATAACAAAATATTAGCATAGCGAATATTATAGCAAAATATGCTCTTTACACTTAATATATTCAATTTAACAATATCTCTTTTACGTGCAATTCAGTCTTACAGTCATAATCGTGAATATATGAAGCAACATAATTTTATGTAGGTGCCTATGTACTCTTTCTGAGTATTTAATGTTTGCGGAAAAGCGGATCATGGTCATAGCCAAGAGAAGTTTCGAGTTAATTAATTAAATTTAATTACTAAGCGAGTGGTATTCCGGAGCTTTTCCCTTTTACCATGATGCGCATGTAACTTTCACATGTGCGAGACGTATATAACGTAGAACATAAAAAGTTAGGAACACTTCATAAATTTAAAGGCATATTTTCTCTCTTTCTCTCTCATATATTCTTTCCTCGTAACTGTAGCAAATAAATATTAATATAAATTGGGTGAAATTGCTGAAATTGTAGTCAATCCTAGATTTGCGTATGGCACACGTGGAACAGCATCTATACTATACCATCTAACACCACTATTACATACACGGTTGAATTGAAGGAAATAAAAGAGGAGCCTGAGATAGAAACTCTAAGTATTAATCAAAGAAGAGAAATAGGATAATAGTTTTGTTTATGAGCCATATATAATTGAAGGTCACTTATTTTCTGCATTTAAGTGCTGTTCAAAGATAAGGCTTTACGTGATTTATCTTTTTAACTTCTTTGCATCATGTTGTAATTTATTTCTTTAAAGCAACAAGAAACGCGAACGTGGAAACTGGTTTTTTATGCGAAGAGACGTCAATCACGCCATACAATGTTATCGGAGAGCGTTACAATATCTACTCATAGACAATGGTACATACAAGACGGAATAAAAATAAAGAAACAGTGACGGTTAGCGATACTGAACTGCAAGCTCTGTTAGATGATTGTGTAAAGGTGTATAACACGTTAGCAGCTGCATTACGTGAAACTGATGCCTACAACACAGCTTTAGAAAATGTAAACAAAGTTCTAAAGTATCAACCAAACAATACGAAAGCTCTGTACAGAAAAGGTAGTAAAAAATCTTGCCTAAATTTCCATACCGGGAAAGGTTCCAAATTGCGCGACTAATGGGCTCGACAATTTACCCGGATTGACTTCGTGAATTAACATCAACTACCGGCGTTTTCTTGCGCAAACGATCTTGCAAGTGGATATATCCGACCTTTCGACACTATCGCGAAGACGTCCAGAAGGCTGATTGTTTGCCTACCTTTCCTTTCTGTCTCCCTCGGGTTCAATATCTGCTGGCAAACAGTTTATACCGAGTGGTTCTATCCAACACGAGTATCCTATGTTTAGAAAGACGCTGTCGTTAAAGGTTTCCAACTCACGATGCAATCAGAACGCTTTTCAGAATTTCAACATTTCAAAGTGGAAACTATTTTCTGACTCTGTTAACTATCGCAAGAGATTTTAAAATTTTTACTATTTTGAAGTTTAAAAAAATAAGAATTCTAAATAATAGATTATTCAAACTAAATTTTATAAATACTATTTTCTTTAAATTAACGAGATTTCGAATTCTAGATATACCAGCATATTTTTTACAATTTCCTTAAATTTCCTTAAATTTCCTTAAATTTTGGAAAGTTCAAAGTGTCTCGGATTCAAGATAAAATATGAGAAGGTTAAATTTAAATTAAAAAACTTAAAATAAGATTTAAAAACTGCATAGATAATTTTACACGTTTCTTATTTCTACTACAAGTTTTTAGATTTGTAGATTCTTGGATTTTAGAATTCTGTGAAGCATTTGAATTCAGCGAAATATCTACCTGTTGGTATGTTCACTGTCTCGCACAAGCTGGGTGAAACTTGAACGGTATAATAATGCAGCAGGATTCCCCCGTGATATGGGTTTGCCTCGATATTTGGGCGCATGATGAGCGATCATGGCAACAGGCGCCTGGCAATGGCTGCACCACGCGGCAAGTTTCTACTTCATCTACCACATTATGTCAGTTCTATACGCGTATCATGATTAATCGCGAATACAGGTACTAGCAGTTCATTAGTGTAATTAATTCTTCCTCGTTATATCGACAGGTAAATCGAATTTATGTAAAACGGTAGCTTGTTCGCACTATTGTAATTGCGATATATATGTAAAAAGGTAAAATTTTAATAAAAGTAAATGAACGAGATTGTCTTTAATTATTGTGAAAGGACGTGATCATTTTTAATTATTAATCATGCAATCAATGCCGACATGATAGTTATTACGTAATGTAAATTCATATTCGTATAAATTACTGTAAAGTCCTGTAGAAAATTCATTTAATTTACTTGCTATTTTCCAAAATAAATTAATCTCTGTCAATCATAATTTAAATAATGATGAAAGACAGATAAGATATTACATAGAAAAATCGATCTTTGAAATTCGAAAATTTAAACTTTTAAAATTCATTCATTGTATTGCCGGTATTAAATCTACTACTATATAATTGTTAATATAAATTTTTTTATAATTAGAATTAAATTTTTTGCAAACATCATATGCATAACTAGATTATCTTTGAGATCATGCATGACTAGTAGAGTTTGCATAGCCGATAACGATGTCCTCGAAAATCAGGACGAACGCTGCCCCTAAATAAAGCCATACGCTGATTAGTTCGCCGGATTACGTTGCGGAAGTAGCTCGCGATTCTCCGACTATAGAAATCGGCGAGCGTGGAGTTCCCATTGTTGTCGCTGTTCCATCAGCAAGCTCTATCAAAGTGAGTTCCCCGCATCTGTGTGCCCAGCAAAATATGCGAAGCACTTGATGACATGCATGAAACCCTCGTGTGCTTCTCAATCTAGTCGCGGCGCGCCTCAAGATACGGCTCGGCTCGGCGCGGCGCCGCACCGAGACGTCCTCGTTCTCGGTGAATCGTAGCTTGATGCAAATCAAGCAATCCCGGGGTAATCAGATCTGGGTTTATTATGGCCTACCAATTCCGCGGTAAGCATCGTAGAGCTTTAAGCGCCCGGGAGAAGATTGGTAGAGCGAGGAAACGAGAACTCTGCGTTCGGCTCCGTTTCGTTTCTCTCACCGTCTTTCTCTCTCCTCGTAATCCGCGCGCGTTCGCGCGTGCGAGCTTTTTGTCTTCTCGTCACGTTAAAAGCTTTCATCGTGTCGCGTAATTCTCCGACGCCTTACGATCTGATCGATCCATAAAGCTATGTATGTTCTCCGATTCGTACATTCATAAGTTCAGTGTAAATTAGTTATGGATAGTAGTTAGACTTCTCTAAAATATGTTTGACGATATCACGATCTTTCTTTTATGATTTCTTTAGTGGATTAGCATCCGAGTAGGTTAAACGAGATATTATTTTAAAAGTGTAGAATTCAGAAAACTATTTTTCTGTGAAATAGAAGTTTCTTCATTGACCCATCTTGATTAACTTTTGAATCACTCATTCAATGGAAATTTTAATAAAACGATTTTTATTTTAATATCTGTACCTTAGCAATTTACATTAATTATTATTTCGACCGTCTAGTTTTACGACTCTGAAGGGAAAGCGGCGTTTCGAAATTAGCAGCATCGCCTATAGAGGCAGATGTTTCGATGATAGTCATTAGCCTAGACGAGAGTTAGATCAACGCTGCGTTTCGACGCGATTGTCTCAACAGCCGCTCGTTTCGAGAGATCCAATCGATATCTCCTCGGCACCAAGTCTGTAATTAGAAGTTCTGACCGTAGCGCGCGAGGGATACGGTCTCGGTCGACTAGGATATTTCAAAGAGGTGATGATTCTTTTTCGTCATAGAGCCAGCGCTATCGCACGATGGACGAGTATCTACCACAGGAAAAGACTAGAAAATGCGAAACGCGTGAGTGCGCGTTAAGGCTGACAAATGGGATTTGACGTATATGTGAGAGTCTTTTATCTGATCTTCGAACGGATAACGTGGCTATTATGTAAGTCTCAAAATATCGATGTAACAATACGGTCACGGATACCTGGATTTTCCTGAGAGTACGAAGCTAGACAGACAATCGGTTATTCGATGCTTAATACCGTTGAGTCGAGGCGAGCCAACCCGGCACGAATCTGCATGTCGCGCGAGCCTCTTTCTACGGATTCTCGAGCGCTCGTAGGCGCGGATCGGCCGCGTGTGCGAAACCCCACGTCGATAATCCCGTAATAAGATATTAATACCGGCAATCGCGGCTGGTCTAGTACGTGACTTCAAGGGCTACCCACGCCTCTTCCTCTTTCCCTTTACGCGAAGCAGGCTCGTTGAGCGAGGGAGGATCGACACGCTTTGCGTCAGGTCTTTCCTGACGCAGAGGTGTGCGTGCGTGCATCGTGGCCGTCGTGCCAGAACCAAGACGAGGATAATAACTTCATACAGAGTGCCGGTGGTCTTCCGTACACGCGGACACAACGTACAGGCTCACGGGAACGATATGCAACGATCCGCCCATGTGAGAACTGCATGCAGCTTCGATAATCGACGGACATTAACCCACGCGTTCACTCCTGAATATTTACTACATTTCTTATATTTAGAAAAATAGATCGCAGATAAGCAAAAGCAATATTTCTAAAATTTAATCTAATTTTTCGACAAGATATAAGAATGATTAATAAAATGGATATAATTAATAAATGTTTCAGACTCTATATTTTTACGTAAGATATCATCTTCTATTTTTAATAATCTATTTTTTATAATTTCTCACGAAGAAATTATATAATTAATTTTCTCAATCTTTAATTATGCTAGTTCGGTATTTCATACTTCTTTTTTTATATTAGCAATACGAAAAAACACGAAATATTTTAATTTTCTTAATTTCCCGTCAAGCAATTGACACGCTCTATTAAAAAAAAATTAATCCAATAATTCAAAATACTTTTTATAGTGCTTCTATCATAATAATCTTTGATCATTTATTGATTAAAGTAAAGTTCAAAGTCTCTTTACGAAATTATAACTTTTGGAGATTGCTATATTATATACTGAAACGCATCTACTTTGGAACATCCTGTATACATTGCCGCATACATCGCCAAGGCACGCAGTGATCGTGTAATAAGATATTACAAGAGCAAACCCGCGAGAGCCCGTCGGGCACAACCAGAAAGCGAGGCTGGTGGTCCGATCCTGCCGTACCCTAGAAAACAGCCTTGTCGTGTGTTATCATCGATGTGTACCCCCTTTATAAAGTGTATCCTTCTTCACACCTTCGTATAGGGGAAAGTGCGTTTCCCGTCATCTCTCGTCACCGTACATGTAAAAACATTTTCGCGAATTTAATTGCGCTATTCGTCGAGTTTGTTACGCGAAAGTGCACGATATAAAGTTTACATAGACTTACGTTAAACTTATGTCAATCAATTTCAAACTTCTCTCGGCGACATAACAATTATAGAAATATTTATAATACGCGGGGTGGAAAATGCAATAAGCGATAGATAGTATTTCGATCAATTTTTTCATAATAAAAAGCGCTTGTGTCTTTTATTTATAATATCATAATTCTCGACATTAAAAAATTTGGTAATCGAATGACACATTAAAATTCTGCTAATGAATTAAAATTGAACTAATTGTAAGATATGAAATAAGCATTATATAGCATTGTATAACACTTATATTTATGCATCATTGAAAAACGATAAATAATTAAACGGAATTAGATAAAAGAATAAGAGCTAAATAAAGACTACGTGGCGTAATAATAACGTAAAGTCTCAACGTCGGATGCACCACACATAAATCTTCTAAAGCTTTCCGCGTAATCGATATGGTTTCTCGATCAAAACTCGTTAACGATTCTCCGCGACGAAGTTGCTCTAATTGGAAATTCCGCGTTGGATATCGTCCTCCTCATAAGGAAACGCGTGTACCTATATACGTCGCATTCGAGAGACGTTATTATTCGAGTCGAGGGGACTCTCGACGCGATACTCACTGTCGATCGTAGAGTCTGCCGCAAACCCGTATTCGACGCATTCGTTTTGCTACGCCGCTTCATTAGCCGTTAGCTCGGAACTAACCAATCCACTTCAGCAACTGACAACTTCGTAGAATGTAGCTTAATTCCTTTACGTATCGCTTTCGATATGAATCCACTTCCGATTGTTGTGACACCGATTGTATGCCGTAATTAATTAATTTTACTTTTGAACTATTTTTGTAAAATTATTTATAGAAACTAATCTCGTATTTAAAAAAAAGAGAGAGAACACATGCCTGAAAGATGCATTCGCATAATTTATGCGGTTATTATTCGCATGTTTCACAAATGAGACTCGCTTCGATGCTACATTAATGCATGATTCCAGAGTGAAATATTAACGGATCAGTCTAGTTAGTCTAGATGGTTGCCTAATAGTGATAATCACGCGAAGATTTGAACATAGAAGTTATCGATATACGCGATATAATGAAATGCGCACAAAAACATACACGTTAAGTCCATTTTAAACAAAATTCTCGTTTGTTAATGTTGTATTGCATTAATCTTAATTGAGAAAAGGCTTGTAAATAATTCCTCTACTTGGTATTGCTGTGGATATATTTCAACTAGAAAGTGAGGTCTAGTCTTGTTTGTTCTGTCAGGAAAATCCATTAGTCTGTGGTTATGTTGTTATATCAATGTATAGGTACTGGAATAAAGAATGTTGTTCTGCAAGTCGGAATTAAAAAAAATATATTTATATCGAGCTATCCATCTATCTTTGTTATTCTATTGTACTCGTCTAACAATGTAGATCTATGATCGTATCATAACCATTATCTTACTGGAAAATTGATGTCAGTGCTGTAGGAAATTACATTTCATATAGACGGATTATTGTTTGAAGTATATATGCGCTATTATCAGAACTGAATTATATATCCTGAAGAGTCTTCAAATTTTTATTAATTTTGTTTTGTCACGACTTATTTAAGTCAAACATCATACATTTTGAAGCTAGAACGTCTAATAAAATTCTTCAAGTTTCTGAGATGCAAAGAAAATTAATATATACCGCAGCAATCTTTCCGAAAAAATAATCTATAGCGAAATATTAATTTTTTTGCTGACGGAAATTAGACTGCATTGGAAGCATGGTAGAAGCACGCATATATTGTATGTTTCTAAAAATATTCCAAATGTAAGATTTATTAGGGTGTATCATTTTAAGTGATTCAGCTGAATATCTCTTAAAGTAAACAACTTTTGTCCGAAACAATTTTTCCAATCTCTTTTACTTCAAGAGATATTCAGCTGAATCACTTAAAATGATACACCCGATATATAAATTTAAATTTTAATAACGAGTATTAAATTTAGTTAATATTTTACCCCATACATAAAGGCCACAGAATTCCTGTGCAGTTTCCAGCATTTTCTTCAGAAATTTAAGGAAGTCTGTGATATATTTACTGTTTCGTCAAGTCGGAAATTAATGTCTGCATAATATATAGAGATTGGATGAAGTAGATTTTTCTGTAGTAAACTTTCAGCAATAACTACCGCAAATGATGGTAAGGGAATTTTTTGAAGAAATTTATATTCTGTTACGTCTGCATAATATATAGAGATTGGATGAGATAGATTTTTCAGTAGTAAACTTTCAGCAATAACTACCGCATATGATGGTAAGGGAATATTTTGAAGAAATTTATATTTTGTTACGTTCCCTTCATTGCGTGTTGCTTGTAACAGTGCTGACATTACAACTTTGTAACCTTTTGGTACAGTAATCTAAAAAAAGAAAATTTGGTGTCAAAACATAACGGTGTCCGCGCCGTCAGAAAAGCAATAGCGCTGAGAAATCGCCCGGTAACGTATTTGACTAGGGTAATTTTA
The DNA here is from genome assembly GCF_030848805.1 of Temnothorax longispinosus. NCBI lineage: Eukaryota > Metazoa > Arthropoda > Insecta > Hymenoptera > Formicidae > Temnothorax > Temnothorax longispinosus. The sequence continues at coordinate 5,395,177 of NC_092368.1, forward strand.
ACTGCTGCAAAAGCGATTAAATCTAATTAAACTCGCATTTCATAGACTTCCACTTAATTGGAAATGTAGGTAGATGTAGACATGAAAGAAAATTTGTTTGTTGATGATGTATTATTAGTCGATATTTAAGAGTCGAAGTAAACTTGCTGTTTACAATGAGGTATTAAATCTGCAAATGATAACGTCGGAGTTGCATTCGACCTCGAAAAGATCACCGCGATGACGGAGGTTGTTGATCACTGTGAGAACCTCTGCAAGAACCGAGGATACGGCGCGTCGTGGTGGACGGCTGGATGGATGGACGGGACTTCGCTCGCTTTGCTCACTCGCTCAGCTCGAAGGGTATTATTAGGACCGGACTCGAACGTAATGACTTAATACTACGAGGCTCTGTTAGTTGCCCTATGCTGGGCAACGTCTACCTATGTGCCCGTATCGACTTCGAGTCCCTTCGTGATAACTCTGTCGAGAAGTCGGATCGAAGATGATATGCCGTTATTCCGAAAGGAAAGTGATTAAGAGGACGGAGGAATAAATGGAAAAAGAAAGGAATAAGAGATGAATATAGGAGAAGAAAATAGAAGAAAAGAAGAAAGTGAAAGAAAGAACAAAAGGAGAAAATTAAAACTCTTTGGATTAATGAACATAGCGAGCACGTACAGTCAAACGTATATTATTCCGAAATAGCTTAAAACATCACATTTATCTTATACGTAATATGGGTAATATCTGTTACTTGAAAATGAACTTTTGCGCGCTCGAGATTTTTCATGAAAAGAATCATTACCTATTTCCCGGGTAGGCAATCCCATATATCTCGCCCGCACGGGCGGTGAAATACTTAAAGTTCGGCATTAAAGCGAGACGTTAATTTTACCCGTGGAAAACTGGGTTAAACGTTCGCACTTTTTTCCGGAACCCGAGAGCGGCTCGTTGCGAGTTGGAGATTGCAAGCCGAGTACTTTAGCACGAACACGGTTTAGAAGATCCTTTTTTCTCTCCTGCCAAGTCGTCCTTCCCAGTACTCCTCGCACCGCTCGCGTGTCCTCAGGGCATCTCTCGTCATCCTGTAAATCTACTGCAAAAGAAAGAAAGAGAGAAAGAGAGAGAAAGTAAGCAGCCCTGCATCCTCGACGGCCGATGGTACCGCGAAGCACCTTTTGGTTCTGTATTTTTTCCGCCATCCATTCTACGTCCAGTGTACATGTTTTTCATCTACATTATTTTTGTTTTCGTCCTCGTACACTCTCGTTTCTTTTTCGCGGCTCCTCGAGAAATGAAAATGTTGGGAATCGGGAGATAGACGGGTTCTATTCCTTCGGGGTCTTACATATATGAAGGATCAATTCCTCTTTTCTGCGAAAGCCGCGCATTCTCCTCGACAATCGCGCGTGCACACGCGTATACAGGATGATCCTATAAAAATATTCTAGAGTCGCTGGTAAAAATTCGCTTTTTAAGTTTCTTCAGATTAACGAATATTTCTTTAATTACGTAAGTAATTTAATTTAAGTAGAAAATTGTTATTAAGAAAGAATTGTCTTTATATTTATTAATGGTATCAATTTGCACAATTTTCGAATCACCCTGTATAAACTTCTTTCTTTTTTTCCTTTCTTTGCCTATGTGCTGCATTTTGTTGCATTTGTTTTCTTGCCCTCTTACATCGTTTTCTTTTTCTTCCTTCTACATCATGCATCGTTTCTCGAGTTCGATATTGCACTTGTTGGATAACGACGGGAAGTTATAAGTCCTGGAATTAGTGAGCATTCTTGGGTATGCTTGGCTCTATCTCTTATTTGTATCGTGATACATCGAAACTTTGAATTACAGAACGAATGTGGTACATGCGGATAATTTAAAAACTATAAAACTATAAAAAAATTGTGTTAACAGTTGAAATTCAGCAGTTAAAGCAGTAAAGGATTTTTAATGAGATAAAATGATTTTTCTTTGTTAAATGTTTTTAATTAAGAGCTTAATATGTGTTGGGAATTTAAATTTACGATTGCCTGAAAATTTTTTATTGAAGAGTTGATTCTTTATTAGTTAATATCCTATTATTAATTAAATACTTAGTAAATCACAAAATCACAAAAAAGGGTTTTTTAATTATTGCTACTTTTAAGTATAATAATAATAAATTATTATTTTATAAAACAGTTACAAGATAATTGTTTAAAAAATTCTTTATTGATTTTGTACTAATATTTGATGATTGACTTTAGATAACTGCATCTGCAGAAATCATATTAAATTGATTTCCTCCATTGCTCGAGAATTTCCTTGATCACGAGGAAATCCACTCGTAATCTTCCCTCGACTCTTTTTCTTCCGCAACGCTATCGGTTTTTTCCTCTCTCGTTCACGATCGCGCAATTTCAGTTCTCGTACGCGAATAATTGCACCTTTTCCTTTTGCTTCGCGCAAACGTTCGATTAACGACCGATTAGGCTCGTGTATTTTACGAAGGATCTGCACCGGGTGCAGGAGGGCGAGAAGCGCGGAAAGGATGCTCCTCGCTTGATCTTAATTGCACGTGCATTAATTGATCCATGACAAGCCTGCACGCGGGCCGCAGGTGCGCACATAAATTTCTTCCGGATAGTCTCGCAGCTTCCTGCACATTTCCGCCTGTTACACCGGAAAGGGAATCGCATTTGTCGAATGTTGCGCGATTACATTGCGCGGAAATATAAATGGATATTATCATGAATTACGTATTGAATATTTTATATTCAGACAATTGGACGAATATTTACATAAATCGATTTATTGTCTATTGTCAGTATTATAAATTGATAAAATATTTCGATCTAATTGAGAAATTAAAATTAAATTTATTCTGAATTTATTGACTGCTAAACGAGATTTGTACGATTTTCTTGTTGTTAAATATTTTTTTTAGTTACAATATATTATTCACATTTGCTTTTATTCGTAAATTGATTAAAACTTATATTTTTACTTTCCGTATAATTTTTTACACAATAGTCAATTTGCTCGTACATGCGTAGCAACTGCATAGAAGCAATTGTTTCATGTAATTAATTGCAAGCCAGACTGAGAAATAGACGAATACAAGTATAATTTGGCCAATTAAGACCTGACCGTTGATGGTCCGTAAATATGTTGAACTCGGCCGTCCCTTCCACCTTCTTCTATAGCTTTCTTTTCTTAGTACACGCTGGGAATAATTCATCGACACGAACGTGCGAGGCGTTGGGTAATTACTTTAATTGCATCCTGCTTGTTATAACACCGCGATGAAGTTGTTACTAGTTTTACCCAACACCCGCGAAAGCACTCGTGGCTTGTGATTTCTTGCCGTTACTCTTTTCGTGTCTCATAATCGCTTCAATATGGAATACGGAAACATTTCCGCAACGTAAAGATATTTTAGTTTAAGTTATCTAATCTTCTAGTACTGCTTGGTTTCGTAGATAATAGACAGAATCGGAATTTTATATGCAGCATTAGGGATTTGAACAATTTCGCTAAATTTACGCAGGACAAAGCCGCTTAGTGCGAGAAAGTTAGGAGAACATTCTAACGCTGAATCGGTTCCCCAGTGTAAATCAACATTTTTAACTCGATATAACTTCGGAGTTTGCTTAATCGAATGAGAGGATGTAATTTTAGCAGAAGTGGTGCAACGAGGGAATTAGCAATAAACGAGGTTAATGCTTGTATTAATTTAGGGGTAACATCTGGCTGAAGTTTGCAATTTACTTTAAGCAGTCGATTCGAAATAGCCGCGTTACCGCGCTCGAAACACATATGAAATGTCAAGCTATTAGCAAAAAGTAAAAATATTTATCTTCTTTAACTTGAAACTTTTATACACACAGTTCTGAAAATAATCTTTAGACTTTCAAGTGTCTAAAATGTTTCACATTTTGAAATGATTGGATTTTAATAACACCTCCGAAATGTCTATCTTGGTTTTTGATGCTTGTAAATTTATTTAACTTTTAAATATAAATTATATTTTCTAAAGTTAGATTTTGTATAAAGTTGATGAACATTAAAATATTTGACGATATATTTTTCTTTTTGCACTTAAAATTATACATGTGATATTCACATACGTATAAGCCAGGGTACAAGAAATTAATTTCCGTACAAGCTAATCTCTCAAGAGGAAGAAGTACCTTCCGAAGCGCTATGGTTTTGCAACCAAAACATTAGGTCAGAGGTCTTTAACCATTCCGAGACTTCACCGTGAGTCGAGGATACCGGTCACGAGGCTTGATAATTCCTCGGCGTTGCTTTAAGATGACTGGTTTTTTGCGTAATTAGCATAATTATCGAGCTGGTTCGCGAGCGGATCGATGGCGGGCGGAACGAGCGGCGCCCGTAAAATCGGGATCCGCTAATGCGAGCGGATCACAGCTGCGGCGGCCGCGATAAGATCTGCAGTTGCAGTATAGTTGGAGGACTCGGTCGAAGTCGTCAAAAGTCCAAACGAGCCTCTCGTTTATCCATCAGACTATCTTGCCTCTGGCCCGGCACTCCGGACTGGCACGCTAATCGCGCGAGTCTCTACGACCTGCCATTTTGCTGGGGATTACAGCCATTCCTCGTGGCCGAGAGGAAGATGCGCCTGGATAGGCATCATTCCATTGGCCAAGCTTTTATTTTAACACTTGTGGCGAAGATGTTTGCCGATTAAAATCTTACGACTTATATCGCATACCGGAACAAGAATGTTATATATTTTGTGTACCATATACGTTAGTAATCGAAAAAGTTTCGTACATTATTCTGTTTCTTTTTTATGATATATGATTAAAATTATTATCACTAATATTATCTTTTTCTTAAAGAAATTTCGGATTTATTGTCAAAAAATTATAATGCCTCGTTTTATACTTGATAATAATAAATCACGTCAGCCGATTAAATTCTTGTTTAATCGGATAATAAGATTATGCTGACGAGTAATTTGCGTTTAAGCTTAATATTAAACGACTGTCAAAAAGTATTGATTTAATAAAGCTATTATGAGATGAAAATTAATTATTCAATTACAATTTTATAATATGAATAATTTTTTTTATTATGGATAGGAATATAAAATAATCTATTATTTTCTGATAGGTATAGAAAATTCAGTTTCCTTGAAACATTCATACATAAATTATGATCAACATAATTCTTTCACGCTCTTAAAATATTTAAAAAATAAAAAAGTTTATAATAGTATATATTTTCTAAAAAATGTCGAAGATAAAATACATATACATTTAAAATATACCCCACAATTAATATTTTAATAATCTATTTTAGAGATTAATTAGACTCGCATGTATACGTATTACGAAAATTTTAAATTATTTATAGATGGTTACAATTTTTTATAAAACATGAAATTTTGTCGGCCTAACCGGCAATAAATTTAATGTACTACAACGACGTTTCGACCCGTGCTTTCTTAATATTAAAATTATTGCAGAGATATGCAAATTTTACCAAATTTTTTATTTAAAAAATTATCTTAATATTTTCATTTTACTTAAATACATATATTAAGGAGATAGAAAATAATAATAACAAAAATTATTTACCATTATTAACATCTTTATCATGTAATATTTGAATTAAAGCATTTGCATTATCATCTTTGTGAGTTAATGTTATCCAACTTTTAATTTGTTGGAAAAACTTTCCCCATTTATCCATTGTTAACATTGTCAGCGATAAATCCATACATTTAAAATCTTCAGTTATTAAAGAGTGACCATTTGGATGCTTCAATATAGGCCATTCTATAAAGATGTCAACTAAAGTTCTTTCTTTGGACCTTTCAATATTTGCACGACGAACGTTAAATGTTTTACACCAGTGCTGAACTACAAGTTCCCATGGTACTTGATTCTTTTTTAACCATTCAATGCTAATTTCTTTCTCAGGGTCAGTCTCATCTTTACAAAAAAAAATAAATAATATCAAAATTAATAGATATGCTAAATAATTTGAATATAATTTAATTTTAATGTTATACTCAATTGTCTATTACAAATAATTTTTTACTATCTTACTATTTATATCAGAGTGTACAGAAGCAGCTTCTGTTATTACATCTTCTAACTTTTTATTTGCAAATAAACGATTTCTCCACATACTGATTATTTTACCACGTGCTGGTATAGATTTTTTTAAAACTGAATCTTTTTTTTTTAATGTAATAAGTACTTGATACTTCTGATGGAAATTCTGCAGCAATCACTGCACTTGTACTTTTATTTTCTAAACTATAAAATAAAAAAACCATTTTATTTTAAAATTATCTTCTCTTTCTTTCTCTTTCTAGCATTTTCTCTATTTTAAATAATTTTATATTTACACTGAAAAAAAAATTTAGATCCAAGAAAATATTTATTTACATAGTACCAAAGGGTTATTTACTTAATATAATCACATATTTATTTAGAATTAGATATCTTTACTTAATTTAAGTAAGCCTTGTGTAAGAGTTCACCTGAAGAGGGTCCGAATCTGGACCAAAACGTGATTTTTTATGAATAAATATGCCAGTTATAGTCAACTGAAGTTTGTGATTCTATTCTATATCCACTGGCGGAAAAAACTTTTCCATTATTTTTAAAATAACAAAGCTTTTAATTATATTATCACTATTAAATTATAATTAATTATAATATAATTTACTTCTTTTTTTTATTTTTCGTATTTTTATAACTATTTGTCTAAATAATAAGCTTAAAAATTTAATTAATTATAATGTATTTAATATTAAAGATTGCCTACGTATATAATCCTCATTATTCCTTCTTAACCGTAATTTTAAAAATTTCCTGAAAATCTTATCTGTGTGCAAAGTGCACTGGAAAAAAATTCAAAAAAATGACAATCTCTCTACTAGGTTCAGAAATAATTTTTCTTTTACGAGAAGTACTTTGTCATTGTTTATTACTTGTTCCCAAGCTTACTTTGTGAAATATTTCCTATCATTTTTTTTATTTATGCTTATATGAGTTTGTCCTATAAATTTCAGGAGACTAGTATACCTCATGATGAGTATCCTGTCGTGTAATAAAACACCAAAATTAACCAATAAATGACATATCGACATAATGTTATATTTTTTAAGCTCGCATATACATCCACCTATGCATAACAAATCAACAGATTATTACACATATATCACAGGATTAAATATAAACACTAATATGTTCTAGCCCATCCATTTTAAGGTAATGGATCTATCACAGATACTGTATCTCTAGTTGTATTATTCTTTGTTATTAATATCGATGCACATGAATCTTATGTGTACCTATATTTAATACATATTCAATAGATCCATTATCTCAAATTAAAATAAAATATGCTCTTTCACTAACACAAGATATTCGGGTTTGAAGAGTACCGAGCGATTCCGGGCTCCTGGTACACCAGAGGCTGGTTGCCAGAGGGGTGGGTTTTTAGTGGGTGCAAGCCCCACATATCCCTGAGAGATCGGATCTCAGGGTATGCGGCATGTATAAGTCTTCCCTCCGAGGGGGCATCATGCATAGGCATTTTCCCATCCTACGGAAAAAAAAAATATTCAATGTTTTCTTCTCCTGCTCTCGAATCCTCATTTCCTTATTTAAAGATATTATTGCCCCGTAAAATATAGTATTATCATTATACTTATAGTGTCAATGATTTACGTAGCATAATATGATGAAACGATTCATTACATTAATATATAAACGCACATTGCATTCAATGAGATTAATCCAAGACTAATCCAAAACTCTTAAGCCTAATTCCCCCAGAACACAGTAATTGTTTACAAACGCTAACAATCCCAATCCGGTAACGAAACTGCTGAACCGTCGAAATCTCATCCAAATGGAGTTAACCGTACTCCGCGTTCGTCCCACATTTGGCAGATTAAACCGGTTCTTCCGTGTTATTGTCGAAGTTGCACCGGCGCAAGCGCGGCGATACCATGTATAAACGTCGGATTTCATACGATTGCGCTTCTCACTTTGGGAGCATACTGCGCGCATCTATTTTGCAGTCGTATCGGCATAGGTAAGCGCTTTCATTATGCAATGCATTGGACAGTTTCGGAGTAATCGCCTCACCTATACCGTACCGAGAAACCTAACGAGACTACATGTTCGTTCGATTGCAATCTATAAACGAAGCCAAGCCCCCTTTTGCTTCTACGTGAAGCATGCCAACTCTCATTATCATGTCGCCTCTGCCGAGGGTATTTATGCTATTAATAATCACTGTTTGCACGGATTATAAATTTAACAAATAAATTACCACCAAAATAGTTCTCTCACTTAATAACCTGAATTTTTTAAAATACAGGATACATAATTAGATATTTGAATTTAAAAATATCTGGATTCTGGGTTTGTGAAATATAGTCAGATTGTATGATTTTTTAAATTCTAGATCTCTCTCTCTCTCTCTCTCTCTCTCTTTCTCTAATCCTAAGTTTGGAAAAAATTTAAGAGAATATTTTAAATTATTATTTTAAATTATTATCTTAACCTTTTAGATATCGTGTTTCGATTTAGGTTATTGCTAACATTTAGCGTATCTACTTGGAGTGAAGTCAAACATCGTCTTCGCCATTATCGGCGAGCGCCTTGACGTTTCTATCGAAGTCTGTAATCTGTCGAAGCGGCAGAGATGAAAAAGTTTGCGGACTTTCATTCTCACGCTCGCTCGTGGCAACGGTCGGCCGTTGTTCGGTTAAGTGACGAAGCCTTAAAGACAAGTTAAAGCCTATTTGCCGTTGTCAGATGCCTGCGGTGGTCGATCGTTCGTGCCACGGACGAAGTGCCGAAGGCGAAACGCCTCGGAAAAGTTGGTTTAATTATCGATAAAACCGTCCGGGCGAATATAAGACGTTAATATAACGGAGTCGCGGCGAGAAGAATGCGAGCAGCCACTCGAGCTTTACGCCTCGCGCGACTCGTTTCATCTCGTCTCATCTCATCTCATCTCATCTCATCTTCCCGACCGCCGTGAAACTTTTCGTCGTTTTATATCCTCGGCTAGTTTACGCAGCTCTCTCATGGACATCAGCATCTCGTAAAAAAACTCCCATAATGCGGTACACAAACGAATCTTGTATCGACGCTCTTTGATGCGCCGTAAAGCCGGTGCGTCGCGAGAACTGTTACTATCGAAGTATTATTCGAATTAGGTTCTTTCGTCAACTATAAGAAGACTATCACAAGAAGACTTCTCGTTATTATTCAATCGCGAACTGAATTTGCATAATACAAATTTTTATTTTGTTCATATAGAAAAGAATGATATTAAACTGGTATCAGCAATTTTATAATTATTGTCGATCATTACAAATAATATTATATTAAACATAATATTAACTTATTTAATTTTTTAAATCGGAAAAATTTGGTATTTTGAGTTACAAAATTTGCATATATTTTTCGAATTAATCAAGCCCATTCTTAGGAACTATCGCTTCTCTTTTCGCGAGATAAGCCTGCCTGCCATCGTAAATCCCGTTGGTGCATATCGACGTGCCTGGATATCGATGATACTCCAGAGAACGAGAGGCCGTCGTTGCGTCGAAGTCGGCGGGGCAATAACGTGAATGAAAATAAACCCGGCGCTATACTCGTCTCCGGAGTGTCGTTCGTTCGTTACTCGTGTCTTTTAAATCCCGGTTATGACGGCATATAACGTACCGGAAATTCGAACCGCGAACTCGGAACGACGACTCATTTCGGGCCTTTATCATCCTTCGCAGAGCCATCATTTTTTCCTCGCACTCGGAAACGGCGGCATAAAAGCGACGACCGACTGAGATCCCTGCGCGAGCATAAAGTTCGGTCTTTTAGATTACGTTTTGTCTCGTGAGCAGGTTGGATCCTCTCGCGCCGTTTTGCCTAACGACATGGACACCCGGTCCGTTATCATCGTTTCTTCTTATATCATGGTCCGTGATGCTTATAGTCAAACATTTTGATTCATATGTGAATCATCTGTAATTTAATCGACACTTAAATAATAATAATAATAATTTTTATTTTTATTGCATTCTTTCTAGCATTTTTTAAGTATACGAGTATTGTAGTAATCTGCACCCATAATACTTCAAACTGTTAAAAAAAAAAGATAATACGTTACTTTGAAGTCTGGTTAGGCCGTAAAGAGTTAAATAGCGTGGATCCAGCAAACGGAGGCGATCTCGCGGAAGACCCTTTTAATAATTACAGTTCGCGGGGCGTAAATCATTTCGCCGAAAGCAGGCGTCCCTGCCTCGCTCTGGCTGAACTAAGTGGCCTCCTGGAACGGGAAGGTCTTCATCGTGCCGCAGGATCGTGCGGCCCGGCCCGGTTAATGTCTTTATTACCGACGACGACCGGCCGGCTGGACGACCGGCTATCGCGAGAGATAGACAGTCGGGAGGAGGCGGAACAAAGACGGGGAAAAAATACGGACTTTTTCCCGCGAAACGCCCGTAGGCTGGAGCGGCACACGAGGAACAAAGGAGCGGGAAAAAGATCGTTCTCGAAGATTGTGTCTTCGCAAGTGCGACTGATTTCTCGACTAATTATCGACTTATCTGCGTTATCTTTGAAGCAACGTTCAGGCTTGTAGATAAATGAAACCGTCTGTAGATTGACGACTTAATTGATTGCGTGATCCGTACGTTAGTAACTTTGCTGAGACACAAACATTTTGATATGACAAGGGTCAGAATACTTACGTTTCAATCTCGCGACTAACACGAGTAATTTGTACACTGAGAATTTTTGCATTTTAATTTTTTTCTTATTTTTTGAAATTGTATTAAATATTTTAAATTTGCGTTTTTATTTTTCTGTAAAATACGTTGAAAATTTGTATCTATGTATGGTTTTTGGAAATTTGACTTTAATTTAATAATATTTATTCTTGAATTACTAGAGCTATAGATCTCTCTCATCCGTCCTAGATTTACATCTTTTCCAATTGTCTTAGCCTGATAACAGAGTACAGGGTCTTAGGATTACTCAAAAAAACAATTCTCTATAAAAGTCATGCAATGTCAAGAGATATATATCTAATTCAAGAACGAAATTTCTTGAGTGTTGTCGATAGAGAACCAACCCAGTATACCATAGATATAATTTTTTGTACAAACACACCAGCAGATTGTAGGCCATGCCATTATTAACTCGTGATGGAGGGATAATGACCGTGGCGCCAAGAAGGACTCGTTCACGATTTTTTAGCCTGTATAGGATGCCGGCGATTATCACGGCGATTTTCCTATCGTCCATCGATTCTCGATCCATCTATACCCGTGAAATTGGGCAACGGCAGGTGAAACCCGTCCCGACCGTAGGCGAAGTTTTTATTTCCGTCGAAATTCATAAATCCCGATTTACTGTAACTAATTTACGACGGATTTATATTGTTCGTAGGTCGCTAAAGCCGTACAACCGACGACGTTAATTAATTTTGGCATGAAAATGCGCCCGAGAGCTTTTAATCTCTTTTTTTCTTTTTCGGAGTAATGTGAATATTTTCGAGTACCAAAATTTTGTTGGGCGTCAGAAAATATTTACATTATAATTATTCGGTCTATTTCACGTGTGTGTCCGCGCCGCGCGATTAATAAATAATTCTGTTTTCCTCGCTGCGTACATTTTTAATAACAATAAACACGGCATGTTAACGCGCGAGCGACGTTCGCGGAGATTTTACAATCACCATGTTAAAGTTAATAACAATAAAGTACGATTTTAAAAAATGGCTTGGAACGCGACGCATGGAGGAATGGAAAAAGCGGGGAGAATGGAAATAACGTATAGTAACGTTTCAGTAACTTCGCATCGCGAACTGTAAATGAAGCTTTAATAATGCTTTTGTTTCTGTCGGTTCTCTTTCCGTAAACTATGCGAAATTCAATGTTAACGAGCGATTATCCGCGCGCCTCGCGTTTTCCTATTGGCTTTCGTATCCGAGTCGCGGTTTCGACATGTTCAGTTTCTCGTTTCCGTTCCGGAGAGTTTTGTCAGGAAGGCTAAATGAAAAAAAGAGAGGGATCAAGAAGAAAGCTCGAGCGTTTTTTTAACGCGCTCTAGTACTCGGCTTCGCTAATGAGTGGAAAACGCTGTCAATATTGACGCGAAAATGTACTTGTCGAATAGTGCCGATTGTTTCGTTAATGAAGCCGGTCGTTAGAGCGCGACCGCGATCTATCTCGTCGGTAATTACCGTATCAGCCGCGAGAGCGACGCTTCCCCCCTTTTTTTCGCTTTATCGTTAAAAGCGGAGGCTACTCGTTCTCGTCAGTTACGGTAGGCTTGGCTCAAACGCGATCACAATCGCGGCAGGTGGCCGTCGCTGGAAAAACGTCGAAAAAACCATCTCTGACGGCTTGTGTTACTGCACTCGAACCGATAAAGAAATTATTGTTGCTGCTATCGAGCGCAGTCGACTAGGAGCCTTTCTTCCTGAAATTAATGTCTTTCCGGAGAAAAGTTCTTGCCGCTTCCTCCTGTTTTTCACGAAAGCCATTCTCAGTTGTGTCTCTGTAAAGTCTTGTAATTATTCCGCGCGGACAACACTCTTCCGAGGAGAGTATAAGAACCTTAATTATTTAACAAATATTTTTCTTGCCATCTTTTAAGTTAGTTACTTAGGATAACTAGTTACTTGGGCAATCTTTTGTTTTACAGACAAATATTAATATATATATCTGGTTGTATTTGATGTTGATTTAGAATTAATGCTAAAACTGGTAATATCGCTTTCAAGCTTCAAACATTGGCAAGAATTTCCGACGTTCTCGCTGTTGTAATCCGAGTTTCGTTCCCGTTATTTTTGCCCTCCGCCAATCGCAACGTTAATGAATCATAATAAAGTCGGCAACGTACAGGCACAATTACGGTTAACAACTCGCGTGCGTTTCGCGCATTTCGTTCTGCATTCTCTTCGTGTTTGATGCGCTCGCGCTGTATGTACGTGCATGTGTGTGCGCGCGTGCGGACGGATTTCGGTTTCAATTATTAGTCGGAGCCGCGCGGGCTGATTATCTACCTGCTCCACGCAGGTGCATTACGCGGAGGTAAGCTACTCCCGGTGTGGCCCGAAAATTATGTGCCCGCCGAGCTCGTAGCTTCGTATGCGGATTCACCTGCTCGATAATGACTCTATCGAGGCGGTTAGAGGATTCCTGGAGCTGAAGGCTCGGACTTGCCGATTCGATCTCGGCGCACCTGTCCGTTTTCTGCTCGTTAAAAAGCGCGTTTCTCAGATTTAGGGAATTTGCTAAATTAGAAAATTACGCATCGCCGGAAGGGCATCTTAATTCGAGTGTTACGAGCAAGAAGTCACCTTTTGTAAAAGCCCTACTCAGAATAGAGATCAGTTTAGAATATAAATCCATAGATTAAAAAGAAGATATTTGTTTGCATGTTTGAGAAAACCTTAATTAACTTATGACTTTTAGGATTAAAATCGAATAGTATGCAAACTGAATGCATATTAATAAGGCGTATTAGATGATACTATAGCTGATTTATATCCTCTTAAAAAATTGCAACACAAGTTCACTTTATTATCGAAAATTCTCTCTCTCTCTCTCTCTGTCTCTCAGTTGTCTATTTTCTTTACTGTTTAAAACTAATACGAAGTTTTTTATCTTGTGACTTGGTCGTGGTCTCGCATTATTTCTCTAGGCTTTTCGCCCACTTTGAACACGTACATCACTTTATTCGAACACGCCTAAAAATTGGCGAGAAAACTTGGCGGTAGCCTCCTCATTAGGAGTGCGGCGCGAGCGGCATGAAATTCAATTGAGGAAGCGTCGCCGCTGCCGGAATTTCTCGAGTGATTACCTTAAAGAAGTCAGGAGCCACTCGAGCTATCATTCCGCGAGAGTGTGGCGGACCGAAGCGGAGTGACAGCAGCAGTCCGCACGAAGGAGGATGCGCCTCGATGGGGGCGGTGGTGTCGGTGGGGTGGTGAAGGAAAGGAAGCTCCGGAGGAAATTGAAAAATCCGGGTAAAAAGGACGCGGGCGGGCGTGCGGACTGCGGAGTATTTAATTTAACTTTTTCCTCGTTTTAGCCGCATTTCCAATTTTCCCTCGTCCCGCAGCGCGCCGTAGGTTAAGCCGCGGCCGAGGCGTCGCGACGCCGACGTTCCATAGAAAGAGAAAAAGAAGAAAGACATCGCCCGCGTGCGAGCGGGAGAACGATATCGGGTATCTAGCGAGTTAGTTATTTTCCCGAGCCAGCGTACGGGGTGGGAAAAAATTGGAGTAGGTTATACAAAGGGGGATAAATTCCTCGGTCGAGCGAGCGCCGAACTGAAGTTACTTTAATCTTAAGCGGCTAATGTGCACCGTGAATAACTTCATTTTTTGACTCGTATATTTCGGATATCCGTTATCTCCAATTTTGACTGTAAATTGGACCTGCTTTTCTTTCCTCTCAATTAAAAAAAAGCGAATTCGGTGATGCGTTTTGAGAAAGACGCATACTCCATCGGATAAAAGTGAATTATCGATAAATTAAGAAATTAATAAAATATGAAGAAAAAAAGAGAAAATAAAAGAATAGAACTTATTCTGTTTTGTACAATTTTTTAACTTTTTATAACAATTAAAAATCGGTCGGTGGCTGAAGGGTAGCATAAGAAAATAAAGACTCGAGCAATGACAAAGACTTTAGATTTATGAAGGACATTTTGACGAGATAATATTACACAGTACACGAAAGTTAATTTTTCAGTTTCATAAAAGAAAAGAAACATTAATACGATTTATTATAAAATTATAGGGTGTTTTGTCATACGTTGCTCTTTCTTCGAATAACATGAAATGGTTTTAAACGTTTATATATATATATATATAGGTATATATATTAGAGTGTCATTTTGGGGCAACTTTTTTTTTTATTTCACGAATAGCATATATACTTCCAGGAAGGTAAAATAAGATACCTGTTAAATTTTTAGCCCTTAATATTAATATTAACAGGTCGCTCATCGCGATTTTTTATTTTTCATTTAGTAAGATAGAAAAAAATTTATAACTATCTAACAAACAGTAATACAGCATTGCGCCACATAGATTTTCTGTAGTAAATTTACCGCTCTACAAAAAAGATCTCTTATCATTTTTTCATAAATTCAACCGTTCAAAAGATATTCAAAGTTAAAGTTTGATAAATTTTATAAAACTTGTTTTTGCTTCTTATGAATTTTGTATCATATCGACTATCAAAAATTATGAAATACTCAATACGTGTTTTTGTAGAAAATTTAACGATCTACAAAAAAGGTCTCTTATGTTTTTTTCATAAATATAACCATTTAGACGATATTAAGGTTTATACTTTGAACTTTAAACCTTAATATCGTCTAAATGGTTATATTTATGAAAAAAACATAAGAGACCTTTTTTGTAGATCGTTAAATTTTCTACAAAAACACGTATTGAGTATTTCATAATTTTTGATAGTCGATATGATACAAAATTCATAAGAAGCAAAAACAAGTTTTATAAAATTTATCAAACTTTAACTTTGAATATCTTTTGAACGGTTGAATTTATGAAAAAATGATAAGAGATCTTTTTTGTAGAGCGGTAAATTTACTACAGAAAATCTATGTGGCGCAATGCTGTATTACTGTTTGTTAGATAGTTATAAATTTTTTTCTATCTTACTAAATGAAAAATAAAAAATCGCGATGAGCGACCTGTTAATATTAATATTAAGGGCTAAAAATTTAACAGGTATCTTATTTTACCTTCCTGGAAGTATATATGCTATTCGTGAAATGAAAAATAAAAGTTGCCCCAAAATGACACACTCTAATATATATATATAAACGTTAATGCTCTAATTGCAACTTATTCAGGAGAATTCGTGGAATTGTACAATAGGAAATAACAAATGGAAATACAATGGAATTGTAGGCTGGTTTGGCTTTACCGTTTTACTCGAATAAGATATTTTATATTAGAAAGCTGACTTTCATTGAACATTGAAAAACAGGTTTATTTTTGGCTAATTATCTTTGCCATAAATAGGAGTACTAGAGTTAAATATAGACTGAACAATGCTATCCGATCTACTGATTGTAATTCATATTATCGATCGCGACAGTTCGGGTTTGGATCGACAACGATTATTCATAACACTACACGTAGATACTTTAATTTGTTTTAACACAAAAAAATGTAATTATGTATAATATTTCGCTGCAATAGTTAAGGGTGATTTACACTCCTCCCTTTCATGAGTCAAAAATTTAAATTTTTTGACGAATGGTGTGTGAGATGGTGTGTGAAGTATAAGGCAGTTTCGTTTATATTCTTATTGTTTTCTAAATGTAAACATTAATTCTTACAACTTGAACTCGATATGAATTTACGTTTTTACAGTTTTGCATTTATTTTTGTTACTCAGAAAAGTACGTTGCAATATTCATGTCATCTATATTTTTTTCGTTGTTAAATCTTGTTGGCAAATCCCGTGGCATATCGTGGTTGTGTCGCGTATAAGCGCTCAACTCGTCGTCGGCTTATTTACGGAAAATTTCGTTTATCCTCGATGCCAGCGCGAACGAGCAATTTCCGAAAAAAAAGCCAGCCGGAGGAAACGCACACGTTTTATCATACATAATCTTCTCTTCCTCGCTTGCATTCTCGCCGTAATAGAGGCTTTTGATCTTGCCTCTCGCTATCTTAAACCACAAACGCAAGTAACTATACGAGCGCTCCATATGGGTTGTCATACGCGACTTGTTCCCCACAACTCCGTTCATCATCTTCGTAACACCTTTCGTTCCCGAGGGTCTCTTTCTCGGCCTGTCTTTGAACTCGCCAAGATGCGATAATTGCGTCATTTTTCTCACACGTGTCTTCATCTCTCGTGGGAGTACGCCTCTACCACAAAACTCGTTGACAGCAAACCGTGTTTATATTCGTTAAATGCGATTTCGTGACTCTCGGTTCGTCATAACATCAAATATAATCCTTATCATATTTGAGAACAACGCAATTTCCTATTTATGTATCATATTTAATATCGCCTAAGACATTTTTCTAACAAAAGTAGTCAGAAGGACATTCGTGACTTCTGCTTTCGTTAAACTATTACATTTTAATCGTCTGGTAGTATGATTACACGTAGTAAAATATTACATTTGCTATAACTTCCGCTCCTCTGTGAGATGATCCATCATAGGACCATTTTGCTTTCCTCACGACGCAGGCTCATCCATCGACCGAAGGATCGAAAATCACAGTGACATCAGTGGCACAGATTCGCTCATTGACAAAGTGATGCATTAACCGAGCCGAAAACGCGCGCGACGTCGTCGGCAGGGGATTTTATCCGGAATATCGACGGTCCCCGAGGGATCGGTTCTGAAGGGAGAGTGCTGTTCATAGTCTAAGGACCCCGGACTGACAGCTCACGCCATATATTGATGATGTGTCTGAGCTCGGGCTTCCATTTCACGGCGCTCTGCCTCCGTCTGTCGTATCCGGTTTCGCGGCATTTTCCACCCAGTGCCACCACCCCCCATGTTACACACACATTTCTCGTTCTCGCGAGGCACGTCGAGTCATCTGTAATACATCGTACTCACTTACAGATGCCTCATTTGCATTATCTTCGACGAGACGGTCCTCTCGGAAATCAAAACGCACAAATTATTATGCGCGGAATGATCTTGTCGCGTATGAACAAATTATTATCGAATGGGATATTAAAATTCAGATTAAATTAAAATTCAGAAATACA
The DNA here is from genome assembly GCF_030848805.1 of Temnothorax longispinosus. Taxonomy (NCBI): domain Eukaryota; kingdom Metazoa; phylum Arthropoda; class Insecta; order Hymenoptera; family Formicidae; genus Temnothorax; species Temnothorax longispinosus. The sequence continues at coordinate 5,412,938 of NC_092368.1, forward strand.
TTCGATTTATAAATTCTTACTTTTGGGATTTATTTTACTTTTGCTTTGAATGAAAGTTTCCGCGATCCAGATTTTTTCTGTACATATATGCTGCTCTTTTTCGTTGCCCCTTCATTCTCTCGAAGACTTCGTTATCCTTATCTTTCTTCTCATGTCAATCCTTTTTGCCAGATGAGAGCTTTTCTTTCTCTTTCCCGTTCAACTGCAATATTTACAAATCTCGCTCGATTTAATTATGATTTATGAGTGCGATGCGGCTGATCTACAGTCGCGCAAATCGTTGAATCACCGGACGACAACGATAACGATGACGATGCTAAGGTACCACTTTTCCTCGCCCGCTCTTTTTGCCGGAATCCCGAAACAGGCGGGCGCCTTTCGTCAAAGCCTTTTTATTTTGACCGCCATGGAGTCGATCACCGGCCCCGGCTCTTTCAAAATCTCGATCTCCTCCGTGTAATCGAGGAAGATCATTAATCATTGGCGCATCAGGTGTATATTGGTGATTGACGCGTTAGTAAAACGGTGTCCATGTAAAATAATTAATTTGCTGCTACGGTTGAAATTTTTGCTATGGCCGAGCGACGCTGAAATATATCCTGCTGTTAAGAGGTTCGGGTTTTTTTTCTGATATCTTCCATGTAATAAAAATTAAGAGGTAGATGATAATTTGTTCATACAAACGTTTATTTAAAAAAAAATTAATTATGGTAAAAAGGAATTTAATTTGATTTCTCTAGTATAATTCGCAGTTTTTAGAATCTTTTGATTTTATTCAACTGCCTCGGATAGCCGGCTATCAATATACATTATGGTTAATGTCATAAATTGCTTCGCTGCAGGTGAGTTTGTTAACCACAACCCATTCAGCTATTTTACTTTTCAATGAATATAATAACGTAATCGATATGTATATATTTTGAAATACATCCTGTGTATAGAAGATAACAGCCTCGAGAGGTTTTAAAAGTGGATTACAAAATTGCGACAGCGATTTGCCTAGCGGAAGACAATAATCTCTTAGGAAATCGCCGATCGACGCGATCGGGAACTCTTCGCACTCCTCCGTCCGTCACGGAAGTTTCTTATTGCAGCGAGCTACTATATAAAATATCGAGATTCTCTCGATGAGAGTCTCATCAAGCGCGAGAGCGAGATGGGAGAGCGGGGTGTGCGCTGTAATTCATAGTCGGCCAGACGAGTAGCTTGTTACAGCAAAAGAAGCAATCGCGCGCTCGTTTCTCGATAATCTTTACTGGTGAAACAGTCCGCGAAAGGAACTTTGCTCCCTGCCGGAGGAATCGTCTTGGAAAGAAGCCCCGTGTAAATTAACGGCGAATGATAATCGCGAATGGACAGCTGGTTCTGTTCCGATCTTGTCGAATAAAAAAAATCATTTTCGATGAAGGAGGAGGCGGATCGGCGCTTTCTATTAAGATCCCTTATTAAAATTATTAATGAATCGCAACTGCTCGCAACGATGGTTCATTAATGTGAGAGTATAGACATCGTCTCGATCGAGAGAGAATGTTTCGCGATGAAAGAAATAAAGGTGGGTGAGTGACGGGAAGGAAAGCGCCGGGAGAACGAGGCTCATCCTCTCGGAAATCAAAGCGAAAAGATATCAAGCGAAAATGTAAATACGCAAGAACGCGGCAATCAATAAGAAGAACCGAAATATTTAAAAAGCTCTTTGAGACTCATAGACGAAGATAATTTATGATGTAAAATTGTCGGTAGCTTTTGGCCAGAGGCGCGTTTGCCACCCCCGTAATGTTTGCAAATTTTGTAAAAATAGATCCATTTTATCCGCTCATAATTTATAAAGTTTATAAAATATTTAATCAGTTAAATAATACTCAGTAAATTTAATTTAATTCTAAGTTGATTTTAGTATATAAAAGAGGCAATTCTTATAAATCTTCTAAAGATTAATAAATTATCGTTTCCATAAGTAAGATTTCACGAATCTTTTCTTTTTTAGATACGGAGATTATATTGATCTTTAATTCCACGAATCCAATTTCATATCATAATCTTTCGATCTATAAATCCTTTGTTCGACATGTGGCCACGCCTTCACTTAGCTTATCCTTGATACCACAAATTTCTTCCTCCATAGATCCGACTTATCAAACTTGGTTCTTTCTAGATTGGAAAATCCTAGACCGCGTTGATTCTCGGTTCCACAATCTTCTCTAATAAATCCCTAAATCTACGAGATTCTTATAAAACCGACATGCGTACGTGTGCTCGTAAACTTTCTGACGATGTGACTTCAGCTACGTCAATATTCCATTTATCATAAAACGTCAAGTCGTCCTAATTAATCTACTTAGATCTTTTCATTCCGTTTAAAGGCATACCTATAATTGTCACCTCTGATGCGTGTTTGTTTTTCACACGGTCATTGCCATCGGGATGCAGTTTAAGCTACTCTTCTTCGAGATCCACCCAGAGAAACTCCATCGAAGCTCGGTAATTACATGGCGGACAGGTTAGAGGGAAGAGTTATGGTACTCGAATAACCATGGTGTCTTATGCGAGTGGGCAGTAACTTGACCAAGGCATTAAGACGATCTCCCGCGGCGACCATGCATACATTACCAAAGACCAGCGCCGTTTACTCTTTCTCTTCTCTCGTACGACACACACGCTTAAAGACGAAACGCGCGCAGTCGATTAGTAGTCTACTCCGCGAGAATGATCTACAGCATCCTCTCGTTCTTCCGATTTTAAAAGATGGACCGTAAAATTAGGTAGGCCGATCTGGATCTGATGTTAACTTACGTCAATTTTTCGTTTAAACATAAAGCTTAAATGTTAAACATTAAAACCATTTTCTACGTAAACGTAAAATGTAAAATTTAAACATTAAAACCATTTTCTTAACAATGAAAGTTGCTATTTGTTATTTGTATAAAATATTATTAAAATTTCGACACAAAAAAATCAAAATTAATGATAAAGAGAGAAAATTTTAGTGTTTTAATATAATTGCGCTACATTATTTATACTCTTTAACATAGTATTAAAACATTATAAACACATATGTAGTTATTATGCAGCACTGATATTTAATTGTTTTCGAAAATCTTGTATGTGCGCGCTTGTATGTGTTTGATGAGAAGATCAAAGCAGGTACAAAATTCAGATAGGGTCAAACATATAGGTTCGTTTTTCGTCCATCTGTTCTCCGGAAAAAAAGACATATGTTTTACCGTCCTCTCATGGGTCCCGTAATTTCATGGTCGATTATAGGACAACCGAAAGAGAACCGGCTCGTTAAGGAACGGCCACGTTAAGATTAGGCGGAAGCCGAACACGTTTCAAGTGTTTGAACATTTAGATTTCTCAGACTCGAAATTGTTGCTTCATATCTTGTTCTCCGGCAATGATACACGTCGAGAGCATTATTACCGCTCGCCACACTGCACGAGATTCGATGCGAAGGTAATCATGATTACATCGCCCGAGGGCGTTACACGTTATAACGAACAGTGGCGGTCATTCTTAGCCTTGTTGCTTCGAAATAAACGTGGACTATAAAATATGTATAATTATTATGATCCTACTTTTACGTACGATCAAGAAAATAACGGGGGTGTAAAGCTATTAATCTGATAGATGACAACGCGAAAGAAAAACGGGGTGGAATGCGGAATTATTTACTCTTACGCAGTTGCGACATAATTTATCGGTCACGGCCGGTGATCTCGCGAGGCAGATGTCAATTTTGACAGGCGGAGAGCGTCGCGTCACGTCGCGACGCCGCGCCGTCGACGTCTGCGGTTTATTTTCTTCGCTCTATCGCACTTCCCTCGATTCCTCTTTCGTTCCTCTCTTCTAGATTTTTTCTCGGCTTTTGCCGACGCGTCGATCCGGGAATCTCTCCAGCGCTCTCCGCCGCCGCGAGATTTGGAAAATGACGTATCGGGGTCGCCTAAGCCGGCGGATGAGATCGGGATGATAGATGGAGTCTCCTTCGTACGGGTAATTCGATTGCATTATACGTCTAGCTGCGCATTCCGTCTGTATGTGTGTAACGTATGTGGGTGTTGCCACCTGTAGGGTGGCCTTCCCACTGCCATTTGCTTATTCCGCTACACCCCCGCCGGCACTCGATTTATCATGAGATTTATATCCCTCGCACTCGGCACATACCTATTTTGCCTTATCAGTCAATTCTTACTATTTAACAAGTATAACAAGGAAAAATGGGCTTTGAGAGTCAGACGTGGTTAGTTGTGCGTGTGTTATCGTTATATAACATTTAATTAATAATTTAATGTAAATTATAAATTGTACGTTTCGGCTCTACTTTGAATCATTATCAGCGATGCGGTGATAGATAAATTAAATAATCTCAGACTTTCCGACAAGCATAAGGTCTCATAATTTAACTTTCATTCTGCGTAGAATCTATTTTCTACATTTTTTGACATCATAATATATTTTTACGCGTATTTTTGGCGCATTATCTATGGAATCAATCATGGATGTGATATTTACTAGTTAGTTTATAATTGTGATAATAATAATGACAACAAGATATAATAGTAGAGATTAATTACATTGGAATTATGAGTATATAATCAGTTATTGGATTACTGGAGTTTAGTTTATTAGGCGTTTGCAATATTAATATCGATCGTTATGGGTACAATATTAACATAATATGTATATAGAAATACATATATGTATATATATAATAATATATATAAATCGTATTATAAATATAGAATTTCAACTAATTTTTTAAATATATTTTTGATATATTAAAAATAAATATTTTTTGAAGAGCACTTGGTATATAAATATGTTACGAAATGCTACTTACATCAATATATTATGAAATAAATAAAAAAACATTAGTTTAAAAAATAAGAACTAGTCACACTATGCATACACATATTATACGAGTTTTTAGACCCAAATATGTAAGCATGCTATCTGTCGATTCTCAGAGTGCAGCAGAACGCTTGGCGTAGTCGCGAAGGGGGAGTCCGAAAGTCGATACGGACGAAATCACTTTCTCGGTCGACCATGTTTCGAACAGAACTTCGCGCGAACGTCTGCATCGGAACGACAGGAGAAATATTGCGCGGCGTTAAGTCAAATCGCGTGCTGCGCGAAGTTTAGCAGGGGTGGGTGCATCAGGGCGGGCGCAAGCCTCCGGTGTTCCGTCGTTATGACAGAATCAGGTCGCGTTCGTCCAAACTTGAAATATCGCTCGTCCGTCTCCGTCGAGGAGTCCGCCCGCCGCGCCGCGTCGCCGCCGCTGCCGCCCTTGCCGCGAATTTACTTTGCCCGCCCGAATGTTTCGGCCCCTCTTTCATCCACGAAACTGCTTCGAACGTGTTTCAAGAACTTACGAATCGCGCGGCGAGAGTTACCTCGCTTGCACATTTGAAGTTTGTGCGATTTTCGAGAATTAGAGCGTGAGCGTATCTTGAAAATCGAGTACTCCGCAGCTTCTCCTTTCCTTACATATGTCTTTGGGAACGTGGCAGGTTTCCTTAAATTTAAACCTCTATAGCATGAATCGCGAGAAGTAGGAGAAATAAGAAAGTCATTTTCAACTTATTTAAACACTAAAAATGAGCTTAATTTTAGAAGTCTCCAATAATTTTAGACTCGCGCAGACTCTTCGCGAAAAAATAAGTTTCCGATTTACATTCTTCTACTTTTCTTCTATAGAAATATCTATTGTGACTTCTATAATCGAAAGATATGTTCGTAAAAGCCGCGTAATCTAGCTTGCTGGAAACTGCTCGTGCACAGACGCGAAACACGCGATGTGCCATGGGCTAAGTCATTCGAACCTACAATCAAAGGACGAACGGGCAAAGCGTTACCGATGGTAGGAGGCGGCGATGGAGCCGGAACGGGTCGGGCCTGTACGAAAATGCAATTGAATACGAAATTGCAGACCTCTCAAAATTCATGACGATTTATATGTATTGTATTCCCGATGCTATGGGCGTGCATCATGCGCGAGCAGTTCAGGGCCATTCGACGAACTGCCATATATTAATTACACCATGTGTATAGAGAGATTCCGCCAAGTTATCTCTGTATCTTTCTTCCTCTTTTTATTCCTCTCCATCTGTTCCTATTTTCTTCTTTCTCTCTTTCTCTCCCCCTCTCTTTTTATTCCATTCATATTTTTTCGACACTGAATCGGAATCTGCTAGTATCTTTCAAGTTTTTATTTTGTGTTGTATTACTTCTCTCTGTCGATATTAATATTTTTTCATATGTGTACATAAAGATGCATGTAATTTTTATTATCTGTCCCTGAAGCAAAATGCGATTTATGAAGTTGCAATTTATTACGAGCGCGTCCAATCGCGCGAATATTGGTTTGTGTGGGAGGATGCAATGCGCACGCGCTATCTCGACAATAACGTTCTCTGAGGACGAACTTCGGAGATGATCCTCTGGGGCATAAAGATTATCATTCAATAAATGATCCATCGAGTCTCGGGCTCTTTACTAAATTACATCGCGACGACACACCTCGCGTATAAGCGCAACCACGCGTACGCGCGACATATATGGACGCATGGGCGCGGTGAGAGCGATGCAGGAGGGTGGCACATGCATTTCATTTCGTTGTTATAAACGAGAAAAGAAAGCATTCAATGAAAATTATGTCCGTCAAAGTATTTTTAACAAGTTTTTTAATTAGTCAAATAATTCAACTAAATTGCGAAATTAGTAATATAATTGAAGCAAATGTAATATGAAAGCACTTGTCCTAATTTTCAGATTTTTTATATAATTATTTAGAGGGAAGGTAACCTCGAAATATAAAATGAATATTGATCCATTTTTTTTTTAATATATAATTCCGAATAATAAGATTTGTTTGTGTAAAATAAAATACTAAAATTGCATGCGAGGATTTGTTATTAGTGTGGTACATATATAAATATTTCTTGATATAATTCTTAAGAAGATAAAAGCATAATGAAAAGGCTGTATAATTTTTTAGATAGATTGGCTTGTTAAGATAGATTTCGACAGCGCACATGCGAGCATACATTGTGCGCGTACGCCTTCGAATTTTTGTTTTCGCTCACGAGCGATTTATGCACGCGTCGGTTACGCCCAAAGTTTGTTCAGCGACGCATTTCTGCGTGAGAGATCAGTTTGTTTACACGCACTGTGCTCGCGAAATTCGAAACATAAAAGTATTGGATGACAGAACGGATTTAGTGATCAGTGAACGTTTCGAAAAATTAGAATATATATAATAAAGAGGATAATATTGATATTTTGTGTGCATGGAGTTTATTTATTTATACATTTAAAGCATTCTGAATTTTATGTATTTTGATATTTTTTGCACAATTTTCGCGATAATTCGTCTCATTCAAAACACGCTTGTTAAAATCAGTGCAATGGAATTCAAGCTATTGATGTGCAAAAAACCGTTTAATAATTTGAATATACAGACAGTTAATAAAAGTTTTCATAAATTTGTGACAAGCAATAAACATAGAACACGATACAATTTGTTGGATATAAATTCTATGAAAGGATCCATTCGTTTACATGAAGAAAATTACAGATTTCAAGTTCTATAAAAGGATCCATTAGTTTACATGAAGAAAATCGCAGATACATTTTTACTTGGAGCGAAATTCCATATAGATGTAGACAAAGCTTCATAGATTAGAAAAGCATCTGGGATCTTTTTAGAAGCTTATATTTAATCAGACAGAATTAGCTACTTGTTATTTTTGAAGATATATGAATTGTATAGGTTACCTCAGAATTTCACGTTAAATTATTCATAATTAGATTCGAGTTAAAATTAGGATAAAGTGGGAATCATGCGCGCAATTATGCGAGGGGCGGCATTTAATATCAGAATTTTGTGGGCGTGAGTCGTCGAAATCTTGAAATCTCCGAACGAACATCGTTCTCGTGAGTTTCGGACGGCGCGAAGGCGTGTCAAACGGAATTCGATAGTAATTAATAATCCCGATCGTCGGCGCCGACTCGATTGGAGATTATCGAGAGCGTCTTGTAAAGCAAATACGATATATCATCCTTTTAAACGAGAGGCGCGGATCGGAAGACCGCTGTTCTCGGAAGTGAGCACATGGAGAACGGTGGAAGCAGAAGTCCGTGAGATACGCACGATTCATAAAACACGCTTTAAATTGACGTCGCAATACTTTTCTCTCTCTCTATGAATCTCTTAAAAATCACATCCTTGCGCGCACAGTTTCTTGCGGAAAGTAGAAAACTGGTATAGCAGATTGCGTTTTAACATTTTCTTTCACGCGATATTCTCGAGAATATATTGAATTATATATTTCAGATATAAGAATTCTAAAATATTGAGAAGATATATATGCCTTTTTCATTTTGAAGCAAAACATAGACCTGCGACTTAATAATACTATTTTAATATAAAATTTGACTATTTTGTATGTAGAATATAAAATTTCTTTTTAATAGGATATATCGTAAAATTCAAAATATCCAAAAATTCTTTTCTGTTTTTTTCTTATAATATTTGAAGAAATAGATGTATATTTGCACCTTCTCCAGGACTTCAATTTTCTTCATGTCGGGTATATTTCGATTTTTAAGCCCGGTCACGCTATTACCACGAATCACGCTCATTGACGGACGTGCATGTCACGCATGACCCATAAAACGTTCTCTAAATTGACACCCTATCGTCGCCTTGGCCGTACGTCGATAGTTCCAGCGAAATTCAGCCCGTGGGCTTTAGCGGCACGGACAATGCTGCCGGGACAAAGGCCGCCAAGATGAATATCCGTCGGTACACGACGTGTACCAGCTACGACCATGGCAAGACCAGCTACGTCCTGCCGTGGCGAACACAGATATCAGTTCTCGGCCGCGTTAACAAGCCTGAACCGCGAGCATATTCGTTTCCTAATAAGAAGCGTTTGGCTAACAGGCTCTATCATTCGTACCGATCAGTATTAGCCTGTACGTGACTGACAAGTTTTCTGTTATGATTGCCATTAGCGTCGAAGATGATTCAGGATATTTTAAAAAAAGTTTTTAGTACATCCTATTATATTGAAATGATTGAAGATTCGATAATAATTGAGAAAAGAAAGTTAATGCATGGCAGACTTTAACTTTTTGCAGAATAACTTTGCTATTTGGGGGGGGGGGAGGAAGAGAGATCAATAGGATGGATTTTGATATGTCCGTGAAATTTGAAAAAATTATATTCAAAGGCCATCGACTCTACTTTTTTAAACAAAGCTTGTTTTTTTTTTAATATATTAAATCAATGGTAGTTTACATACTGAAGAGAATTCTTTCTACTTCTATGCATTAAAGCCTGAATAGCTGTTAACACACTTCGTCTCTTACTAATCAGTAGTAGCTACCACGACTCCCGCAGGTGGAGCATTCCGGTGTACGCTTCTTGTTCCTTTGCTCTCTTATTTTCGCCCGTTACAAGCGTCGGCAAGAAATGAGTGTCAGAATTCGTCGGAGGTGTGGGCTCGCCGATGGGAGATACCACCCGGTAATGGTTTATTTAAATCAGTCGACCGGTCGTCCCGGTTGCGTCGGCCGACGAAAAACCTTGTTAGATCGGCGTCCATCGTTTGATAGGGAGACTCCGGCCGGTTAATTGACGATCTCAGCATTGGATGATGGAACCGATAAGACAGGTAACATTGACCCACCGCCAAAGTGAGAAATAAGGAAAAAGGTGTTTGAAAGAGAAGGAAGAACAAACAGGGTGAAAAAGGTAGGATGTCGATCTTCAACGGGCCGCGATATTTATCGATCAGATTCGGTAGTCCTTCTCGTGCATTTGTTATGAAATCAGGAGAAAGGGTTTTGATTGAAGGATATTAATGTTCTTTCTCTTGCAATAGTGTAAGAATTTCTCGATAAGCTTTGTCCTTAAAAATTGTATTATTTATTGAGACCATTACATTAAGAAATTATATAAACTTAAAAAATTTATTAAATCTTGTAATTTATGAGTTCGGTATTTCTCCGAGCTTGAATTTTAAAATTTTATAGTCTTAATTTGATCTAATTAGACTAGATTAAATAAATAAGTGAATTTAAGTTACAATATATTTTTTCCATGAATATTTATTGTTATCGAATACACCACGCATAGCATTCAGATCGTACAATGGTCCCATGTAATCTTTAAAGCTGTCTCAACTGTGTCTACCCTAAATATCTGCGCCGGCTCTGAACTTCACTTTCGCCATCGGGAGACACATCCATCTACGCATACTGGGACGTGCGTATATGCAGGCTTCAATCCTCTTCCATCTTTCGTCTCTTCCACCTGAACGATTTTAAAGTCACGATGCTCACGGGAGAATAAGCTTCGCGTGACAATCGCTATCTACTCGCTCAATCTCTCCCGAATATTTTAACCGAAACTGTCTTCGCTGACTGTGGAGAATAGAGTGAGGGATTTCGGTCCTCACACTTCGCCAAGATAAGTTCGAACCTCGACTTGATTCACCAATGCGAGACGTATTGTCCCCCTATTTGTCCTTTTTCTCTCTTCGTCTCCCAATCTTCGATACTGAACTATTATTAAATACTTTATTATTCTTTGAACTCGATTATGACCGATTATTTCGTATCTTACCGTTGCGAAAATCTAAGCATTAGAAGGAAATGATAAAGTGGTTTTGTTTTGACTCGTAATTCTCGTGCATCATCTTAACCCTTTGTTTCGTAAACACTTGCAACATGCTATGATAGTATAAAAGTCATGGTTTATTATCTAAATAAATTCTTAACCATTTATGATATTACTTAACTTGGCATCGATCCTAGGGTACGATGAAGGGGCGGGATTATGTCTCATTGTGTCTCGAATATAAATGGACAAGATGGGAGAATGACCGGTTAAACTAGCGGTTTGGACTTGGGCAGGCTTTCGAAAGGGTTAGTCTTTCAGATTTAAATAGGATCTGTGATTCTACGAATACGGATTTGGGCGGGATGACATGACGTAACTCGCTTCGATACCTGGTCAAAGACCGTTGCAGCACTTTTCAATATCATCACGGGACGCGGCCCTCCTGCGGATTTACGTGAGTCAGGGCGGCTATTATTGAGAAATTAGTGCGGCTTTCATATGTCTTCCTGTGTCGGACGGCTCGATTCGATTCTCAAGTTGCGTGAGATATCAACGACACGTGACGGTTATGAACAGTTACGTATTACGTGATAGGTGAATTAAATGAAGTGAATAAATTTCAAAAAGAAATTTTCGCTCCACCCATAAAGCCCTTCACGTACTATCGATATTTCTTGTAAAGCCTGTGATACATAGCGAATAAAATCAATTTGGCGTGTATGACAAAGTGGGTTAAAAAGATCATATTGGTACATATGCATATGTATTTTTTAAACTTGATTTTTAGTTACGTATAAGCAATGAGGTGTATATATTCTTCGCTTTACATATCAAACTTTTGTGCGTTGCGAACGCCCGGTAAAACGAATCACACTCGTCTTGCACACACAGATGTTTAATCGGTCAGATGGTGGGGCACCCCGCGGGCCCTTTCGAGCGTAATGACCAGCGTTCGAATGTAGCATCCGAAAATTAGTATGGTTTTCGTACAGCGCGATATATATGTACCACGGATGCGCGTTCTCCAATCTGTTCGGGTTAAAAGCCCGCGTCCAGCGTCGCCGCGGGCGGTACACGCGGTAATATATATCCTTTCACGTCCCGGCGCGGCCACGTGTTCTCGAAGAGATCAGGGAATGCCATTGTGAATCGGACTCAGCCACCTCTCTCCCTCTTTCTCTTTCTCCGACTACAATGCGCGATTCACGTAACACCAGCATTCGTAGTCAAACGTGCCTGCCGCGCGAGCGAGTGAGCATCGCGGTTTCCCGCCGTTTCTCGATGTGCGAGTCACGATGCATCCGATGCACAAACCCCTTTCGGAAGTCTCTCTTCCCCTGCCTCCTCGTCCCCCTCTCTCCCCCCTCCGCTTTGCCCTTTCGCCATTCTAACACCTGCAAGAATTCGCACGGTAGGTGGCTGCTACACGGTCATTTATATATACGTATATGTATATATATATATATATATCCACTGCATATATTGCATCGCACGCCGACGACTGCGACGCGTTTGTATACGTCAGGCTCTCGGGTCCAGGTTGGGGTGGCGATGTCCAGGTCGGATTCAGGCTGGCTGGTACAGGCATATTACAACATCGCGCGCTGGGTGACTGCGCTGGGCGGACGCGCGAAGCACCATGCACCGGGTGCCGTGATTTATCTCGGTTCTCGGCTCGCGCTCTCGCCAAAATGACGCTCCTCGGTGGTTTATATTTGGAAAAAAACGCGGGTCATCGTCGCGCGCGATGAGGTGTGCGCGCCGGTTTTTATTTCGCTCGTTTTATGAATAATGGATGACAGCGGCACGGCGCGGCGCGCGGCGGCCCGCGCCGCGAGCGCATAATCTTCTTTGTGTGTTAATGCGACTGTAATTCTGCGCGCGGCATGCCGATGAACGTCCGGGATATTTCTACGATTTACAGCGTACCGGTTGAGTTGAAAGAATTAAAATCTAGAATGCTATAATAGTAATGTCTCTTAATAATGGTAAAATATTTTTTTCACGCGGTTAATACAAAATAGGATCAAAGTATTGTTATGTGTTATGCAATATACGTATTTCTACATATCTACGGTATATGATAAGAAAGTAGATTTATTGAAAGAACCATAAACAATTATAATTATAAACTTCATATAGACTGCGTTGAGATATATTGACAAATATGATAAATTTAACTAATTAAGATAATAAATACCTAATATTTTGATAAAAAAAATAAAATTTTCAGCGAAATGGATAATCAAACAATTTTTATTTCGACTAAAAATACAATGAAGGTACTTAATTAATTGACGAAATTGTTCAAAATTTCTTGGAATTGCTATCAAAATCAGCAAAAGTCTCCGCATTGTTACGCGATATACTTAGCTCCACGCGGATTAAATTCATCTGCGCGAACTCGCTGGGATGTCGCAGCACAAACGACGCGAAAATTCGCCAACGACGTCGCAGCATAAGCCTCTAACGTGTACGCAATCGTCTAACGGCGTGTAACTAATTCCGAATCCATTAAATCCCCCGCATTTACGTTCAACCGTATAAATTGCACCGTAAACGTAGGCAGTAAATCGCGAATCCCGCATGATTTGCGCCCTTAATGTAATTATCACATTCAATCTACCTCGAAGCCGCAGGCAAATTCTGCGTGTCACGATTTTTGCATCAATTCGTATCATTTATTAGCGCGATTCGTTAATTACACGTAACGACAGAGTGTGAACTGTAGAAAGCGTAAAATAAAAAGATGTTGACATATCATCTCTGTGAAGAAACCGTGAAATCTTTTACAATTACGAGAGTTGAAATTCTGCGGATTGTATACCACTGAGAATCAGTGACATTTCACTGAAAGAATTAGTTATTAATATTGACTGTTTCAATCAGTAATATTGACTATTTCAATCAGTAATATTATACTACTAAAACAGTGACTTTGAGCAGCAAAATCAGTAATGTGAGCTGATTAAATCAGTAATATTGACTGTTTTACTCAGTAATATTGGACTACTGGAAACAGTGACTTTGAACAGCAAAATCAGTAATACAAGCTGATTAAATCAGTAAATGTCCCAGCAAACAGTAACAAATAAGAGTAATAACCTTAATACATGTTATAATTTTTTATTCAACAATGTAATTGTTACGTACAAAATGTTTACAGAATAAAGTTAATTAAAAATTAAACATAAGAATGATCAGGAGGTGGGCGCGTTTCACAATCTCCCAAGAGCGAAATACAGCGAGAAAACGAAAAATCTTCGTAAGTAAACAATAATAACCAATATTCGACGCGTGTTAAATATATTGAGCTTTGCGCAAAGAATCCTGTTTTTTACACAATTTTTAACGCGTCTCTCCAAGCTAAAAATGTTGCAAAGAAAAACGATCCAGGAAGCGGTAGACAAGGGTGAGTCTTTACCACCTTCCATCGACAGAACGAAAAAAGCGAAAGATAAAGCCGAAGATTATTATCAAGTAAATATCGCAATAAAAAAATCTGTAGAAAATGATTTCAAGATAATATCCTGTAGCTTTTTTCGCTAGGTTACATTCCCTAGTGCTTGGAGGAGGCGTTCACAGAATACGATTATAAGCAGCGGTGCTCACGAGAAAGAACAATACAGAAGGACTTACGCGTAATAATTAGAAATAATATTATTTTATTCAAGATAGTAGCCGAAAATATAAAACGCGCATTAAATAATATGAATTAGATATAGATATTATGCAATATTATCCAGTGTAATATTAGAAATATTTAATATGAGTAGAAGACACCAAAGCATGTTGTACTTTACCCGATATTTTAAAACAATAGTTTTCTGTAAGAAATAAAAAAAATATATTAGTGTTTCTGGATACTTAACGTCAAAAACATAATATGTTTTGACCAATAAATCGAGTGCCATGATAGGCGAGTTCAAAGTTTTGTAGTCCAAAGTTAAAGTTTGATTACCAGCTTGAATGAAACACTGTGCTGCAGATCGTCCCTTGATTAGAATAATATAGGGCTGAATTGGATTATTAGATTCATTCCTTATTAGCTTACGAGCTTGTGCCTCTATGTTTGTTCCTTCCTAAAAAAAGGATTTTTCTGTGTGTTAGCAAGTATTAATACATAACTTTTAAATGCACTAACCAAACTTACAAGCCATATCTGTATTAACGAAGAATTTGGAAAAATAGGAGGATACATTTCATCATGTTGTCCCTTATCAATGTTCTTCTAAAATTAAATATCCAAATATTTGAATCGTGTTTTAACAATCATATTTATATCAATTTATACTAAGAAATTATATAATCGAGTTGTATCGAGAAAATATCGCCGACCCATTTCCAAAGAGAAGGCACGAAAGTTTCGACATGCGAATAATGTCATTCAACGCCCATTACCGCCATGGAGAAGTTCGTTCGTGTTTTAGCACGTTCCGAATCCGTCGAACATCAGCATGATAAATCTTTGTTAATGACCTCGCGGGTGACTTAACGTTACCGACGTTTCTCGTATACGACGCGTGGGTGAGAAACTCTTCTCTCGTATTAGTTGAGTACGGGATACAGATTCGCAGAACGCGGCTTTGTTAAAGGCACAGGGACGTCTTTATTAATGACACGCGAGAGATCGTAACATTCGGTGCTGCCATTATTCACCGAGAGTTCGACGTGGATAAGGAAGGCGGCAGAGAGAGAGAGAGAGAGAACGCGCAAATGCAGATACCCGGGATATGCATAATCTGCAGTTGCATTAATGTGTGCACGCGCGCATTCATTAGCTCGGCACAATCGTATTATTACCGCGTCTCCCATAAACAAGACCGATCCCGTAGCCCCTCGTTTCCGCGCGTGATAAATGGTGGAAGCGAGACGTTTCGACTTTCCGACGACCGATGCACCCACGTGCGCCTATCTCGCGGTTTATCATCGACGCCCACGCGGGACCACGTCGGAGCCGCGTTGTTGTCGCACGTAAATCAAAATTGCAGGCGCCATCTTGTCGGTCCGCTTTCTCCTCTCCCAATACGACGGACACGCCGCGGGATAAATGCCGGAGCTGTGACTGTTACGTGTCATATCGCTCGAAATATCAATTACTCAATATTTTTATGCGGAAATTTATTTTCGTCGAGATTAAAATGTGTTAAAATACTCTTGATAATATTGCATTTAAAAAATATCGATTGAAAAACACATGAACATATAAAGATTGTTTATATATTGCGTGTGTGCGTGTGTGCGTGTGTGTATTATAAGTTATTTATAATTAATCTTTAAATCTCGAAAATTGCAAGAAATTTGTGGATTTACGCACCTTACGGAGGCACAAATGATTAAGTCTCTTACTTCTCAAGAAAGCAGAGTTTTCAGAGTTTTACTGTTTTCTATCATTGCGGCAAATTTGACAATGTCACAGAATTATCGGACACACTCACCACGTTTAGGCAACACGACAGTCGTAAGAAACCCATTCGGAACACGCCACGAAACGGCAGCCGACCCTGACGAGAAGACGTGCTTGCGTACCCGCTTATTTCGCAAATCCCGGCTATTGTAGTCGCTTAAATGGTCGACCGAGTGTGTCTTTCTCCCTGGATCGCGGTGACACAATGCTCGGTATCATCGAGGCCTGTTTACATAACCCGGCATCTGTCACAACTATTTGTGTGTCCGGAGACATAAATTCCTTCCCGAGGCTCCGGTCCTAGCGGCTTAAGTTGTCGTACCTTTTGTCGCGCTACCGGCTTCTGCGTCCCTCTCTTCATGGTCATGCTCGAGTGCTCCGGATCAGCAAACACGCACAGGCGCGTCCTGTTCCGCGAGAGATTTCGTCGAGCGTGTATCTCGGGTCCCTCTGATACGTTTTATATATTTTTGTTTCGAAAGAAGCCGCTCTATACACGACTAAGTCGATGGGACATTGTGAATATTCCTTAGGATTTGTCGAGTATGAAAGTAGTTCGGATATATACGTGTACTTTAAAATGTAAAATTCTCCACACAATTGGAATATAAAATTCGTTGGTTACACGGAATGGTTTGCGGAATTCGAGGTTTAAAATTTTCGTTTCACTTTGATATGAGATTGGAAAAGATTTAATGGATATGTGATATTTTCGTATTCTCCATTCATTGAAATTTTAGATGAAATTTTAAACTACCATTTTGAACCCCTAAACTTTCCAATTTTTCAATTCATGAATATTCCATTAAATAGTTTAAAACTATCAAATATGCACCTTTTATGAAAGCCTTCTATATGTCGTATCGAATATTTGTCAGATCCTCTTTAATGAAATGACTAATTATTTCTTGAATTACTTTTTATACTACAACATGAATCATGTTTCCCAGACGAAAAATTTAAACTAAATCGAACGGGTAACCAATTTTTCTTCGAGCGGGCAATCCGGTCAGCTCAAAATCGTTATGTTATTCCAAGCGATCGGCGTTCTCAAAAATGAGAGAGCCGTTACCGCTCGTAGCCTATCACTATCGGTATACCTGCCTTGATTCACGACTGGCTTTAGCCAAAAGCAAATGGTAGACAGCGGACGGATTGCGGATCAAATTACAGGCTCGGCAATCCTGTAGCACACGTAGTATATATATATGTATGTCAGATTATATATAAGGTGGCTTAAACTCATCGCGAGGTCTTCTAGCCGTAGACAACAGAGTCCGAATCAGGTTGAATCAACGATCTCAGTTGCAAGCACCTGAAAATTTTAAAGATTTCGGCAAATTAATCAACTAAACTTTGTCGCTATAAAAATCGGATTTAAAGTTCAATTCTCAAAATATTTAAAGTTAAAAATTGTGACAGAGAAAACGAATCGGTCGATAAAGTTGTCGGTGAAAACTAGCTGTCTTCAGAGTCATGAAAGAATTGTAGAACTCCTCTGGCACACCGTGTATATAATGGGGTTACAATGGCTGTGCCTACATTCCCTTCATTATATCGTAGTACCGCGGCATTATGTCGTCGACTCGACTGCCTCGCCATGGGACAATGACGCATAACTCGAATAATAAATCCGTCGCGATGGCGATGTCGCGCCGATGACTTATGCGAAGTCGAAGCTCCCGGTGACAAACAATGTTCGCATATACACGACAATAAATATCGATACGCGTACCGGCATTTGCCGGGAGTTATCAGCCTCTTGTAATAAATAAATGTAAGCTTGGGGCAGCGCTTGAAATATCGACACTGCTAATGAATTTTCCATGCATTATGCTTTAGGCTTAACATCGATTTTACACGTGGCACAAATTACCCCGTGATGAATCGCGTACAAAAAATAATATAAAATGCGTTGACTAAAGAAAAGTTTCGCTCTGCGCTTTTATCACTTTCAAAATTATCCGCAAAAATTATTTGCTCCGAAAATAGAAATATAGAAAAAATGATCTTAATCCGATCGTTCTTTAAGCATAAACGTTTCAGCTATTCAAACATTTTTCTTGATATAAAAATATACAAAAATTGAACATAACATAGAATAAAGTATACGACGCGAATAAATGATTCATATTTTATCTACGCAATAGATAAGTGCGAGAGGTCTAGAAGAGAAGTTACTGCGAATACCGGGGGCAACGTCGCTTCGCGAAATTCCGAGCACATCATTCGGGAAGTTCGCGAAACTTGGTGCAGCCGCGTAAATATACATCATCGGCTTCCGACTGGCGCCTCGTCGATCGATAAAGCATTTCGATTTTTTTCCCCCGCAGAGATACGATACGCATATTTCTAGCGATCGACCGCACATGCAACGCTCCGCCGACTCGCACCTTTGCACGTAACTCCAGCAGTAAACGCATAACTTCCGGTAAGTTTGCACGCCGAACGTGCGATTCGTGGCCCTGGTAAACATGAGTTATTCCGTTATCGGAGTGAGACTGCATTAGCGTTTCCGCGTAAATATTTCTCTCTTGCGCGCCGCTTACATTTTTCGATCTTTTTTCTCTTTTTCTGAAGAATGTCCGTTACTTACACAGAAAACTCGCGTTATCGATAAAAACCGGACGAAGTCGAGTACTCACTTGCGGTTCATATAAGAATGTTCATAAGAATTTATGGTCTAAGGAAGGCTCAAAGAATGAAGATTCTTGAACAACCAAGAGATAATATACTCGCCCAGAGCATATTTTACCATAGCGATTCGACTCAAAATCTCGATAAACGAAGCTCTGAGATATGGACTCGGCCATCAAATACTCCATCAAATCGAGTCACAAGAATGACGTCGTATTTCCTTCATTTTTCCGGCCGGGGAACACGCGGGAGACTTCCTGTCGTTCGCAAATGGAGAAGGGCAGACCCTATACGAAACTCGAGACGTCGTTAATGGAAAGGCAAAGTATGTCCGCCGTGCTTCCCAGCAACTCAGTCGAAACTGAGCTAACTCAGACACGGTCGGAATTATCGCGATTCTCTTTCGGCGGTCGGTGTCTCCTCCGTCCCTACTCCGCGCTTATTTGCGTACTTCGGTGGCGCACTTCATATGGTAATTTTAAACGGTTACACGTCATCTCATATTTCCGTGACGGAGTATTGAGCGCCCTAGACCGCCTAGACGCGAGGAACACTCCGCCAACTTCGTACTTCATCGTATCGACGTGTCGATATAACTTCGACGTCTCTCCCTCCTTCGCTTCGTCAGTTAATTATACGGAGATAATGTGATATTCTTTGAGTCGACATGAAATGTTAATTAACGGGGTCACGTATTCATGAATCAGTGAATCTGCATTAATTAAAACACCCATCCATTCTTTTCTAATTATTTCTGCCGGTTTCTTTTCTATACATATGATTTTTTTTCTGTTTCTGTAAGTCCTTAGAATTTCTCGTTTGCGCATACATTTGTTTCTCTGGTTTTTCTGGTAATATTTCCCGCGCCTATTACTCCCGGAGGCCAGGAATGTCCGACGTATCGCAGCGCAAAAATGGTACTCTTGTATCCTCGCGGGCCACGTAAATATTAATATCAAAAAGATAACGCGCTCGCACATAAACTATCACATCGAGTGTGATAAGTCGATTTAATAGAAAACTGTTATAAATTTACTATTAATTTTACACCAAATCTTAATTAGTCGGTACTCAGAGACATAGTTAATAGAAAACGTTATCTTGCTATTGATTGTTTTTTGTCTAAAAATTAAATAAGATTGGATTTACATTTTTCGGACGTGTGTCAAATAAATAATAATATTATTAGATGCATCATATTTTCTTCGATTTAAACAAGAAGCACTTAAATTTTGCGTCTACACACGCTTCTAAACTTGCGAGAATCACGAATACCTTTTGACCAAAGATCGGAAAAACTGGCATATACGGAGATAATCCGAATGGCATTTCACGAGCGAAGGAAATATAAATCGCCCTTTTGCGTCTTGGAAGTATATGGGCGACGATGTATCGATCAAAGCCGGAAAGTTCGCGCGACATCTTGAATATTACCACTAAATCTCGAAGCTCGTAATGCAGACGTTTTGAAATGGTTTCCAGACTGGCTGTTATACGTGTCGTTTCCCACCGACGCCGACGCCGCGACGTCAAAAAACGGCCGATCGCGTCATAAAATATCGCACTTGTACTGTGTTACAGATAGAAGGGCGATATTTATGAAATGAGTGTTTCGTGTAATGAGATCGCGTTTGCTAATCCAATATCGTTGTTTCCATACTGTCTGCGTATTCGTATGGAAATTTTATATCCCGAAACATGTTCGCTTTACCGCTGCTTGATGTTTCAATTTACATTCCAAATATGGCGATTAAGATAATACGAAAATTTAATAATCGATAGTGCATACAAAATTTCAATTTTATCATGTCGTATGCAATCAATAGCTAATAAAGACAGTTTACTTTTGCTATTACGTACACTTCGTTAATTTCTTTTACAAGATAAAAAATTCCTATCTTGTCAAGTCCAGGTGTCCAAGAGAATTTAATTCGTTTCTAATTCCTTTGACTTCTCCTCCGCGTATGTCCCGGCCGACAGAGTTACGAAAATTCGCGGTAACACGACTACACACTCGACGCTACCGGAAAGATGTTCGCACAGCAAGGTATATCCGTGTTGCTGCCGCCTTGCGTTGCGTGTTAAGAACCATTGAATTAGCCGAGACGTTGGAAACCATCGTCGGAACGCTTCATTTTTTTAACCAGGCCGCGTCCTGTGGGACACTTTCTGTTTCCTGGATAATTCGTTGCTTACATGGCGCGGTGGTTGTCGCGGCGACGACGATGGCGACGACAACGACGACGACGACGACGACGATGACGACGAAGAGGAGGAGAAAATAATTCAATCTCACGTGTCATAGAGAATCCGAGGGTCAAAAAGGTGGCCACCGTGCATTCCACAACCAGTATCCCTCGGGATAAATCTTGCTAATTCAGTTGCACACCACAGGGAAAAAGGAATTATTCACTCATTATGATAATTTTAATGCAAGCATTTTATATATTCATGTGGTGTAGAAGAAAATCTAGTCTTTATATTTCAGTTAATAATAGTAATATAAAAAAGTATACAAAATATCCAGTAAATCATACAACTTTTGAGCTATAAATACAAGAATAATACAAAATTTAGAAAAAATTAAAAAACACTTATTAATTAAGATAATTGTAGAAAAAATTAAATTTGCCATTAAATACGAGAATTAAATTTTCTATTAAATTGTAGGAAGAATCTTGATGATAAGATAATAAAATGTATCCTTATAAGAAGTCGAAATATTAATAAAGAAAATTCTACAATTTTTTAATGCAATTTTCTCTAAATATGCAATTAAAATATGCGAAACAAATAAGTAAAAATGCACGGATTTTCGCAAGTCTAAAACACCGATGAAGACGTTAAAAACATAGCGTGATCGCGAGCCAAGAGAGTTCATGATAAGAGGAACTCATGAAACATGCGCGCATACTTCTTTTTCGTTCATCGTATATACCGTGAGTATACGCGGGCTCTTCGTACCCCCCTTTCACTCCTTTCTGTCTCGCTCGCCTGGAAAGAGCCCCTTAACGCCCGCGGCGAACCTTCCGTCGTCGTGTACCTACATAATTTATGAGGATCAAAAAACGCGAAAAAGTTAATCAGCCGACCACGCCATCGCCCACCGCCGTCCCTTCGTCTTCCAGCTTCCAGTCTCGTCTACACCTGCTCCACACCACGTTGTCCCCTTTCACCACTTCCACCTCGTCGTCGTCCTTTGCGAGAGTTTGCTCTCGGCCCTTTCGCCCGGGTCTTCCCCGTTCCTTGGGAGCTTTGTCCCGGCTCTTCCCTGAAGTTCGCATTAATTTCTACCTCGTTTGTGGCGTCCGCAACCTCTTCCGCGACGTCCCCTCCCCTATCTTTCTCTTTTCGATTTTTTTTCTCCACCGTCTATGGCGTCGTCGCCCTGTTGCGACTTTATAATGTCCTGGCAGGAGGTTCGCATAAATCCAGACGTCGTCTCGCTTTCAGCTCCTCTTCCGGCGCGGACGTCTTTTAATATGTTCTGTTTACCCATCACGACCCTATTTACGCTTCTCTTCGCGCCGCGATTTATGTGCTTCTGTCGTTTTATTGTCTATTAGCAAAAATAGGGAAATTCCAAGTCCTCATTTAGTTCCACTGGATAATATCATCGCTCTTTTAAGTATGTCCGAAGAAAGTGTTACTTGTAATAATTTTACGTATGAAAATATTATCGTAAAAAATAATAGCGATATAAAATAATAAAACAATATAATATATATAAAATATTTCAGATATCCGGCGTAGTTGTACTATATAGCTACTCGATATTCGACTTCACCTTCTCCGCGGCGTTCTCCATCAAGATTTACCTACCGTGCCAAGTTAAATTCTCTATTAGCGCCCGGAATTTCCCCCGCGTTCTTATTTACTGCTCGGGCGCCGGAGCGTCTAATTAAAAAGGTGGAGGAGGCGCGGCAGGGGACGATAAAGCGGGAAAGAGCAACCGGCCCCCTGTCGAGAGATTAAAATTTACAGCGTTCTAATCGGGACCACCTAACTCACGGGGGTCAATGAGTGGAATGATTTGTAGAAGTCAAAGAGGACCGATCTGAATTCTCACTTCTGAGATGCTCTTGCATTTCATCTATCGTCATACTCGTATTCCTTGACGGATTGAAAATTATTATTACTATCGTAGTAATTCTTATGGAATCAAAATATTCGAATGGAAATTGATATTAACTATTACGATCGACTTGTTTTGCTCAGTTTCTCTGTCTGTCTCATAATTTATTCTGCCGAGAGAGGTTTTGTACATGTTAAATACTGCTACTTGTGTGTAATTTTTCATATTCGGCGAAATAAAATATAAAATTTCAAGAAAGCAATTGACTGAAACGTCGGCGAGAAACAAGCAAGCTCCAGTGAGAGAATCGCTTTCTAGACTTTCTAGAGGGCAGTATCTCCTGGCACAGAGCGTGGTATGTCGTTATAGTATTTCTCCTGAAAAGAAATTTTCATAAAGAAACTCTCTTAGGATCATCTTCTGCAAAATTGCCGTTGGTTTATTCGCAAACAAATCCACGTTTACCGCGAGACAGCCTGCAGCCGCTTGAATAGGTCGAATTGAGATTTTACCCGGGATTACTGTTCATCATCCACATTAGGAAACTTTCTCAAGACGTGGCCGCCGGCTATGACTGGCGCGGAACGAAGCGAAGAACAATTTGCATAGATGCTAATTATGCAACTGTCTACCTGCGGCAGCCTAGAAATTACTTCGCGACAACGCATTCGCGGTATTGACAATAATTCTCAAGATAACGAGTTTTCGCGCATTTTCATTCGTATTCTCAATAAGACGAGCTCGAAGGATTACTAGTTAAATAGTTCTAAAATTGTCACTTTGAATAACGCCACATTGTACATACATACGATATTACGTTAGTACAGAGGTGGCTTTTTTAACCGACTTCAAAAAGGAGGTTCTCAATTTGGCGAGTATGTATGTGGGTATGTTTTTCTCTAAAACTACTGGACGGATTTGGATGCAGTTTTCACTGTCCTATAGAGCAATCCTCCAAGAAGGTATTAGTAAATATTGCGTTAGAACTTCTGGGTACGGAGCAGTAAGGAAATATGGAAAATAAATTGCAAACAAATAATGAAATATATATATATATATATATATATATATATCCCAACTCAAGTTCTTTGTAGAACCTAGAGAACTAGCAGCGACCGGTAGAGACTGCCGTGTGCTTGTTAGAACTCTTCGCTCCGCTCCGCGCGTAGCCTAGTAGCTCTTGTTGCAAATATCTCAAATAATATGAGATATTTAAAAAAATTCATAAGAACATTTTTTGTAGATATTTGTCCGTTCTACAACTTTGATCTTTACAAAAATTTCAAAATTCATCGTATTTGTGGAGAAAAACAAATTTGTTTATAAATTATTAATAAAAAACATACTTAGGGATAGCGGAAAATGGCGGAATTTGAATATGTTGTTCAGTATATTTTTCTGAACATAATGACGTAATAAAATCTTGTGTTGCAATTTTTTCTAAGTCTAATCCTATTTTGACTGGACTACAGTGGCTTTTTGAAGGGACGTACCCAACCCTGTACGTCGTCCGCTTTCAGTCTCTGCACGCGCAGTCGGTCCTATTAACTCGTCCATTTCGTTTCCCAGACCCCTGGACGTTGAAGGCAATTCCCAAAAATTTATATCTCTACGTCGTTCGCCTTCAGTCTCTGCACGCGCAGTCGGTCCTATTAACTCGTCCATTTTGTTTCCCAGACCCCTGGACGTTGAAGGCAATTCCCAAAAATTTATATTTCTACGTCGTCCGCCTTCAGTCTCTGCACGCGCAGTCGGTCCTATTAACTCGTCCAGCACCTCGTTTCCCAGACCCCTGGACGTTGAAGGCAATTCCCAAAAATTTATATCTCTACGTCGTGCGCCTTCAGTCTCTGCACGCGCAGTCGGTCCTATTAACTCGTCCATTTCGTCACCAGACCTATCCATCTTCGATTTCTTTCTCGGCGGTCTATCATCATCCTCTTCTTTCTCTTCTTTATCATATTCACTGCTATTGTGTAAGTCTTTTCCTTCAGGTTCTTTATCTTCCGATTTGACTTTTTCTGCCCTGTCTCGCTTCGGGCCTTTATTTTCTTAGTCATTCCGGTAGTTTCTATGCTCATTTGCATGCTGTTCCATGCCTTCACGGTCGTTAATTGAAAATATTTTACCGCACACTTCACATTTTTCAAAAGGCACTGAAATATTCTTAAATAAATTGTCAAATATCTTGTTGTTCGAACTCATTGTATATCCGGTGTATATCGTGTCTATATGATATCATATGCAAAATTAATAGTTATCTTAGATGCTAACGAGTATAAATCGCGAGATTACAACATATCGGACTTGATAATTTATCGAAAATGATTTGGGATATACGGAATATACATACGCACACACAAAATACCCGTCATACATTTATTTTGATTTGTTAAATATTTTATAGCTTGTGTGTTGACGCACGCGGTGCTTGGCGCTCAACGTTCGTTCGTTGTTTACGTCGCGGCGTCGGCGTGCGCGCGCGGGCGTGGGCGCGCGGTCGCTCCTTTGCAATATCGTCGTTGAAACTCGAGCCGGTAGGCAGCAGCGCGTGCCGCTCCGTGCTTCGTATTATCATCCCTTTAAATACGATCATTCTTTGCGCAGCGATTATCAGCTTATTCGAATGTACTAATCTACCCGATTGCTGATTTACTTCGAGACATCATAGAAACAAACGATGAATTTACTCAAGCAGGTAGGTATATTGCTCGAATTTATTAATTTCGATTGAAATAGGGAATCGGAGCAAAGAGCGAGTGTCACTGTTTCGTGTCTACGGGCGATAATTATATATTAACGATGTTTGCTCCTTGCGAATCAGATATATCTTCGTTTCGTACGTTTTGAATTTTTCATTAAATGCAGCTTTTTCATCTGTCTCGAATTAAAAGCGCAGAGAATAATGCTCACGTTGCCGGATGAAATTATTTTAGTAACCGAAAGCCATGATATATATCAATATTAAGATAATCTGGCAGTCGGCACCTTTAATGATGGTTACTACGGTTCTTACGGCTCTAATAACTGTTGTCAAGGCAGAATAATTGTATAGAATTAACAACTCATACATAATATAATGTAAGAAGCAAGACTTTTTTTGCACAATATGTGCTAGAAGGAGGCCAAGATATAAATTGTTAATGTGATTGATTTATTTTCTACTGAAAATATGTATAATCTCTTGTCTTTGTATGTTTTTGCATGTCTTAATTATAATCTGTGATCGCGCAACAGCAGAGTTTTGATACTAATGATACAGCAACACGTATAATTATATTATTTAAGGCAGACTACGTAATAAACGAATAATTTAGATTTAATTGAGACATCAGCATTTCGATCTATTTATGACTGTGCGACGACGTATAAACAGTTATGAATTTTATATAAAAAATAGAATTTAATATTTTGGCCTGCAAAACAGAGTTTGTTTGACGGAGTGCGTCGATAAAATAAAGTAAAGCTGGCGAACAAGGGGCGAATGTATGTATATGAAAATACAATACAGCGGTCAACAAATTTATTTCACGTTTAGCCCGTTGACAATATCTCTTTTATCTTGTCGAAATTGAAATCGCAAAATATATCCGAGGGCTAGAATGTAGTTCAATTGCACTACAATCGTATGCAGAAAGGGCTTTTTGCGGCCATATAGTGCCAGTCAGTTTTAGCGATTTATTTAATTCCCAGAATGTTCATGTAAATAGTTGAAATGTCTGCAGTTGCAAATATCCCACGGACACACGAAATTGATTTTCGGCCTATCGGCCTACGCACGATAGTACGTGTAATATTATAATCTATCGGACTTTAGCCTATTACTTATTTAATTACTCATTGGCCGAACTGCATGCGTTTCTCTATTTGGACGACCTACGTCCAAAATGAGCATAGTGAATGCTCCGAGCATTGCTATAATTGCATCAAGCGAATTGCATTTAATCGATTACACGACTGACTAATGATAGTGTTCCGACCTGGAAAATTAGAGATAGTAACAAGAATAACCAAATTAAAATTGAAAATAAAAGATAAATCAGGGCTGCTGTGAGTAATCGATAATTTGTAATGTACTTGCACCACAACTACTCGATTAATTCATATACAATTTAATCTTTGCTAACTTTGTTCGATTATACTCGAGTAATCATTCGTTTGTTAACACTTACGAATAGAACGAACATATTTCCCTCATTTGTTCCCATATTTTCCAATGTGACGGGTACAACCTTTCCGATTTCCAACGAATCATCCTGCAACCAGAAACGGTCGCGACCATTTCTTCACTCCTCTTTGCATTCGCCTTCTTTTCCCCCGGTGACATCTGGCGACTCAAAATTAGCGTAAAAATTATTCGTCACAGATCGAATTCGTCGGAGTCGGCTTCAACTTCGGCCAGCGCACGGAAGAGGAAAGGCGGGGAGGCAGACATGCATTGTGCATTGTCGTCGGATAAACGCGAGGATGAAGAGACCGTTCCTCCCTCGGGTGAGGCTTTGCTGCTAGGTCTACCTTTTTGGTTTACCTGCGTGGATATCGCCGCGCATATACCGCACATTGAATGCGGGATCCGGGTGGGCCGCGTGTGCGCAAGGAACCGTAAAGCGGTACTAATTTCTCGAGGAGGGGTAAAAAGCGGCCGAGGATCGCTCTACGCCGCTACGTTGGAAATGAGATTTCCCGAGGAGGATGTCGCCTCCGCACACCACTGTCGCTGCGAGTCCTTAAGATAAAGAACGACCGCACCTGGCTCGTCGCGTCCTTCGGGGGAAGAGACCCCATCGGGATGGGGAAGTCTCGTGAAAGGGGTGGTAGAGGAGAAGAGACGGAGAGCCCCGGTGTACCGTCGCGCCGCGCCGCGCCACGCCGCTGTGGAAACGTCCTAATAAAATCAGGCGAATTAATCTAATCTCACGTAGGATCCCTCGGGCTGCGGTACAAAGGACCGGCGCCCCGAGCCGGGTAATTCAATATGATTCGACAAACAGTTTAACGGAGATTACGCCGAGTGTAACTGAGCGGAAGTAATTGGCTCTGCCCTTTCTCCTCATTCGTGCCCTCCTCTCTTTTTCTATCCTATCGCGGTGTGTCCTCGGAGACACGATTTTTACCTACCGATTACTGCCCAGAGGGACGGCTTATGGCGTAAAAATAGGGGATCGTTTCTACTTCTTTCTCGGAGTGTAATGGAAGTGTAATGGGCGCGCGACGGCGGTTGATTCTTTAGCTGTTCACGTAACGGAATCAAGCCGGGTATTTGTAAAGAAATTCCGAGTTCTCTTTGGAACTTGGTCGCACTTTGGAAGCTAAATAAGAAGTTCCTTCAATCGTATAATTTTTT
The DNA here is from genome assembly GCF_030848805.1 of Temnothorax longispinosus. Lineage (NCBI taxonomy): Eukaryota > Metazoa > Arthropoda > Insecta > Hymenoptera > Formicidae > Temnothorax > Temnothorax longispinosus. The sequence continues at coordinate 5,441,034 of NC_092368.1, forward strand.
TGATACGGATCTGTATAATCCAATATAAGAAAATTTTATTTAAAAACTTATAAAACTCTTATGAAATATTATCTTAAATTTTCTAATGCACATTGTAGATATTGATTACTAATATTGATTGGGTCACTGATGTGATTTGATATAAAATACAGTTATAATAAGTAGTAATGACCACATGATAATAATATCGATATATAGATCCAGAGGCATTATAAGTTAAAAAAAAAAAAAATTCTGTCAGTCACACTTGAGTATAACATATGTATAATATATATAATCATATCATGTCCAAAGTTCGATATGCCACAATTGATAACGCTCAGTGAGAGATGATACCTCACAGTTGCTTCGCCGTCGCCTGATGCCTCCCAAGCCTCCTTTTCTCAGATTCCCTCGTTACACTCACTCGTATGAACGCAAAATTGTTTGACAATTTGTTCGCGTAATCGACGAAGCTTTAGCGATGGTAAACTTCATCTATGCGACTTTTATTTCTTTAATATTGAAAATCACTGCTATTAATAAACATATATCAGTAATAAAATATGATAGTCATACATGCGAAAATAATTCACTGTTAAAAAAAAATTAAATTTTATCAATAAAAATTCTTACACAAATAAAAATGTCCCTCAATTTATCATGAAACTTGAGTAATTTTATTATAATTACGCATAAATATGTTTTATTAAATCCTCAAATATAAAAACCCTCTTATTAATATTATACATTGCATACTTGAGATTGTAATTTTATGAAAATTTTGCGTAATACATTATTATAATATATTATTCAATTTCGCAATTCCCGCAAATGTGCGGATGCAAACAACCGAGCTCAATTAATTTAATTTATTTCTGTATAATTATAACCGTAAAAAAAGCGTTGTAACAGATATCCCCCATATTATTCAATCCACAATATTTGTAATTCTTATAATCGTGAAAGCTCTGTGATATAATTGGCCAGAATTCAATATGTTTTATACGATAAATGGTTGTCTAAATGAAATATGACGGCAACAATTTAGAAAAAAAATCAAACTTACAAATACAGAGGTTTCAAAAAATTGTAAAAATTACGGAAAATTATTCATTGTGTGGATATAGTGGATTGTAATCATTTATTGAATTCCGGAATAAAACGGTATCTATTTCTTTCAATCAAGATTTTTAAGCGCTGTCAAATTTGAAGCTCGATTTTTTTGCATATGTTTTTGTTATTATTATTATGTACAATTCATTGTATTGAAAAATAATGATCATGTCCATAAAGATACTAGAAAAATGAGAGTAAAAACAAGTATTTTAGAAAATTAACTGAAAAGGGTTCGTGCTGCAGGGTTAAGCGCATAATCAATCTTCATTACCAGAAGCACGGTTAGCTTTAAACGGTCGTCTATTAATCGCTTAGGACACGTTCCGCGTTAGTTGACGGAAGTGTTACGGAATGAACGGTACATTTTGCCGCGCGCGGCCGCGCCGCGCCAACGATATTGCCGTTTTATTCTGAACCGGCGGAACCGCGGCACGAAACCCAGCCACTTCCCGCTCGGGACGTACACCCGCAATCGCACATACATGTACATACGATGTATATACCCAGAGGTAAATAGCAAATACGTGCGCGAAGTGCATAGCGACGAGTTATCGCGGCGAACACAATTTCGCCGGCGTTTTCTGTTCGTACGAGCTACAAAGCCGACGTGGCTGGGGAAACGCCGCGAATTCCGTCCATATACCAAATATTTTCATATTCCATTCGCGACTGCTGCTCCGTTCTCTCTTCCCCTCTTCCCCCCCTTCTCTCTCTCTCTCGCTCTCTCTCTCTCCCACTTTTATTCACCCCTTCCGTCGTGCTATCTTCGTCCTCTCTTGCTCTACGGCCGATACCAAAGGGTATTGGGATTTATAAGGAGGAACGAAAACTTCGCCTTCCCTCTTTTCCCTCAGCGGGAGGAGGAAAAGCAATTTAAATTCCGATCGTTCATAAAGCGGAACGTCTCCCTCTCTTTCTCTCACTCTTCTCCTCCGTCTCGCTATTTTCATCCCCGTGGGCCCCCGCTTTACTCTTAAGCTTTCTTTCGCCTCGCGGCTCTTGCCCCCTTCTCCTTCCGCCTTCGTTATTTTGGAACGCGGCTTTTGGTACTCGCGAAGAATGAAAGCGCGCGAAGAAGAGACATAAGAGTGTCTCGAGAGAATGATAGTTCTGGCTCAATACACGTCAAACACAGGCGAGTTATTGTTATTGTACGAGCGGTGGTGTTTAAAACCGATATCTCCATCCTCAATAAAATAAATAAGTAAAAGTATATATCATATGTTTAATACATGAGAAAAATACATGAGAAAAATCAAACTTCTTAGCCTGTTGTAAAAAAATCCAGTTACTTTGGATCTTTGAGAGTTATGACTCAGATAATTAAAAACATCTATACAAAAATAAAAATGTGACAATACAATATAACAGTGTAATAAAAATACAAGTTTGTTAGCCTCATTGGATGTTCCCTGTAACAATAATTAGCCTCTTTCGATCAGATTGTCTTTAGAATGTACTTTGAATCCAACTGACTGATTGAACATTTTCAGCCAAGCTAGTTTAGAATCTCTGACACGCATATTTGCAACGCCTTACGTATAAATAAAACCAAAAAGCGCATTCGAAAATCCGGAGAAAAGTATGACACATACGGGCACGTAGATATGTACATATATATGATTCCTTTTCCGCCCTTCGCGTTTCGGTGGAAGGGGGGATGAAAGAGAATGCAGAGAGAGAAAAGCGATTACGGTTATTTCTCGTGGGAGAACACGCGCTCTTCTCCTCCGTCCCCTCTACCTTGCTGCCGTTGTTGCTAATGGATCACATCTCTGAATTTCCCTGACATTACGTCCCTCATGTAAGATTTGAAGCGGAGTCCGTCTCTCTGCCCATCGAGACTATGCGAGCTAATCTCTACGACTCGAACGATAATTCTCCTTCCAGTTTCATCTCCTCCCCCCGCACCTTTTCATCTGAACATATTTAATACGCACATAATGCGTAGACAAAAGTGACGTCGCAGAAATTCTATAGGATTTCCTGCTCCTTTACTTTTATATATAAACTGCATCGAGTTTTCAGATTTTCGATTATTTTCAAATTCTTTGAATATTTCTAATCTTTATATTGCAATTAACATAAACTTTTGCCTAAAGAATTTTTAGAAGCTCATTGAATCCGTTAATCCATAATTATATTAAAATTAAAACATCGGTGCAATTTGAATGTCGTCCTCGAGTTTTAATATAAATTATGGCAGGCAACTATATTTTATAACGATCCTCTCGCTCCAAAAATATCTCATTAACGAGATGGATTAATTCACAAGACCCGACCAGTTTCGCTCGCACCTCCGATTTCCCTTTTCCTTGCTTAAACATATCGCACGCTTCTTGGAAGGATTATACGCGCGTATATGCTTGCGCTCTTTTGATACAACTCGTTAGTCGGCAAAAAATTAATTAAGCGCCCAAGCTGAAAGGCAAATTACGCGGTATCGGTTTCGCGATGGCGTGGGTGAATAAGAAAAATGGCGAACCCTTAGGGCTCCTTAATTAAAAGCCGTTTAGACTGGCTTTTAATTAAGGTCGTTAAAAACCAAAATTAGTGGCTCGTCCATTTTTCGAATTTGCCCAACATTCACGCGACAAACTTCCACAGTTTTCCGGAATTTATAGCGGCAAATGTCTCTGTCCATCAACGTTAATCTCTACGATCCTGGTGATAACTCTCCCTTTCGTATAACTTTCTCTCGTTCCCTGTCCATCTCTCGCATTCTCACAAGTATGCCCTCTCTTTGGAGGTGAGAAGGCATACGTAATATGTTACATGTAATGTATGCCCGCTTCATGTTTCTAATTGTAAGATACGTCGAGCCCTTAGGCGGAAACATCCGTGTTAGCTAAACTGGGAAAATGGGTCATCGAAGTTTGTAAAAATTAATTAAAATGTTCGCCGCAAACTTTTTACGTCATTCCGAGTCACTAAAATCCACGGTGCACCTCGAGGCTCCTTACACAGTATTTAATTAAAAACGTTCTCATCTTTCTGAAGCGACACGGGATTTTTCCTCGAATAACAGTATTAACGCTGATAAAAAAATTATGTTAAAATTACTCAAAAAAATTTTAATTATAAGATAATTTGTTTGATATTATAAAATTATTCTAAAAAATGAAGCTATCGGTTCCATCTTCAATATCGCAATTATCTTAATTGAGAAACTGAAATATGAGAAATATGAAACAATGTACGAAATTAATCAATACCTTGATATTATAAAGCTCGATGATAATCCATCTTATGTTAACACGCATAAAAAGATAATATAGAATGTATATTATATATGTAATGCTAAGAATAAAAAATAATAAAAATTTCTCGTTGAAATATTGATCTCGATGCTCTCACGGCGAAATATCTCATCTTCCCGTGGCCAGTTCCGATAATTGAATTCGCGAGCAATAGATTGTCCCGAATTCACCCTTTCCACGTACGATTACGTTTAAATATCGAAAGTGCAGATCGGGAAGCAAATATTCACGTTGCGAGGAGAGTGGGCAAGGAGGGGGCGAGGAGGAGAGGCAAGTTTCCAGATTTGTATCCCGACGGACGTCGCGCGTTGAGCCGACGGTAAGGCTTGTCGGATTTTCGTCTCTCCCGGGCGACGTCCCGAGGGAGGAAGCCGCCGTCAGGATGGCGCGGCGGCGGCGGGCCCGGGACGAGTTTCTGGCACTTTGCAGCTCAGCGTCTGTTGAATATTTGATTGTGGACGCCCCTGGCCCCGCAACTTCCACATCGGTCGCCCATGACTCAGTGACTTGACTGAATGATTGACTGGTGCGTATCGCGCGACTGTAAGCTTTCTCTTTCGACTTTATATAAATTAAACGAGCTTGATTTATGCTTAGAGTTTGACATAGTGCCACCTTGCCTTGTAATTAAAAGAAATGATTTTGTCGTAATAAAACATTCTCTACGTTGTTATTTTAGAAAGGAAAAATTCGAATTTGCTAATGACAAAAAATTATTTTATCAAACTTCTAAGAAACGATTTAAAAAACAGACTGAAATATTCGCAATTTACTTACTTGTTGAGAAGGAAAAAAGTAGGTACTGAATTCTAAATTTTGAACATTGCAGCGATAAAATATAATAGAATTGAAATTTATCTTTCAACGCTCGAAATTTTCTTTACGCGATTCTCTCGAATTAAACGGCTGATATAAACGTGCAAAATACAGTCTTTTGCTTCGTGCGACTCTTGAAGAAGCTCCGTCACTGCTTGAAGCTGATTAACTGTAGCCCATGCAAAATGTCCGCGCCACCCTCGCAACGAGACTGATCCCACAGTCTCACCTCACCCTCTCGCGCAACCCTTCTCAGGCGTCTGTTCTGCTCCCTGTCCCGCCGCATCAAGTTCAATGAAACTACACAAACTACGGTGGCGGTGTTCTCAGAGAGATACCGAGTCCACCCCTTTCCCCCTCCCCCTGTCTGCAGGATAGATACGAAAGTGTGGGTGAGAGAGGTGAAAGGGATTTCACCTACGAGCAGAAAAGGAAACGGAAGCGAGGCATCGGGCTATGAAAAGGTAGCTCCGAAAGACGTGAGAGACGATAGATAGGAAGACCAGAGAAAGAAGAAGAAGGAAAGAGGAGAGGGGGGAAAGGGAGAGCGAGAAGGAGATTGATTAAAACGCCGCGGGAGTTCGGCGTTTTCCTTTCACCATTGATTCCGTTTACCGGCGGCCGCGCTGGCGCCTCTTTCACTTATCTGTCAACACTTACGTCAGCCAAAGCTCTCGAATAATGAGTTCCTCGTTTCGAGAACGATGGCGAACGGAGAAACGCGGGATGAGGCTGGGAGGGAAAAGGGTGTAGAAGGCTCGCGCGCGCGATCGGAGGTGCCGGTGAGATGAAAAAAGTTTTAGATCGAACCAAAAAGCGGCCTTTATTATTGGTGCCTTCTCCCTACCTCCTCCTTCTTCCTCCACGTTCTCATTCCCGTTTAGCGCCGAGTAACGCGAGTATTTCCATGAGAACTTTTTGACTATAATAGCAAACGCCCGGTGAAGAGAACAACCCGTCTGCTCGGTTTGTTTGCTCAGCAGGATGGTTCAAGGTGAAGAATTGTTCTCAAACTCATGATTATTGCAAATTGTCGGCATACGAAACAGTTTTAACTAACTAGGCGTCTAATGATTGAAGATTTCTTGTATATGGTGACGCATGATTTAGCGTAGCATGTTTTACGCATGAAGTATACCTTTTCGTGGTTTTACGTATGGTGAGTATGATTTACGTATGTTCTTCGTATATCGCGGAAGTTTTACGCAAAAAACGAATTTAACATAAGATTAAGCTATTTAATAAGCATGAATCTAAATTAGTTATATCTCTTTCCTACTTATATCGTAGGCGTAACTAAAACTTAAAATTGAAACAGATTGCTTAACGACATATTAAATTCTTCTTATGTATTTCTTGCCACTGTAGGATCATCCGGCTGCATCTGGAAGAAAAAGATTACAAAGTAAGTGTTTTGAACAATCAAGACATAATAATAAAAATATATATATCTGCTTACACAAATTTTAAATAGGAAAATCAAAAGAAGCAAAAATGACTGGCCACGCTGCAAATCGTTAGTAATTAATGATTCCGTCTGTCACTCGAATGATCGGAAGGTTATTCCACGTGTGTTCATAAAGGCGTAAATTTCACATGCATGGAGAGTACCGCACGGCGCGGTCTGCTGAATGTCTGGAACTAGTCAGATCACACACGTATCCCGACCACTTGGTGCGCAGCTCAGCGACAAGTCTGGCTCGAGGTACTCGCGTAGTTAGTGCTCGTAAGTACGCGAGTGAATGCATATCCACACGTACAAACACACAAGCGCTCTCCTCATTAACGTCTCACTCGCAACGGCTCTCTCCGCTTCTCGGGTTTTCCCCGGTTCCATTCACTCGACGGGCTTTTCCCATTCCCCCTATCTCGCTCGTTGCACACAGTGAGAACGAGTAAAAAAAAAGAAGCTATCAAAGGCGATTAGTAAGTTGACTCTCTCGGTCATCGATTAACCGTTTTATACTAATACTAATATTTAACGTGCAGAACTGACAATGAGATACAGATATGTAATTAGAAGTTTCAACTGGAAAACTTTAAGTTCCGTTTTTGAAATATCAACTTTATTTGTTTGACAAAATATGCAACTCAACGCTATTTACAAGGACTTAATTACAATCTGCAAAGATGTTTTTCTCATGAAACGTATGAATATATTATAAATCTCCTTACTTTAATTTACGTTTTAAATATAATTAAAGTATTGATATGTAGATATACTCAACAAAGCATTGAATGAGATCGAAAAAATGAGGTGTAACCAAATATCTTATAGTCGCTCATGTCAAATAGGCAATTTCCTTGATTCACTTTTTGACGAAAAATAACGCGGTTCTTTCTTCTGCGAAAATCGCCAAGTCAGGCAATCACTAGGATGCAATCGAGATTGAAATGGCAACCGAAGGTCTTTCCGGGTCTTTCAACCCGCGACATTGAGACCCGCAAGGGAAAGATGGATATCACATAAATCCAGAAAGTGGAAGTGACAAATGTTATCGAAATCCTAATGCAGGACGAGTAACTTAGAATATGATTGAAACCGCTAAAATAGGCGGTATGTATATGCGATACGCACAAAGGAAATGCTTTCACGCGAAAAGAATTTTTATCTTTCAGGAAGTAGCTTATATATATCCAATAAATGCTGCTGTCCAATAATTCTCAGAACACATCTTCCGTCCAGTAACTGTCGCGATTCAACAACAGTGAGCGTCAAAGTCTTTTAAAACTTTTCCCTTCTTTTTCCGAGCACCGTCATCTCGCAGAAAACGTACCTAGAGCTACAGCGTGATTCTTTGTGTGTGACTTCACGTAGAAGAGTTCACCACATAACCGGCACGAATGGGTTGACCGTTCTTTTGAAACTCTTTCGAAGCAAGGGTGCGGAGTGTTGTAAAAAATTAGACGCGCGCCCAGGGGACGATGCGACTTGACGAGATATAATGCTATGCTATTTCTTACGTGATCGTATCTCGCAGTATAACGCGACTAGAAAGGGAAAATAAGCGCGCGTAAGGGTGACGACAGTGGCGTTACGATAAAACGGGGCTGGATGGCTTTCACGCCGAATAATAGGATGTTTTATGCCAGACTGGCGATATCGCGGTCACAATGTGCCTGCGGATATGCGGGGGTGGAGCTCGCTGATAAATATTCAACCCTATCGTTCCTTCCGCGCGGGATGTCGGTTAGGAAGAGCCGACGCGTTTCCGTGATCTTGATCGATTACTACACGAAAGAAAAGCGAAGGGCACGAGGAATGCGAAAGGGCTTCTGGCGACGTAAAAGAAGACGATCGTCACTTATGGTAACTTCCCACAATAGACGAATTTTGTAACTTTGCGTATCGAGCAGATTGACAGAATTGAAATCGATCTTCTTCCGAAATCTTTTGATCCCCTAACGATAATTCTCTTTTCGATAAAGCTAATGAGGTATTCAGCATGATCATACCGCGATTTAGCGTATAGCTCGATCGAGCCAAGGGAATACACCGTGGGAAGTCGATTATTCGAATTAATGGGAGACGATAGAGAATGCTCGGGTAATCGATATTTCGGTTAATGGACCAATCTTTAGCGTGGAATTGCAAGTGCTCGGTAAAAGCACTGCGATAATGACGATGTCGTTTATTGTAGATTTATTTTCGTAAGAAACAGATAAAATGGAAATCAGTTTAATGAGAAATTATTTAAGAATTAAAATTATAGATGAGCTATTTGAAAAAAATAATACCTTAATTATATTATAGGGAAAAGTATCACATTTTTTTTATTGTAACACTTAAAAATTAAATTTATTTACAAATATTTACGTAATAATTTTTTCACATATAGATATGTAAAAGATTATAAAAAGTGACAATATAAATGAATATCGATGTGATAAAAATATAGTAATAAAAAAATAGTCTCTTTTTTCTCTCCTTGTCTTTCTATTATAAATGGTATCATTTATTCCATAATATAATAATTAAAAATAAAGTTTATTTTCCTAGAATTTTGATTATTATTATTACATATTTGATAGTATAGCATTACATTACATTCCGTATCATGAACTTCACTTCGCGCCATTAGACGTCTGTTTCCATTTTTTCAATAAGCAGATTTCCCGATAATAATAGCATTATTCGAAACGGTTCGAAGAACCGTTCATGCGGATTATCGGTATTTTGACATATTGCATGGTGGAAAATCGATACGTCCCGTCAGATAAAGGTCTACGAATGGACACTTAAGAATGGAGAGACAGTATCTCTGGACGACATAAAACGTCCTGGCAGTTGACACGTGAAATCTGATGGACACATGGCCAAGGGACTCGCCGATTCCCCCATTTGTACCACTTTTCACCATACATTTTGTTCCCCGTAAATATAATTGGCCGTTCCCCTCAGACGGGATTAAGTGATCAAATACGATTTCTCTATCACAGTAAAACTCGTTTTTTCATGAAATTTTTGCGGAATAAAAATTTAATCGACTATAATACAGATTGACATTAATGCAATTTCAAAGCTTTTTTCTCTTTTAGTTTACAGTTTTGGCTAAAAAGAAAATATAAATCATAGATAACGCGATTGATGTGCGAATCATTCCTTATCTCAAAATCGCAATTTTATCAACACCATAAGAAAATATGATCGAATGATACTAGCCGACACAGTCGCGAATTTAGTGTTAATGTTGAAATCTTTACTTCTATGGCTACTCACATTTCATTCGCGGCAACACGGGCGAATCTAAAACGAATCGAAATATTTTATGTCTCTCACATCGCGCGAGGAGCATAATTCCAAGTGGCTTTTACTAGCTGACTTTTATTAAGATCACGAGTTGTCTCGCGTTGCTAATGGTGGTGTTGTCACGAAAACTTCCGCGTCTCCGAGACAACGACCGGTGTCTGGTATCTCGTACTCTTTTACGTAGAACCTCCGTGCGCTGCCGAGGGAAAGCAGCGCCTGATTTATGCTACCGAGCGGCATCACGCGCCATTGTTCTTTATCGATTTGATCAGCTGCGTTGCCTTATCAAGAGACGTAATGCGTGGAACGTTGTAATAAGGACACACTCCCGCGTATTTCAACTGCTTTACTGCAAGTAATAATGCCGGTAGTGCGATATTTCACTGGTGCTCCTTTTATCTCGATTGTCGGTTACAGGGTGTCTCGGAGCGGAGCTACAATAGTGCTGAGTCGCAATGACGAGAATGCAATCTCGAGAAGAGCGCATAAAAATAGCGTCTACTCTAGACATAGAAAATTTTCAAGAAAATATCTTTAGTTATCAGTATCAATGTGGAGAAAGAAATGCATGTCCAAGTCACGATTTTGTGGAACTTATTTAATATTCTTGCACAATTCTAATTTAATTTTGATTGAGATAAAATTGGAAAACGATTTAATTTCTTATTTTTAATATTTCTTTTTAAATGTTGTATTTCAATGACAATACAGAGAAATTAATCCACATTTTAATTGTGACTTTCGAGAAAATATTTGCAGTATTACAGTTTAATTAATATTCCAGAAATACGAATCGTCCATTGTAATTTTAACCGAAATCTTTTTCATTAGTTAAAGCGATATCATTTCAATAATGATAAAAGGAAGTTAATATAAATCTGAATAGCAATTTGATTCAGTAAATATTTGAGGCGCACATTGCATATGAATCAAAATGCCCAAGTTATATAATTACTGTCTCTTTTGCTTTCTACACTTTCTTCATAATAACTTCAAAATACTGTATCGTTCTCTTAACTTTCTCGTAACTTTTGAATAAATTACAACTATTTCTATTTGCTATATTAATGAAATTCTTAACATTAAAATTTAGTCAGTGTTTCCACAACTTGTTTAAAACTTTATTGTAAATTTATTTACAGTTACGCGTAAACGTAGTTGTTTAATTATTATTTTTCCATAAGTTTTAATGAGCGTTATCGTTTTTGTAATGATATATATACACACAAGGCCTATAGCGAGTCCTAATTATAAGCTTTAAAGAATTTTATGCAGCTGTAATTTAAATTCTTTTTTAAACTACAAATATTGAGCTATCATAAATATCTGATTTACTAATTTTTATTTTAATTAAAATAAAATGTCACCGTTATATATTTCATCCGTTCGAGTCACTTATCTTTTTTAATTAATGTTATGTCGTCTTTCTCTCCCTTCGAAGTTTTGATCATTTGAAAATAAGTATGAAAAGCACGGTTTCACGATAATGATGGTGAAAAGTTTTACGACACAATTCCTTCGAGTTTACTCGTAAAGTTTAATATGCCTGTAATAAAGCCCCGACTTTAGAAACTATTTTGCGAAACATAAACACGTTAATAGAAATGTTACTGACATGTGTCGTTCGGAAGGATCAATATAAACTCGATTGCGTGGCTCCATCTTTTTTATTGTATGAATATTAAATATATATAGTTTTTTTTGTGGGAAAAAAAACTTAGGGACATGTGCCGCAATTTTACGTTTTAAACACATAAGACTTATCTCTCTGGCTCAGGTGCCGAAAATACATGTCCTTAACAAATGAGTGTGTTTATTATCATTTTGTATTGGCTTCCCTAGATTACGAGTAAGCCCCATATATTTCGTGCTTAATTGGCACATAGAGAGCGCTGTGTAAAACACCCTTATACGAAGAGCGAAAGCGTGCACCCAGCTGATGAGACCTGAAGATCGGACCGGGTCGAGAATGAATTACGTGCCACCGAATTAATAAATTTTTTATGAGCATAGAGAAGGGAGGGACTGACCGAGATTCGCAGATACGACACGACATTTCCCCGCAGTCAGCAGAATGATTAGATCACGAGCGGTTCGTTCTTCGGCCGTCTTATTTTGACACGTGTCGGCTATTTTAATTTCTTTGGATTCTGTCCACGCAATATTTGAAAATAGATATTTAATAGCGTTTGCCAAGTCGAATATGTATGAAAGTATTAGTATTCAAAAATAAATACTAAAATAATAGTAATATATTAGTTGCAAGATAAGGTAAAGGTACCCCGGACACTTAAGCATAGGAAATGTATATATACCAATACCTGGCCACGTATCTGTGTCTGGATACCTTTAAAAAAATATAAATTTATGAAAATAAACGTTTGGATATTATAACTGAAGTTTCAAACTACAAGAAAAAATACTTTTATCTTTGATTTTAATTCGCGTTATACTTATAAATAATAAAGGTGTCCGAATATAGGTACATGTCCGGGTATTGCATTTTACCTTAATTGATATCTTTAGCAAAAAACCACAGAATTCGTATAAAGACTTTAATCGACTATATTATAATTTAAAATTGATAGCACGTACTGTATATTTTCGTTACATAAAAAAGTATAACTTTTTTATATCGCTGATCATAGATTAAGTCATCATTCTCTGCAATAGCCATTTCACCGAACATTCTGAATAATTCTCGTGAACGTCGCGTGGCATCTCGACTAATACTTGCTTTATTTTCTGTGAATTTCCGTTTACTACAGAAATGAAGACGAACGTTCGTCGAGTAAATCCGTCGACAGAGTGGTTGTATTGTTTCGGCGTGGTTGATGCGCATTGCAGGGATAACAATGGTTTAGGCGGGAACGGTCTGTTTGCCCGGTAGTATTAATTAAAATTGGAGCCCCAAGGTCTTTCGGTTTTCGAGGCATTTCTTCGCTCTTAGGAAGCGGCACGGGCATAGCGACGGTTCACTCTCGTACTGCAAATGCTCCCGCGCTCTTTCTCTTTCGACGCCGGCAACAAAGGATTATGGGTAGAACTGTGTTATTCTTCCGCTATGCGGGTCCATTGTGCGCGGACATTTTAATTGAAATCCGAGCTATTTTCATTTTCCGCGAAACGGAGGCCGCGCCGCGCCGTCAATTTTAATATTAATTGCCGCTTTGATCGTTCGCGATAAAGCGCGCGCGAGCGTTGCTGTTTGGATTTTAACGTGCACGCGTACATATACACATCTGAAATATGCGTTAACAAATATATACATCAGCTGGAAACTTGGAAGACGAGTGCGAGGTGCGAATAAACGCTCGCTTGATGTACACATTGTATCTGCATGAAAGCGTCTGTGTGAAAGAATCTCGATAAAGACGCAAGATATATTGGCCCTATTTCTCACTTAGATATGCAGAATATGGTATAGATATCTCGTCATTCGTTTCGTTCATCTTGCATTTCAATTTTACGCCAATTTATCCGTAAAGAGACTGATTGAATACCATTCTTTCCTAAAATCTTTTAATTTTCATCGACAAATGTTCTCTTTTAACTATAATACAGATTACGTTCAATTAATAAGTTCGGACTATTTAAAGGTTTGTAGGCAATAGGAATGTCGGTAATATATCGGAGACACCCGGTATTAAGTTCATCGTTTGGCATCACGTTTCTTCCGTTTAACTGCAGTCGACCCCAAAAAAAGCCGCACACTTCCGTAACCCTGTCCATCTCTCAACTTAATGGCGACAAAAAGCAAACGTTGCGCAGCTGGAGTTCTGTCGAACGAAATCTATGATGCGCGACGAATACGTTCGAGGTACAGCGGGGCCATTCGGGTCCTGAGGAGAGATCCATGCCACGGCAAATTCCCGCGTCTTTCCGCGATTTTAGCGTGAAGAACGCGATCCCGTTCTACTTGTGACCGAACGCGCGGTCGGTCGACACAGAGTGTTGGACACGGAGCGCCAGTTTTCAATGCGATTAACGCCTGCCTTCGGTCGTCCCTTGCCTCACACCGGGGACAATAGCGGGGTCCGCTCTGTTATGCACGCTCTTTGCGGTCCGAAGATCGACCTTGCACAAGGCGACGTTGCATTTCTTCGAGGTAGTCCGAGCCAGTCCGAGATCTCTCGCAGTGATCTCATGCAACCGGATAAATCGACTACCTACCGGCTCTCGAAATCGATCTTCGAGGGAGAACGTTCGGAAGGTGTAACGCTTCGCAGCGCGAGGAAGATTGTTGGTATTGTTCATCGGAAGTTAATCCATTAGCGCCGATTGATGCTGCCCTCCTTCGTCGTTTATTTATGGATGAACGTAGCGTAGTTACGTTTGCAATAATACTATTGTGATATTTATTTTACGGAATAATTTAATAGAACCTTGTACTTTCAGCATATAAATTTTCTTTTCGAGGTGAGATAAAGGGTAATTTTATCAAACAATGTATATAAGTCGCGATTTATTATTAGAATACAAAGGAATGAAAATGTTATAATTTATCAAAGTCTATTGTTTAGCTTAAGCTAAATTATTCTGGAAAAACGATAAATTGTCGGTTATCACCTTTTAGCTTATTTTGAAAAAGCAGAAATTTGCTAGCTACTTTCTTTTCGCTGATTCCGACGAAACAGTAATTTATAAGCTATTAACTTTTAGCGCGCGCGCTTATCTCTTTTACTGGATCTTATATCATTTATATCGATTTTACAGTATTATGAATAGCTTAATTTTTACGATTATATAGCTAGATAATTAAAGCTTAACTAAGCTTAAAATGTCATTAGAATCACAATTAAGAAATTACAATTAACAATTAAAAGATAATTTTTTTCCATTTTTTGCATATAATGATTTATTACTCATTTATCTTTTGGACAAGAGAAAAAGATAGAAGATTTTTTTTCATTTCCTGCAAATATTTGAGTTGTCTTGTTTTCTTTTTAGCTGTTAGGTTTGTTGTTTATTTTTACTCACTTTCATTTCGGTGCAAATCGAGAAGCGTCGTCGGTCGCAGCCTGCTCTCGTTGAATTTTTGCTTGTCTCGCTTATCTCATTTACACGACGGTCAATCGGGGCCAGTCCGTATTTTCGACCAGAGCGACCGGCCGGACATTCCGCGTACGTGATCGCTCGCCGAGAAGCTTCTGATTTCCGAATCTTCCACGGGAATTCTCGGGCGCGCGCGAAAGCTTACTTTGAGAACCGACGACGGAACGAAATTGCACGGCCGAGGGCCGTCACCATTTCGGATTCGGGCATTGAACACGGTACGTGGTTATCGGCGCTTCCAGACCAGTTGGCCGACAACCGCCAGTTATACGTGGTACGTATGTGCCGCCCAAGTCTCGTAATAAGAACTCGGAATTCGTCGACGACACACGTAGCGCGGGTATAACGCGCGGAAATAGATAGCTCGAGCAAAGGGTATCGGAGGAAACCTTCGAGCGCGGGATCTCTACATCCGCAGAAAGATGCACATTTTATTGTTGCGAAATAAATTCACTTATTTGAGTTTAACTTCTAAATCAATGCGTGATCTGATCTCCACATGTTTTTATAATTTATAAAAATTGTAGAATCACATTCTCAATATTTTTATTTAGCAACACATTCGTGAACTAACACAAAAATATTTTATTATCTCTCGTAGCATTTCTCTGTAAAAGATAATTATATGTTCAGTAATAGTTTTTAAGTAATATATTAAAGACAAAGAAGAGATAGAGCTAGAATAATGTCAGGCATCACACTATTTTCGTCTATCTGGTGCTGCAATCTTGCGAGAAGCCGAAGAAATATCTTTTCTATGTTTAAAAGACTGGCTCTCAATGGCTCCAATGTTTTGGCATATTTTGGTTCAAAACTAATTCCGTCGACATGAACATTTTTACATACGTCTTTTAGTAAAAATTAGAACTTATCTCTTGTTTGACAATATAATAAATTAATAAATTATGAATTAATAATAAAGAATGTGTTAATATTAGTATTATTATTAGGCAATATTTAAGACAGATTAGAATAAGAAAACAATTATTTTGATCATTTGTTACTAGTCAAAACGTGACAACGCGACGACGTTTAACGGCGACGCGACGTTACGTTTCGCACAATGCAACACGAATGAGTGGGATCGTTTCCGAGAGCCATCGCGACTCACGACGAGACATAAAGGTCGATCTTGTGCGCGACCGTACTGTGGCCTACATTGCATTATGCATTTATAGCGTTTCGCCGTGGACATTCGTCCGGTCCACCACTCGGTAATAATGCTGGGCCCTCTTCTTGCTCGTCTTTTTCCTCAGCCTCGCACACGCTTGTGTGCGCAGTACCTACGCAGCCGCTTTCGAGAAGCTCGCATTTTCGTCGCCCATTGAATAGCCGTGTCGCCGTCGCTTTGACATAAAACCGCAACGCGACGAAATGGGACAGGAATCGAGCGGGCGGGCGATCGTCACAGTAAAATATAAGCGCGCGTTATTTATGCATCAGTCCAGCGTCACGGAGTTCATTTGTCCGCCGTTCGCATTTCGTGACAATAGTAACTTTTGATGATATTCCTGAGCTTTCAAAATTATCTTTATTGCTTCTCTACGGAAAGGAAAGGAAATCGAGTACAAATGACTTTTGTTTAAAATTGTAAATAGATTCTATCTCAAATGTTTCCTATCGCACATCGTAAAATTGTCTAAAGCAGGCTTTCGCCGTAATTGCAACTGTCACGGTGAAACCACGGTTTTTCCGAGGAGACGAGGTGTACGGTTCTATCTAATTTAGCTCTGCCGGTGTTAATGAAACGCGAACGGCGGCAAATGGCATCGATCGTGAGCGGATTCCCCGGCCGAGGAAATTATTCCCTTGTACGGCGAATTCCATTAGGCGCGCCCTTCGATTAAGCGGACGGATCGATCGGCGGTGCAAATATGCTGCGTAAACAACGCTCGGATTTGCCTCCCTCTTCGGATGAAGGGAATCCGCGGGATCCCTTTGAGAAGGCCTGGCGACGCCTGGTGCCGCTCGACCGACCGGCGACGCGAGATCGAATTTCCTATTTCGTGACGGCGATCCCTTCGCCATCGAAGACCGTCGGCGATCATCGAAATCGAAACCTCGGATTCGTCGGTCTTACGGGCACTCATTAGTGTCAACAGCTCGCGGGGGCGACCGGCTGTTTGCGTGTTTGCGAATATCGTGCCTCCCGATGAGATCTGAGATCTCATTTGCAACGGTCCTTGCTCGATGGTCTTCGATAGGCAAAACGATCACGATCTTAGGCTTTGATCATAGTCTTAAATAAATTTTAGAGACGAGCTTATCTCTCGTTTAATTAAAGGAAGAAGTTGTATAATTACGCAAAAATCTTTCTGCTCTCTAAAGAGCTTTCTCTTCACTCTTTTTTTTAAATATCACGAAAGAGGAACGATTTCTTAAATAAATACATCGAGGTTGAGAGGCCTTTAGGAGTGTGACTAGCTGTACTATAAAAATAGAAATGGTCGAAAATGGTAAAAAGACTTTTACATTATATTTATATTGTTTGTTGTTTATAATTAATTACAATTGTAAGAAATATTCGTGGGCATTTAAATTTTGCGGTGTAGCTAAAAAACAGCGAAGATTAATTTTCTGCCTATCCACGGCACCTATTAGGATCATCCTTGATTTTCCGGGAAGACGTGGTGATCTCGCGATGAAACAAGGCAAGCGAGAATGTTGCCTTTTTTTTAGCGCGAATCCTGTGCGACAGGATTCTCAGCGAGCAACGTCGTTGACAACGTGACACGACCGTCGGTCTTAAGCTTTTGGTGTCCAGAGAGTTCCTCATGTGTACACTTGAGACCGCCAATCATGCTGATTGTCCTGATTGTATCCGTGAACCGTTTGCTCGCCGGGTCCTACTACGTTCCATAATTATATTAGCTTTGAGGGACTGGGGATTCAAGGACCTCCCGCGTCCACTGCACCACCCTCTGCCACCTTCCACCCTTCCGCGCGCGGTTCATCGGTCGTGCCTGACGCATTAGCGATACCATGTGCAAACACGACAAACGGATAAACACTATTCGATACTCCGAAATTTACTGTCCACTCGATTATTAATGCTTTAATAATATAAAATAATAAATTTAAGAAATGCTACGACGGTACACTTGCATACATTTTGCATTAATTATCTTGCACTATACACTCTATGAAAAATCTGTGTACCAATATCTGTGTACAATCTTGATTTTTAATCATGGCACATTTTCTCGACCTTCCGTATTTTTTAGCGTAGGATTTAATATTCAAGCATCGAATTAATAATAAATGTTCAAACTCTTGTGTTATACACTGAAAAAAATTTATTAATTGGAAGAAAATAGATTTCTTTGAATTTAGTTTCCTTAATTCAAAGAAATATTAGGTAGATTCGAAAAAATATTATAAACTCGGAAAAATGTTTTCTTAAATCTACCCAACTTTTTTGAATTAAGGAAACTAAATTCAAAGAAATCTATTTTCTAGCAAATAATAAAATTTTGTTTAGTGTAGATAATAAAGAAATATCTTATAAATGTTTGATATATTGAAATGTTCGATTTTGCTTTTCAATTCGTCGACGAAATCTGAAATTAACATTTGTTCGGAGAATTGAAGCGACGGAAAGAATCGAGACATATCGACACGTGCCCGACACATAAGTTGCTGTTTGCCGCGCGTACATATACCCAGCGGGCGGATCGAACGCCTAGCACCGAGGACATGGATGGAAATTGGCAATCGTCGGTATATTCTGTTTACAGGTGGACAATAGCGAATAATCAGTCCGCGTAATGGAATACAGGTACCGAATTCTCTGCCAGAGCTTACGGGGCGAAAAGGCGTCGGGGGAGGAGGGGAGGGTGACGAAGAGAAGGAGAGGGATGGATTGGGAGGAATGGACTGCATAGGGTCAGATACGTAACCTGACATATAGATAGACGTAAAGGGCGCGATGCCAAATACGTGTAAGGACTCCGTTGTATGCGCAGAGCATGTTATTACAGCGTGTAGTCTCTCCGTCCTATCTCGAGTTCGCACGGCCCTTTAGCCTATAATCGGACCTACCATGAAGGGCACGGATCGGGACAGTCCACGCTTGATTGGTTAATACGATTGGTTTGTTTTCCATTTTCTCGACAGAGAAAATGAAAGCGCATACTTGTTGATTTAGGTCTATTTATAGAATAGAATATCTGGGGTGCAGTCGTGAGATTCCGTAGAAATTGGTTATTACACATGTACATGTCTTCTATTTCTTTACATTGAATTGCATATATGTTTTTATCACATATTTGATCGTTACAATATTATAATTTGATTGTTATTCTATAAATAACTTATTTGTAGAATTACATTTAGCTTTACAGATGGTTATTAATAGATTATTGTTGAATTATCTCAGGTATCTTTATAACTCTTCGATAAATTATATATAATATTATACAAAATTAATTGACGTCTAAATAATACGCAAAGTTTATTCATCAAAACTAATTGATAAGTCGTTTTGAGCCCCTTGACATATTCTTCAATTTCTTGGTAACACATACGTAGTTATTCAATTATTTGAAAGTTCGACGGAAATACCAAAACGCTGCGCATAAATTCTGCTCGTTGATTGTCTCTCGGTGCATCTTTCGATAGAAAGTTTGGCGAGCAACAACGCGAAATGTTCGTCCCCTTTCTTCTCCTCTTCGGTTGAAATAACGAATTAACGTACTTAAGCGAAGAACGGCGCGAGTTCTCATTAGCGACGGTGTGCGGAGAGAGCGGGGAACGAGTAGAGTGCATCAACTTCTTCGGTACGTAAGTTGTCTTCGGGTGCCCTTTTAATTACTGTGGGCGGGGGGCGCGGACGGATGGCGCATCGTGCGGGAGCGGGTAAGCGGCACGTGCATTTGCATTTTCCGGAAGGGCCGTTTAGAAGTTACTCCGCAGCGTCGCCCGGAAGCGGCAGTGCGGTTATTTAATGAATAAAAAGAGTAACAAGGGGAGTCGGAGAGGAGAAGGTGACAACGCGATTGAGAGGAGGGGATTATCGTTGCGGAGGTAAGATGTGGAATTGCATTTTAATAGAGGCATTATGGGACGCTCGCCCGGCGTACCTCCTCTCATTTTGTCCTGAAAATACTCGGCCTTTTCTTTTGATTTTTTTCTCTATATCCATATCTGAATTTATGTTGATCTTCTTCAGCTTTTGCATCACTTAATAACCCATTTCAAACCGGGTCCTGGTTTCCATCAAATTTGAACATTGCACTCTTATTTTATCCATTAAATTGAGATTTATATTAGTTTTTTTATTATAACCGTACATTCTCTATTGCAATGAAGCCTATATTTATGTTATCTATTATCTGTTCATGCTCTCAATATATAATTGTTAAATATCAATAAGATAGAAAGATATCAAATATGCACTTTGTATATTGCAATACAAATCTATGTATGCCATGTATTTCAAAAATTTATAATATACATTATACAAGAAACACACAATACAGTGCAAACAAACATACCAAGATAAAAAAATTTATGAATGTTCATTAGAATTTCATTGATTGACTGTTTAAATATGAATATTGCACATATTGTACGACAATTAATCTGAATCTCACATAAATCACGTGTAATGAGATATATTTCTTATTTCTTTACTAATTTTTCTCTTTCCCTAATTCGGGAAAGAGTTCTATACATGTTTGATGTGAAACAATGAAATATTTATTTCTACGATATAGTACATGATAAACTGCATAGTTAAAGTATATATGTTTCGCTGTCTTGTTTAAAGAATACACGATGTAAACGAATAGACGAAACGTTCTTAGCATTTCTTTTGAAGCGGGAATTTCTTCATGGTAGAGCGAAGCAAAATCAGTGACGGTTATTAGCAGGAATATCAAGGTTCCATCAGAGAACTAACTCATGCAAAGGCCCCGCCGCGGCGCGCGGCGGCTTGATGCGGGAAATTGCGAGGTTTAATAAGACGTTTAAGACGGAAACTCTCATTGAACGAGATACAGAAAGAGAAAGCGAAAGAGAGAAAGAGAAAGACAGGCGCACATTCGCGAACTCGCTCGTCCGGAAGAAGCTCCTTTTGCCGAGAAAACTCGGGGAGAAACGCGCGTGTCCGCGAGCAACGTTCGCGGTATATTTCCTTTGAGACGAACTTTTGACGAGCCGTATTCCCGGCGAGCGCGGAGCGGCAAAACTTGCATATCCTTATGTCTGGTCGTCTGAAAGGCGACATGTTTCGGTATCCGTTGCATATGATATGAAATTGTGCCGATTTTCGAAATCAGAGGTCTCTTAATCTGAACGTACATTGTTTTTTTATGATGTATGTACATATTTTTTCATACATCTTGAAATTTGAAAATAATGTAATTGTAAGTTTCTTATATAAAAAATGTATGTATTAGCTCGATGCGTCGCGTAAAGAGAGAGCGCGCGCGAATCACGCGGGCGAATATCGTGCTCGGAAACGCATATGGGTTTCAACCATTTGACAATGTAATTATGCCGCCGGGAGCGTGCGCCATCGGGGGTTTCGTCGTTAAATACCTTTCTGGGTATTAGCATTAACATCCCGATGAATTCGGCAATTAGGGACACTTTTCCGCGCCGTTATAATTACATCTGTCGTCTGCCGTTGGCTAAGGTTCAAAACTCCATTCGCAGAAAATTGAGTCTTCCCACCGCGTCGTCGCATCTCCGGAGATGCTGAGGAGTGAATAAGAAATGAAGGAAGGTGCATGAAGCATAACGAGTAATATCCGTTCTACATAGCGTGCTCGTTGCGGCATTACTAATTTTTTTATGCGACCTGTGGTAGTAGGTATTAATTTTAACTGTTCCACTTGTTTCAGTCTCGTTTTTTTTTTTTAGAGATACGCGATGTACGCTATCTTTCAGCATGATTTTTATCTGATTTAGCTGATTATAAATTTGTTTTCTTATCATTAATATCGTGCAGGATTTCATACAGAATTTTTTATAACAATTATTAATATTTGAGACAATTATAAAATAAATATACTCATAGAAAATTAAAATCTGTGAATTATACACATTATTTAATAGAAAAAAAGATATTTTGTCGACGATCGCATGATTACGTTGTAAAATACTGTCTGATTATCGAAGTCAAGCAACAGTTAATACTTGAATTGACACACCTTTTTTATTTTGCAAATCAATCATGAATAGGTATGTAATTAAAATAAAAAATATTTATCTCTGGAATAATCGCAATTAAATGTTTTACGACTTTGCGGCAGTATCTGATATCTATCTCCGCCAACGAAAATATAAGATTTTTTAGCGATGTCGCAGACGAAACGCGATGGAAAAAAACCGAAAGACTTTTTCAGCGGGCGGTGTGTAATTCAGATTACGATTTAGAGTCGCCAGAAAAGGTACTTGAATTAATTATATTCAGCAACGTCAGACGTGACGACCAGTACTTACCTTACGTGCGACAGTCGCGTGCACAGGCCCGACGTTGCACCTGCGTCTTGACATTTTTACGAATACTCCCGCTGCCCCAGCTTCTACGGGCAAAATCAAGAAAATCTACACAATGCAAAATAGCGATAAGTTATTTGCTCGTACGTCGCGGAATTTTCTGATTAAATCGCGAGACAAAGTTCTATTTATAACAGTTACAACATGGTAAACTATACATGGTCGGATACCTTAATAAAAAAATACTTTTTTCTTGTTAAATCACTAAAGATGAAAATATTGAAATGTAAATGTCGATAGCAAATGGAAACAATCTTTATTGAAGAAAACATGAAGAAGAAATATTTAAAAATGCAACACTGATCAATCGACAAGAAACTATTACTGAAGGAAAACTTATAATAAAATTAATACATTGTAATTTGTAATTAATGTAAAATAGGACACATGATGTTATTAAATTTAGAATCGTATAGCAATATGCAGTACTCCCATTTTTAACTGGTTATTTTTATTTCAATTTTTATTTATGAAATTAAATTTAAAAATAGAGCTTCGGTTATAAGTCAAGAAAAAATTAATAAAATAAAACTATTATTAAAATGTCCCAATAATAATCTGTATTGCTTAAATTATCATTATTACAGTTAATATTTATTATTATAATAATGATAATTGCTTTTTAACTTAAATAGAACAATTGTATGGTTAATTTAAATAACGCTGATTCTATTGCATTTGCATTTTCTCGGATAAGGTAATGGCATCAAAGTGATGCTGATTGTATAGATGTTGACCATATTGGAAGGATATCGACATACATGACCTGGCAGCCTTGATTTGCACACTCTGCATCAATAATAGATAGTCATACATGGGGCAATCTCAGGTTGACGCGCTGAACTAGATCTGTTACGCTATTCAGGTGGATCTAGTTCAAAGGGTAACGGACCGAGATTCTGAACTACTGACAGAGACTAACTAATCCTGCTAATTACTTCACCATGCATTCAACATCCGCCATCTACCTAGATTCATTAATTACATGTATATCATCTTTCTGTGGATACCGGTAAAAAATAATTCAGTAAAACGTAATAAACTTGGCAATTTTTTATTTATCGCGTTATAACAAGTGGATATATTACAAGATAAAATCGATTATAATGTGTTCCTATAAATTCTTGTAAATTTTAATGATTACATTCATCCCCCAATGTTCTAAATTTGTCAATAAAAAATTAATTTCTAACATTTACTCTTAACTTCTTCTTTATGTAACATTTCAACATGTCATGTAACTATACCGACGTGATAATATTTTGTTTTCTCGTACTATAAAATAAATTGCGATTGTAGAATTTTCAACTTGCCTATTGATTTTGCAAATGTTTCGCGCATTCGAATCGCGTCTATCTCGATGGAATACATGGCACCTGCACTTTATCTTCTCTAATACTTTTTTCTACTGATAACATACAAGTTATCTCAAAAAACCAAAAGGTCTCCTGACTACTTTTGATAAGAAAATCTGAATATTTTTAATTTCAAGTGTTTAAATATGAATAATTTTAACAAACATTAAAAATCCTCTTATTAAAAATTTTTATAACTGTTATAAAATTATTATAGACTTTTCGGTACTGAAATATTCATCGCTTCTGTTAATTTATTGTATCTCTGAATACTAAAATTGATATATGTTATTAGAGAAACACATGTGAGAGAGAGAGAGAGAGAGAGAGAGAGAGAGGGAAAAGAAAAGAGAGGAGAGGAAATTGGTCCGACCTAGGACAATGAGGGTGGAAGAGGGAGCGTGCGACCAACGCGGTGCATCCGCAGGATGCGCTATCGTATCCTGAAGAGCCAATCAATTTTTTAAGCTCTAGGCGAGCCACGGTGACACGGCCAACGAAAGCAGAGAAACCATTCATCCATCGGAATGACCCCAGAGGCGCCAATCAAACGCGTCGCCTCACCCTGAATACTCAATAGAGATATACCGCGTATATGCATATGCGGGAACACTCGCGTCGACTCAGTGCGTCTATATTAATAGGACAGAAGTCCTCTCTCGAAGCCTCATCGATCCTTCCTCTACCACCGTGTTCATCGCTCTCTCGCCCGACCCCAAGTCGCCTCTATTAAACTCTCGGACCGATGATCATCGGTATTTCGGAGCCCTGCAGTCGCCTCAATTGCGACTTCACGATTCTGATATTTCCGATATAGTAAAAAGGAATAATCGATCAGACTACTTTAGCTAAAACCGAAAATATAGAAAAAACGAAGCTAAAATTAATTAAATTAATTAGAGATAAAATTGTCGATGTCGATGTCGTTGAGGAAGATAATGTATATCAATGTATATCATATACGTTATTTTTTAACGATAAAATAATTATTTAGAAAGATTCGCTAAAAATCATTTATTGGGTCTTTGGTATAATTTATTAGCTTTATATTATCATTATAAATATAGTTATAGTAAAATAATTATCACTTGTAAATTAAACATCTTCATCAAATTTTAATTTTTAGTAAAGTGGAAATAATTATATATAGGTATTATTAAAAGCGACCCTCTCTAACCATGGGTAAAATCTAGAAATTCTTTTTGTTAATTGTCATTTTGTACTCGACTTTTGTTTTTTCCATTTTTATCAAACATAAAATTTACATAAAATTTTACTATTCCACGTTTATTTTTACGTTTTCTCTTTTCATTTTTACCTTTCATTATTCTTCATATCTTCTCTCATTAGTCGTTTTTATTTTTGTAGCACACATTCTATTATAAAATCCAGAACATACGTACATGCAGAAAATGAAATTATAAATCTTTAATGAGTATCACGTCCACAATAGTGATTCATAAAATTCTTTTTTAAGCTTCTCTCTTCTCTTCTCTGTCGCGGAAATCGCCTAATCGGCTAAAAAATCGGCTAATCCATCGCTCCGGAACGCGGTTAATCGTGCAAGTTCTCGACAAGCTAAAGCTCGTATTGAACGCTACAAAGCTGTCGATACCCATATTAATTAAGCCTCGCGTGTTCACTCGGCGTGTCATATGCGAGGTAGACAAGCGTGTACAATGCGGAACAAGCTATAGAAAACTCCTAGTTCGTACTTCTACCTCTGCATTATCATGGGCCCGATATACTCTCAAAATCAGCTACTTGACATTATCGTTGTAGCAAAAGCCATCTCAGAGAATTTTGTCCAGTTTTCTGCAAATAAAATATATCTGCTGCCAAAAGTAAATATAAAATATTTAAGCTGATTTTCATATAACAAAGTTAATTATAAATCTTTTTATTTTACAAGAAAAATATTACACGCATGAAAAATAAATAGATTTGGCAATTAGCCGATGGAAATCAATCAGAGATAATTAATTATTTCTTTTTAATTTCGGATATTATTTTAGTTGTATATTTATTGGCTGTGTATCGAATATAGATTTAAATTATTATTATATTGATAATTAATTAATTAATTACATTGATAATAAAACTCTATGCGAAAAATATACTATTTAAAATAATGCTAATATATTTCAGATATAAAATATATAAAATTGTAGTATGTTTCTTTACACGACATACGGATATTGATCTCTGGGTTGTCACTACCAATAAGATATACTTTTCGCAGACGAATTGGTGCGCGAAACTGTATGTCGCCGCTCTCGGCGACATATTGGATGCTCTATGAAACGTGTATCGCCGCGACAACCGATAAATGTCGAGCGATTAACGATTCGTGTCGAAATATCGCGGTAATTGCCGCCGTCGACGTCGATCATCGCACCGAGTTATATTAGTTACGTTTGATTGCGTTCGATGCTTCGTTACTTCCGCGAGAGTCGATTCCTGTAGTAGATTCCCGCGAATGTGTATACATATATTGCAATTTCAGCAAATATTCAATGAAGAATGGCTCTAACTTTTATTTGAAAATTACTACTTGAAACAATAAAATCGTATACATTAATTATATTATTGTTTTTATATATTATATTATACGATTTAGAAAGAGAAATGTAAAAATTAGAGGAGTTTAATTACGGTAATAAAATGTGATGAGTAAATTAAATAATAAAATATATAATCATGAAAATAATGTATAACCGATAAATTTATTATTTAATATAAAAATAAATTGAAAAATGTATTTTGATCAAAATTTAATTATCTATGAATATTTATATCTAATCTGTTAATCAACGTCATAGACTAATTTCAACGTCATCCTCCTCCTATAATTGTCCTCCTGTTATAGATTGGCTTTTGAATAAGGTGATTATCGAGTTTCGATAAATCAAAAATTTAATAATAGCAGTGCCGATATTTATTTTATGCAATTTTCTTCCGCGTTATGTTTATCGAAACGTTTCGGAAAAGGAGTAAATTAATATTAATCACGGGCCAATTCTTTGTTTACAAAAGCAGCACATTGAAACTTAGCATGTAATAATCAGGCATTCATGATCCTAAAATATTTAATGCAACATTCAAGCGAAAATTTTTTCCTAATTTCTCCGCGGAATATTGTTACGATTGCTACTGGTAATTGCACCATAACGGAATTTCACAATTTCTTTGTGCCACTCTCGAGCTGCTTTCTCGAGGTTTATTGTTTTGCTGTTAGTGGTATCAAGAACATTAAAAAAATCCCAGTTCCGGTGCAACCATTTTTCTTCGTACACGTTGCGGTTACCTTGCTTACATTTACGAAGGCAAATATCTGTTACTATCAAGGTGCATCGTTTGTACAAAGAATCTACCACAAAAGAACGATCAGAAGATTATCTGGATATCTAGAATGTTTTCCAAATATTACTGTCCATAATGCATATGTATTTCTGTACGATTTATCGAGTATTTTTCCACTTCCTAATTTTTACATTAAACTAACGAGTAAATTTTTATACTTAATTTATGTAAATACATGTCACAAAGAAACTAATGTAATTAATCACGAAACGTTTAGTGGATTCATGCTGTATCTCTCAAAAAATATAGACGAATTTTATATATTTGCTTGACACATTACCGTAGTGTCGTTCTTATGATAAGATATTCGCTGTCACGTCCAAGAGCAGGAAAGGAAAATATCTCTTGGATAAAACAATATCTCTCCCGGGGCTTCTTTGTAGCTGATTCGATCTGACAACACTTTCTGTCCATTGGCCAGGCAAACGTTGATCGACTTGTGACCAGAATAATGTTGTATTATGTTCCCAGAATGTTAGATCACTGATATTGTAAAACGTCATTCAACGTTTGAACGTTACATTTTAAATAATACAAAAATTTAGAAGAATTTGAACTTTCTGTAAATACTTTTAAAACATCGCTTAAAAATTAATAAATTAATGATATCTTTGTTCGAATTTCCAAGTAATAAAAACGGCATTGATTCAAAATAGCAAAATCATTTTAAAATCGTTATATTAATAACTGATTAAATGAAGAAATCAAAACAGTTTTATCACTAATTGTTCTATTGCTAAAAACCATACGATGAAACGTACTGCGCAAAGAGGCATGAAGCATTTCTAGCGTAACCTGCTCCGCAGCCATCGAAATTTTCCGACTGACACAGTCAATATCCGGTCGAATCATGGAAGTCGACGGTCGTATCTGACCGTGAGAAAACAGTCTTGGCCATGTCCCGGTGCCAAATCTCAATGAGCGTTCTCTTTTACGAGCTCCGGGAGCTGCGAAGCGAGAGAAACTCATTCGACCTACCTTTTGCCCGGAAACGACGGACAAACGCAAAGCTTTCTTTCGTAGTGGTCTGTATAACGATTGAGTACATGAACGACGTCGTTTTTAATGATTTAGACTTGTACCGACAATGAAGACCGTACGATCTCGCGTAATACTCGATCGATTTAATATTATCCTTTATAGCAAATTTCTTCAATATTGAGTATTCTGAATTATTTCAGAATTTTGAATAATCAAATAATATTTTCCTAAAAAAAAAATGATTACATGCGTGAAATATTCTATTTCTAAAATAATTTATCTAAAAGATAAAATTAATGTCTTCAAACTTTCTCTTAATACATAGCTGCACATATTTTCTAAGTACAACTCTTCTTTCTAAAGTAATTTTAAAGATATATAATCGTCATAAAGTCAAAGCAGAGGACGCTTTTCATAGAAACAAATTGAGCAGTGAATATTTGACACTCTAAACGTGACGTAGTGTTGTCTATTATTGTTTGTTCACAGGTACTCAGCGCCGCCGCACTCTTTTCAATCAAATTTTCGCAGCAGGTACCGGATCTGCGGCGCACTCACCGCGAGTGCATCCGCATGCACTTGTGACGCGATTTGGCTTTTCGACCGCGCCGTGGTTTGTTGGCGCAGTTTAGGCGTCAATAGAGCAACCCCGCGACGCGACAAAATCACCGCTGTGTTCTCACCCTCCGTTCCACACCTGTCAGCTACGTTTTGTCCCCGCGTGATCCTGTGATGTACGCCGCCACGGGGAAGGCTACCAAAGGATACCGGCTGTCGCCGCCGCGGCGCGTCTTCTTGTGATGTCACCCAAGTTGCTCGCCCACCGTTGGGTGCATCCATTCTACGACGATCCTGCAATAGGCCGGAGTGATCCTCGCCATCCTCGGTCGCATTCACCTTTCGGCTCGTTGGCATTAGCGTCTAATAAACCGCCATTGTCACCTTGACTCGTCGGCCTAAACTCGAAAGTCGCGACTGAAAACTTGGAATGCCCGATGGTAGCCACAATTCACTCAATAAGTACGATTAAATCACAAGTGCAACGAATCGAGTTTTTCCAAAGTGAAATCAAATTCTTTTCCAAAGTGAAACCGAAGTTATTGAATCGTAAATTTCGAAATTTACTTCGAATTCTCTTTCATGCAAGCGACGACGCGAGAATTAACGATGGTATTTGAATATCTTGAGTATCTGTTCAAAGTTAAAAGGACCGGATGACTGACCATGGTGCAGCCTGCGTAATGAAATAGCTATTGACATCATCGACAATGACTTTGACGAAATCTCTGTTTCGAGCTGTAAGTGAAGACTTGCAGTAACAAGCAACAACGGCGTCGATGAATTTAATGCACGAAACATCCGCTTCTCTCCGCTGACTCCGGGTTATATCCCGGAGACTCGCGTCAATTATCTTCGAGAAATGTTCGCACGGCACTCGGACTCGCGGCTTTCCTCGAAGTCGCGGAACCGGACGGACGCGGTCCGCGAAGTTTGCGAAGTTCCGCGGTCGTTAGTTGTACGGCTATCTCCCGGGAAAGGTAGATAAGGACTTCGGAACTGGACTGCGGGCGAACGAGCGAACTTGCCCGAGTCCGGAAACGACCCGGAGAACCCGACGTCTCTATCCTACATAGAACCGAGAGAGTATACCTGGAAGAGTACTCCCGCGCACACCAAGTCGCCGAGATTTCGGTCCGCCGAGCCGTCATATCACGGCTTTATTCACAAATATGGTTGCTTGTTAATGACGCAAAGTCATTAGTGACCATGTCGCCAAGATGCAACGAGCTTTCGCAAATTTGCTTCAAAAGCACAGATAGAAAACGATAGTGCTCGAAGATATAACAATTTTGCAATATATTAATTTTACTCATTAATTTTCCTACTGGCAAGACAATTCCATTACAATATAAAAAAAACTGCAATATACGCAAAATTCGAAAGATTGATAAAATTTCGTGTAAAATTGAAAAGGATTTTGAGGAAATTTTTTTGAGAGTGTAAAACAAAAAGGAGTTGCTAGTTGAAATATTCTCGGAAGTTTAGAGCGTAAAGCTAGAAACGCCAAGGCAAAACGATCAAAACGTTGCGCAAACGGGTCAACGCTTCCGCACGTGATTCAAAAAAGACCGCTCGTATACGTAATAAAATCCCTGATCGAAAAAAATGGTTGTGTACGCGAGGTGTAATGGCCCTTTCGCGCAAATTCTCGCTCGTGCGCGGCTCGGAGGAACGAGAATGGGAAATGGGAGCGTGTGCGCGTCTATATAATGGCGTCCGTATGACAAGCCGGACAAAGGACTCGTCAGAGCGCCGAGCTCGGCCAATGAAACTCGCTCCGAGAACGGCGGGAAGAGCTGGTTAAAAAAGAGAGAGAGAAAGGAGAAAAGAGAGCGCGAGGTGGGTCATTCCACATCGCGACAACGGTTACTTCGATTCCGGAATAAAACGCGCGCAACGCTACTTTTTTTCACTCCGACTCACCCGTCGTTCGAGGTTCGTATTCACTGTGCGTCCACCACCCCCGGGCGTCCACCCTTGGAGTTGTCAGTGAAAAAAAAAGAGGATCGAAGTGGAAAAACTAGCACGCGTCAAAAGGGAGCTCCTCTCTTTCAATTCGATCCGCGTGTATCCAATTGCGCGAAGAAAATACGCGGATTTCGACTTCACAGTTTTACGGCTGGGTTCACCGTTACTTCTTTGACTATACAATCGGATCCATGAATTTACGTATCGTTAGCTCTGCAAATCCTTCGACGTTATACATTCTTGACATCTCTTTCTCTCGCCCTGATCTCAAGACTCTTGATATCATACATCCGTAGAGCCGTAGATACGTGACCTAAATGCTCGGTACTCCTTGCTTCATAAATACCTCGAGTCACATATTCTCGCCTTTATAGATCCGCGGGTTCACGTAGAGATTCCCGGTTTTGTAACCTACATTCTCCCCTGCGACTGTTTATACGTCTGCGCGAATTTTTCGCATGATTCACGTCTCCGCTATAGGAATACGCGCGCTGCATATATAAAGACACCTGCTGCATTGTTCAGATTGCATCGTCTGAACGTGATAGTTATTCGCGGCGGCATAAAAATATATAGGTTGAAGGCAAACATATTTTTGGCTCGCGTGCGAGGCAGGGTTTCTTTTTGTTTCGAAAGAACACGCTCTGTTGTACGGGGCTACAATTTGGGGTGAACTCGACTACACATCTCTTTCTCGACGGGGAAAAGATATAATATTGGGCGCGAAGTGTCGGTTAAATAAGAAAAAGCTTCATTCCCTGTGGCAGACGGATTCCTCGAATTTGCACGTGAAACCGATTTTTCAACGACGAGAAAAATACACTTGCCGGAAACCGATCCGCGAAATTCGCCGACGTTGCCGCATAAATTTTCGCACGCTCGTATATTTTATGGTTTACATAACACGTGTTTATCTTACCGTTCCGGGCGTTATTTTTGCGAACGTCTATTCTTAACCGAATCCAAATCTATCGACACTAAATATAAAATAGAGAATATGGTACACTTACTCTTTCCACATGACGGTGAGCGACACTGGTTTTTTTTTTTTGTTATTATTTTGTTGGTCATCCGTGATTTTCGGGGGATAACTGTAAAAAAAAATCATATTTTTATACAAATGTTACTACTTATTACTATAAATTAATAGTTTATTGTTCTTGTTAATATAAATATAAATAATATATTATTCAATCCGGCGTGAATGGAAAACTACTAAAATATTAAACTACTAAAAATTCGCGCTTGGTAATGAATGTGTTAAAACACATGGTAAACTATAGTAAAGGCCCCGTGAAAAGGACAATCTATTTTTCGAAAATGCACAGACTGAGAATTATCTCTCGGGTCTCTTTTCCGTTCCTCTGGCGGATATTACTGAAAAATCTACTTTTAACTTCCGACTAGAAAACGTGGGAAGAATTTTTAGGGCAACTTCGCGGCGAAACCGAGAACCGAGAGCAATGCGATTTCGCCGACTCTTCGAACAACGCCGCGGCTTGTCGTTATCATTTCTCTTTTTTCTGATGTTCTCGCCCGCAAAAATCGCGCTCCTGGATTACGTTATCTCGCAACCGCTGCTAGCAATGTATCGTCGTAAATCGATTAGCCACTGATTTCGGTTTAACGAGTGCAACTCCGAGAAACGCGAGTCCGAGAGCGCGCGATGGTCGACCGCGAGAAAAACGATGAAGTGTAAATAAGGATTTCGGGGATCTCATTCCGAAGATGCGGCGATTCCACCGCGCGTTTCCGAGATTTTCCAGCGATGCTATTACATCCTTTTTCATTACTATTTCTTCTTTTACTTTACGTGATGGATAACCGTCGCGGAGTCGAAGTTACGTTGGAGTTCCACGAGCCGTTTCGTCTTCATATTGTCTCGACCGCATTATTTCAGCCGCCAGATGCTGAAGAACGGCATCTATATCCATTAAGAGTCGCTAACGTCATTTCAATTACGGCGAACGAGCGAACAGCGACTAGCAGATGCCACAAATAAATATCTTAAATTCACCTCACATCGTAAAATAAAATCTACGTTACGATGAGATAATTTGTGTACAAAGATCCGGTATTTTAATATTGATTATTAAAAAATTGTTATAAACAGAAAATTAAATCAATAAAAGTGCAATGATATCTTCCCATGAAAAATTTTCATTTACTTAAAATTAAACTGTAAATGCGGTGTAATAAAGTTATTCTTGCAGCGTCTTCGACTTCAAACTAAATCCAACTACGTTAAAATTATCGGAAAGATGATTAATTTCTCTAATAGATCACCACTCCGGAACTTTAATATAAATGAAGTTTAAATGAAACTAAGTGATTTAAATTTTAACAGCGACACTAGTGTCGAGATTTTTTGTACATTTGCGATAAAATCACATGGATCGCTGAAGAAATTCATGCGCTTAAATCAGGAATCTTTTTCTTTGTGTCCCTTCATGAACTATAGACGGCGACGGGCATTATTGAAGCGACGAATACTTCGCCGGTGGGCGAAACTTCATTGTTCGATAATCGTCGATATTCGCGACGTTTAAAATGTATCGGACGGGTCGTAAGTCGTGGCAAAAGATTTCCTTCGCGTGATTTAAGAGCGATGGAGATCGCATGGGTATATGTTTGCCAACGGTCGAACCAGCCCTGGGCCACGCACGACAAGGGCCTTAAGATTCTCTTATCTGGAAATGCGCGCGGCATTGTGAACGAGGCTTCCCGAATCGGAAGATTCTTCTTATGCCGAGAGTAGACGTAAAGTCGATTTATTACGTGCCAGATAAAAACTCGCTCGCGGCCACTCGATCGTGAACTTGAAATCCAAAACGACATTAACACTCACTGATAAGCAGATATCAGATTTCCCTATAGCGATAAATATAATTTTATTTGTAATCTGAATTACAATAGCTAATTAACACTTTAGAAAAATGGTTTTTAAATTTTACCGCGAATCGCCACGAATTAGTGTACGAAGTAATGGTAAAATACGAATCTCGAGTAGCGCATAATCTCAGCTCAACGTGAATTTAGTTTGTACATCGAGATATGTATGTAATTCGTAGTCGGCTCGAGCAGTGAGCAACCGTCGGTTTTTATTTGATCGCCACCTCTCGGAAGGGTTAATGGCAACCTACAATAAATTACTGTTATTCCTCCAAATGACATCGTATAGTAATAGAAACTTTTCTTTTAACTAATAATACGTCACTTTGATTTACTATGGCACGCCGTTTTGCTATTTAATACTATCATAAAAATTCTACGAAATTAAATTGATACTCAAAGAAAAAAAATTATTTTATGTCTAGACATATTTATAATTCATTGAATTATTATTAAGCTATTACATAATTGAAAATGCAAAATTAAAATTATGTCTAGACAAAATATTAATAATAAATTTATTTTATGTTATGACATAAAATTTTTCCGGGAATTAAAAATATGCACATAATTGTAATTGCCGATTTTGTATTATATACATAATTTTAATTCTAGAATTTGTATTATGTACATAATTTTAATTCTAGAAATTTTATGTACATAATTTTAATTCTTGAATTTCCTGTACATAATTTTAATTCTTGAATTTCTTTTATGTACATAATTTAAATTCTTGAGTTTCAATTATGTACATAATTTTAATTCTTGAATTTCTATTATGTACTACATAATTTTAATTCTTGAATTTCAATTATGTACATAATTTTAATTCTTGAATTTCTATTATGTACATAATTTTAATTCCCGAATTTTTATGCACATATTTTTAATTCTTGAATTTTTATGTACATAATTTTAATTATTGAATTTCTATTATGTACAAAATAAATTGTTTATAACTTTTTAATAAAAAGCGACCCCCGACTAAAATCACTTGCGTGTTACTCGGGAGGATGTCCTTGACAATATATGTCAAATTCAAGGTCATCGGAAGTGGGTCCCCTAAACGGGATATTTACCGAGTTTTCTCTTTTTTTATTGTAATACTTGTTTGATTTAAATAAAACTTTGGGAAAAAACCTATATCATAAAAGATATGTTTTGTGACAACTTTTCCGTTATTTCTTTCGCTACAAATACATAAACGGAACGCATTGCCAACTTGCCTCTTGTGCCAACGAGCCCCGGTCGCCCCTAGCTTGAAAAATTTTTACTCGCGGATTATGAATGCGCAATTTATAATTGAAATCTGTACATATACCTACATACAATTTTGTAAATTCCGATATTATCAAAAATTCACATTTCTTTTATCTATAGATTTTTTTATTTCAAAAATCAATTCTGCTGAATAAAAATGCTAAGGTATTAATAGGTTCTTTAATTAGAAACAATTTAAAAACTAATATTTATTAATGTAAGAAGTGAAAAACTTGTAAAATATTTTTCGTAGAAATCGTTCTTAAAATCAATATTAGTGATGAGTGATCGATTACTGGAGCACACGTTACCTAAAACGTGACGTTCTTTTTCGATTTTAAAATGGTATTTGTCACGGAAAACTGACGATTTTTTTTATAAAAACCACAGATAAAGGGTTTATCGTTCGACGTAAAAGCTTCAGGGCCGATTCAATGTTTATGTTTGGTCATCCTATGTCTGGGAAGTCTCGCTTGTCCCGTTCAATTTATCGTTCTGCATCGTAACTTTCGTTATCTGCGGATACCTCGATATATTTTCACCGCCTGCTTCTCTCATTCCTTCTCTTTCCCTTTGCCGTAAGTATCTTTTGTTGCTGAGAAAAACATTTAAGCGTGAGTACATAGGACTTTCAGGATGAAACTTTGATCCACCCTTGGAGCGCCCATAAAGCGACTTGGTCGATGGAATTTCAGCTCTTTCGTGGTCGAACGGGTGTCGCGTAAACATCGGGAAGTGTAGGAGACGCGAGAGAGATAGATAAAGAGAGTGACGAAAGAATATGAGAGAGAGAGAGAGAGAGAGAGAGAGAGGAGGACAGTGTGAACGAGAGAACGGCGAACGTCTGTGGAATTGCGACTTACCGTCGATTTCGCATCCGAGCTGATTTACCGCGATTGCCAACATCGCTGGTCTTCGAATGGTCCCCGCGATTCGCCTTTGTGGGGAAAAATTCCGCGGCCGACAACGAACGGAATGTGATTGGTTCGGCCTGGTCGGGTTTTATTATCCCCATCGTAACAGTGAAAGTCGATGAAATACAAAACTCGCCGGTGTCGGTCGCATGTCGCGCAAGAAAATGATATAGGGGTGATAGGTAAAACGTTCCAGATTTCCGGTTTTAATTCTATAATAACGAAGCAAAGAGAAACCATTTTTAAATATCTTTATGTGCAAGCTTTATATAAGGGTGAATATATCTATTGTTTGTTCTGTTATTTAAATACATCAAGCATTTTATATAGCTGCGTGCTTTGTATTTGTGGGAACGTTATTTTTTATTTGTAATTGGTATCCATTTTCAGAACAGAAGTAATTCTGTAACTGTTTAAATTTATAACCAGCTAGTAACTTCAATAATATTTTTTAGTAACATTACTGCGACTAATACCGTCATTATTCGCGGAAAACATAAAAAATGAAGAACATCGTGCTCACAGATCGATATTCGCGTCTGTATCGCGACGGAATTGCCGCGTCGCGTCGGTTTAATTGAGTGGCCGACCGGTCGGCGCGTGTTCGATCGGAGAAAGGGTTGCTGCGGGAATCGCGGTGGTGTGCGGCATACCGGGAATTGCCCGACCGGGAATCCAATTAATGGCTCCGCGCGTCTTTTGGCCGCGCCGTGCCGCGTTGCGTCCGCGATGCATCGGTTTGGCGGTCGGAGTCGGGCTTAAAGGGGCGTGAGGGGGTTAACGTGTTTTGGTATGCGGCGCAGGAGGGTGCCGCGAACCGCGCAGCGATATCCCGCATAACTATCCGTCCATTCGCAGGTGGCCGCCTTCGAAAACGATCCGGAAACGCGCCTCCTTCCGCCGAATTCCGCTGTTTTCTCCAGCTATAAGTTACCAGACGGATCGCGCGCATCCCACGATCCCGGCATCCCTCGGATGTTGAATGCTCCGCAAGTTTGTCCGGGAGCCGGGCAAATGCGTGAGTTTACGATCCCGTACGCACGCAGCCGAGAAATGCTCGATTCGATTTATTGCAGTCGAACTTCTCGAAATTGCAGGCAATGCAACAAAGTGGAGTTGGCCCTCCATTTATACGATTATGTGCTTTTAGTGTAAAATGAAGCGGTACATTCGTAATCGTAAGAAAAAGTACCTCGATTAAATTATTTTATGTACAATAAAGTTATTAGTTAGACCAGTTTGAATCAGTCGTATTTGACAGATATTTTAGTGAATTTATTAAAATGATATAAAATAATGGATACGTATTTTATTATTGAAAAGCGAACAGTGATGTATAATTAAAAATAATAATTATATTTATACTCACAACACTATATAGATCAATTTAAACGCACGTATTTTTATTTTGAAAGTACAATCATATTTGTAAGTGTCTTTAATCAATACATATATACACACGCGCGAGATCGATTGCTAGATTATCAACTATTGAATATTTGTTTTTAACAAAAAGAAACTGAAACATATTTAATAAGTCAGAAATTAGACGAGTATCCCGGATTTCTGCGCGGAACGAGAATAATACGGATTCTCTATTCCACGGGAAATAGAATTAAGGATCTCGGGAGAGCAATCTCTCCAATCTTTCGACTCGTTCTTAATGCGCATCTTTATCCCGCGAAAGGAAATATTATAGAGGTCGGGCAGATGTATGCGGTCTGAGAAGATCCCCGTTGATAATCCGGACAAGGTGATTCATCCCTTATTTTTCCCGATTACAAAAACAATATCCGTCCATTTTCCATCCCTTTTCTCGCGGCGTATAGCCACGAACAAACGCCGACGCGGGATGAAATAACATCGGCGCGATGTTTAACTTTCTTTCACCGTCAAAATAACGGCGGCCGCGGGTTAACTCGAAGTCAAGTAGCGAGTAACTTCGTTGCTTAACCAGTCTCCCTATTGACTTCGCATAAGTTCACTGTGGAACAAGTTACGCGTTTATTTTTTTGTTTAACAAGAGGTGTTAAAAACCCGTAAGCAAGCGAGGTAAGCTGCTTGATCCGGCTTCCGCTCAGGCTTCGTGTAAACTCGCTTTTTTGCAGTCGGGACGAAGGATCGCTATTAATCCAGTTAAAGCGGTCAAACGCCGTCAGAATAAATCAATAATGGAGCTTTTCAACTGCGAACGGATAATATTTGCGCCCGCTGTCTACCCTTCCCGTCCGTTCCCCTTGCCATCAGCCGCGCGGTGCTCTTATTTCGTCGAGTAACGATGTATTTTGCCGTATCGCGAGACGAATTTTTCGTTGTATGGAGTGACGTTTCGCGACATCACAATTTCGAATGAATTACAATGGACGATGAGCGACGCGCTAATAATTGCGGAAGGACACATACTGCGTGGTGGTAATAATAATAATAATAATAATAATAATAATAATATAAATAATTAAGCTTCTCTGCTGCTCCGACATGTCGGTTCTCTCGTTAAAATCCGAATAAATAATTTCTGTTTTACTGACGCGGGAATGAAAGCGCGGCAATTTGCGGCGCGCTATTGATTTATTTATTAAAATTTTATTTTATCTTCTCCTCTCTTTCTCTCTTTCTTTCTCTTTTCGCACAGAATTTAATCAATGCTTTAGTAGCTATATACACGATACTAAAATATGAATACTCGTTTCATTAACTATGATGTATTATTTGATACGAAATAATATGTCGCCCAATTTTAAAGAACTAAGATAAAGTAATTCTTAGTCATTGTGCTTCAAAATTTGGAGTTACTTTTTCAATCCGTATTAATTCATCTATAGTGGATAGAATAATTTTATAGAGAATTTTATAGAGAAACGAATCTAGTAATAACGACGTGACAAAAATATCGAAATGTACATAATACGCGAATCAACAGGCAAGCTTTAAGCCAGTTATTCGTCCAAGAAACTTTGGCCAGTTATTCGTCCAAAGTTCAGTATATATCACGATTGATGATATTCGGCAAGATATGACGTGAGAGCAAAAACTATTATCCTACTAACATAAATTAATTCTTAATATTTCGATATATATTTTTATAAACCGTCAGACATATATAGAACATTTCATCATTATATTGCTAAAACTATCAAAAGTATTTTTTAATATCACGTATGTTTTTAAATATATCAATAGAAATATTATTAAGCACTTAATAAAGCTAATATGTAACTGAGAGATTAATTACAAAATAATTTGTATAAAAAATACAGTTATTTTGCGGTGAAATATTGAACTATTCATTTTGTATCTTTTACAAATAATATAAATTTTAGTTATAAAAAAATATGTACGGATAGATTATAAAATGTTAGAACAAAGTAAGTATAGAGTTAAATAATTTCTCAATCTGTCCTAGCAATCCATTTCAATTCTTTTCCGATACACATTCTATACACTTACGTTATACATGCAATTTTTAAAGCTCCATTATTTTAAATTAAAATAAACAATGATTAAAAACTTACCAACACGATGCGCTGCAGCGGAGTAGTTGCACAGCACGTCAATCTGTAAAACACAAGAATATCTCAATTATGCTAGTAATATGTAATAACAAATAATAAATATTTCAAAAAATGACTATTGCCACAGTGAATTATTTCTTTGTTTTTTGAACCGGATTCAAATCAAGCAGGCAAAGTGAAACAACCACGAATAAACGGCAGCATCATCAG
This sequence comes from Temnothorax longispinosus, assembly GCF_030848805.1. Classification (NCBI taxonomy): domain Eukaryota; kingdom Metazoa; phylum Arthropoda; class Insecta; order Hymenoptera; family Formicidae; genus Temnothorax; species Temnothorax longispinosus. The sequence goes on from NC_092368.1 coordinate 5,480,535, forward strand.
CATTCATTGAAGCAAGCTGTTTCTTCGTGTTGTTCATTAAACGAATATTTGACAGAAAAATTAACTTTAGTAGTCGTTCAGAGGCAAAGATTCATATAACAAATAAGAAATGATAATTTACTCACCTACGCCTACGGTTGCTTCGCCGTCGCCTGATGCCTCCTCGCGGGCCTCCTCCTTCTTTCGAAGTCTCCTTCCTCGGTCACTCTTTCGCGACACGGACACATATAACTCGAGACAGTAGGTTAATTACGAAATTGTGAAAACGGTGCCAACGAGCCCCGGTCTCCCCTACAGCTTAAATTCTTAAAACTTACACACACACACACTCCGTGGTTTTTATATATTTTAGATTAGATATTTTTCTATTTTTGTATAAATACATTATTTGAGTGTCAATCTAGTTTAGCAATTTCAAGAAGTAGCTTGAAAAAAGTAGCTTCGCAAATTGAGACGTTTTTCGATTATAGGGAACACTGGCCGTGTAATGAAAGCTCGAAGAGAAAGTTTGTATTCTATAGCACGACGGCCGTGATTGTTAAAAGCGAGGGGGTTGCGTTCGAGAATCGCCGTCATAATTAGACTCGTAACCAGGTGTCGCGTTTTGTTCGCCATTGTCGTGATGACTCAACGAACGAAAGGGGGGAGACGCTTCTGCCCGTTTCTTTTGCTCCCCAGTGGAGGCGCGTCTCCCCATCCTCAGTATTGTCTGTTTTGCATTCAGCAATTTGATCACGCTACGCTAACTCGTCTAACGACCTAACGCTTCGTGCCATTAGCGATTTGCGGAATCACCAATCTCACGGCGACGGCTTCCTCCTTTACTTCTTTGTCTTGCCTTCGCAGAAAACACGGTCGAAAAGTCGCAGGTGGCGCGTTGGTCCCCATGACTCGGGAACTTTCCGGTCCGTTGAAAATACGCATCACTAAATTGGCCAAATTTGCTGAATGCTTGTTGTCGAAGGGAACCGCCGATGAATGAGTCACTTGGAGCGAAAACTCGCAGGTAATCCCCAATAATAACAACAACACGGGAATACTTATCCGGTATTTGTAACGAGTTTGTAATCTGTACGTCTGTTGACTATTTAATTTGGGGTTCAGGCCAGTTCGAGCGGTGCGGTGTCTTTTAATCCTCGACCAAATCTCTCGGTTGTCATTTTCGAGAATTCATGTTTTCGTCTTAATCACCTAGCCCTGCCCTTTTCAGAACGATTCTATAGAGTCATCGTCTTCAACTGAAAACGTGTACTCGCTAACCGTGGAGATAAAAAAAACTGCCTTTTGATTTTCTAAAACGGAAGAAGGCATTGAGAAACGAATGATTATCTCCTGAGATAAAAAAATGTTTTCAAGCTTTGTTTCTTTAATTTGAGTTTTAAATTCTGTTTGATTTGTAGCGTTTAATTACAGTCGCGCGTTAGGCAACGCGAACAATTCCGTTGATCAGAACTCATCTTCCCGGAGACAAAGTCTGGCGACTAGCCGACCGGTCCATGTTGCACGCGGAATCACGGCCGAGAGGATGATCGCGAGAGACAGAAACTTATCTAGCCGGGATTCGGTTAACGGTGTTCCGTCGACCGAGGATTTTCGGTGTGGCGCCGCGCCCAGTCGTCTTTGTGTTGGTGCTTTTACATTCATGGCATTCCTCTTTTCAATCCGGCCGATGGCCAACGAAGCCGCAACCGCAGCCGGACCGCGTTTTCGTGCCGTGGTTGGCGAGAAGCAGAAACAGCAAGAAATAGCAAGGAAGCGAAAAAATGAGGGAAGAGGAGACGGACAGAGAGAGGAAAGATAGGGAGAGAAAGAAAGAGAGAGAAACAGAGAGTACGTCATTGGTTTCGCGTACTGCTTCTGCGAGAAGAAGACTCCTCTCTTCCTTTGATGTTCGGCATCGGTATCCAGCGAAGCGTAAATCTAATGTTCCTCGGGAGCTCTCTCGCACGATTTCGACTAGGCTCTCTCGCAAATTGTAACATCATCTTCCGTCGAACTTCCTTTCATCGCGTCGCTTGCTCATGCGTGTGCACGTATATGCACGCAAGTGTATAAAATCGCACGGTCCGTTGCATCCGAAAATTTAAAGCGCCGAAGAAGAAATATTTCTTCTCACACGATTTCTTATCCCGGAAAGAAAAGGTGCGCTGGAGATAGGTGACCAGATGTTGGAAATCGCAGACAATGGCATAACATAAATATAGAGTGTTTCATAAATATCAGTCGACAATCGTTGGACTGTAATAAAAATCGCAAGAAACGAAATACAGGTATATATGGTCAGGATATTTTATTAAAAATATCACAAGGTTATTTTCTTGATAGTGAATATGTATTAAGTTATAACGAACAAGATTGTCAAAGAAATGTGAATTTTTCCAAAGAATCCTGTCCAATAAACCCTGAAAAAATACACGTGGCACTCGCTATATATTAATTTTGCGAATTTCGTTAATTGTCATTATTTCGGATATTTGACATTCTTTGGCAGAAGTTAACTGTATTGTGTAACGAAGAGTATAACTGAGTCTCTTGCGCATATAGAAAACTTGAGACGGCATCTTTTGAAGAATTTCATCCTCGTCTTCGTTCACCAGGATTCTTTCTCTCAGATCGAAAACCACACACGGGAAGGGAAGCATAAGCCGACGAGAGAGTCATTTTTCTTCCTGTATGAGGATGATGTATATATCGTTTACTACGTACAAACCGACCAAATATTGCGGTTCCGCGAGAGAAGCAGTGCGGTCCTTTGAGGTGTCGACAAGACACCTGGACGTTGTTATAATAGCGCCCCGCGGTGTCCTTGTGCGTCGCCGCGGCTTTCGAATCCAGTTCTGTCCTGCGGCAATTATAAGCTTCCGCTCGGCCGCGCGTATCCTTGTCGCGCACCCTCTTCTTCTTCTGTCCCACCACAGGTTGCTATACGCAGTGTCCCGCAACCTCTGGGCGGAGTTCCTCGACAACATAATCGTCAACGAGCGCGTGAATCTGACCGAGAATGCATATACGGTAAATCTCGACAACTCGCCCCTTCGACCGCTCGCGACATTTCGTATAAAGGTTCTTTCGGCCGTCGTTGTAATAATGGCTTTTCCTGCTCAAAGAGATTTCTCGAGTGACAGTTATATCGAAACCGCGAATGCTACGTACAAAAGAATGAGGGAATAGTAAAGTAATTGATTGCAAGATAAATTCTTGATATTCACATACAGATATCTGTAAACAATGCGCAAAAAATCTTATTTTATTACTGAAAGAGTTATAATTTTTTCTGTTTTCTTTCTCTTCTCCATGATGATTATAATATATATCTTTGAACGTAAGAAAAAAATATAGGCAATTATGTTAGTGTCACTTTGGTTTAAATAATTTTTGTGTTGCATATTTTTTCTTTTTTTTTTTTAATTAAAAATCTATTATTTGATCTGTTAGAGAGACGTAGAGAGTACTCTTGAAAAATGCATATTTAAAGAATAACTTCTGAGAAGGAAATGTACAATTTCGCGTAATGACTTTAACAAGTGATAAGTGGACGTCTTAACAATGCGGATTAATTGAGATGCGATTAGACACGGTTGAGGTTTCCGATCTCAGTTTCCGGCTAACCGGAATCAACGAACTCGGTGAGTGCGTATTTCACTGTTAATCTGCGGATTAAACCGCGTTTAATCTGCGGCTGGGTACGGCGGGCTCGCCCGCCGTCTCAACGACTCTTTAACAAGGACCATCCTCTTGTGCTTTGTACCCGTGATAGATCTTTCGAGACGCGCAGCAGCATCTGCCAACGTTTGGAAACCCCTTTCGAGTTATTCTCGATTCGGCCGTGTCAATGGAATCACTCGGCCCTTTAAAGGGAGGAAATCCAATTACGTAATATCGTGGCTGCGGTACGCCGAAGAAGCGGCCGCGATCCTTGATGACGGAGTTTCAGACCGAATCGGAGATGGATTAAGGACCGTATTGAGAAGAGAGGACGACCGGAGAGACGAATATCGGAGCAAGACAGCAATAAAGGAAAAGAGAGAGAAGAGGAGCAATAGAAGAAAATTAATGAGATGAAGGAAAAACAAAGAAAAAAAAATGAAGCAATAGAAGTGCAGAAGAATGAAAAAAGTACAATGCAACAAGTGAAGATAAATAACAGAGAAAGAGAGAGAGAGAGAGAGAGAGAGAGAGAGAGAGAGAGAGAGAGAGAGAGAGAAAGAGAGAGAGTAGAAAGAAAAATATAGAGACAAGATGGAGAAGACAGGGTGAAAAAAAATAAAAAATAGGAATAGAAATATATGGAAGTAAATAGTAGAAAAAAAATGAAAATAGGAACTGGAGTTGCAACAAGCAGAGTTGAAAAAAGTTTTTAAAAGATGAAAGAAAGAAATAAGAATAAGCCTTCAAATATATCCCTATCTCTTTAATCTCACATATATTTAAGAGAATTTAAATCTGTTGTTTAGAAAGTTATTTAAAGGAAAGGGGCACCTCTTGTATATCGGGAAAAAGAATGTGCGCACGAGAGAAGACGTCGAGAGGTTTTGTCTGGCGAACGCATCAAACATACTGGCGAACATCCCCTCTCGTGCGCGCGAGAACGGTCTATAGGGGTAGCCAGGTGAAAATAATGCGTATCTCACGCTGTCCCGATTCCATCTGCCTGCGCGGAGGAGAGGCGGCGTCGCGAAAATAAAATCGTCGTTCGATCGTGGCTTGAATGTCGAGGATGAAGAGGAAGAGGAGTCGCCGCAGAAGCAACGTAAAGGCAAAATGCGTCGCGTCGAGGACATACGGGGGGGAGGTGCATCACCGAAAGTGCCTTTAGAACTTTTCCTTCCCCTTTACAGGCGCTGCGTGCATTATCATCATCGCTTCGTTCAGCGAATTCATACGTACGACGGCGATTTCGCGTTATCGGCGCGATAACGCATCCCGTTTTCCGCTAGAGGACTAAGGGAACCGCGGCCGTTATAGCGTCTCGTTATCGTCGGGCTAACAGCCACTCCGTTGGAAGTCCTGTTTACGGAGTAACTTCGATATTGTGTTACGGGGGATGTTGCACCGGCGACATATATCTCGGCGAGATGTTACCTTGTTGCCTCCCGAGCCATTATCGTGACGCCTTCTTCCAGAGGAATTTCATAGTCATCGCATCTTACGGAACATGTAATTTTTGATTCTCGATACCTGTATCTGATTCCACTTTCCTTGGGCACATAATACTTTCCGATATGTTTATTTGTGCATGGTTAATCATTTTTGTATCAATTTTCACGGTAAATTAGATGTTCTTCGGCGTGTCTTTATTGAACTTTTTTCTACTCTTTTGTGATTTATTTTAAATGCTTACGGTTTCTAGGAATGGAAGTCTTATTCTTAGCGCAGTTGCTGATCGATAAACCAATAATTTTTTGTCTGGGGTACAGGAAAGAGGCGGTTAGCGATCGTCTTATTATCGCCTATGAATTCCAAAAGAGAAAAATCTGCGCTTGCCTGGTGAGAAGCAATCATATACCGCTATTACAACCGTGTCAGCAAATTATAGATTGCGCTGTATATCCGTTTCGCAGCTCAAAACGTGTAATCTAGAATGTTGCGCAGCAAAACTAGTGGTGATCGCGTAAAAAGAGAGGTGTATCTAACACTTATACCTAAAATTTATTTTGTGGTTCTTTCTTAAAAAAGGAATGTGTGCGGAATGTATGCAATTAATTAAATGTTGAGTAAGACGCTGAAAAATGTTCTTAAACTTTTTCAAATTTAACATAATATTCAAATTGAGTGAGAAATAATCTTAGACAATTTAAACATTCACATATTTAAGGTGTCGAAAATGATACAATATCTTGAAACTGAATTAAATTAGTTCATTTTCATTCGAATATATCTGTTAGTTTGAGTTAAGGATCCGGAAAATTGATGCGCACGATTTCAAGTATATTTTACGTAATATCGTTCATGCTCGATAATAGAAACTGAACTCGGCTACCGACGCGAATCCCTTTCTCGATAAACGATCACGGTCACGCTGATCGCCACCGATTTCGCGGTCGTTAACTCGTCGATCGCGCGAGTTCCTTTCGATTATGTCGGCGATAGGCAACGAAGCGGATACGCGAGACCGCAAGACGATACGTAAAGGAAGCGAACGACGCACGGGAACATTCACGTAGTTACGCAAAAACATAAACCACCGAACCACTCATTTCTCTCAACTCCGAAATTGAAAAAGCCGATGGCAGTATGAGACGCAAATAAAAGAGCTCACGAGAGTAAAAACGAAGAGGTGAAATATTTTAACGATACGACTCCGAATACATATGAAGCTTAACTGCTTTAATAGAATTTGTACATAGAATTAAACGACGCACTTACAATTAATTCGATTAGTTTATTTTGCATCTGCTTCGAATTGCAGACGTGAAAGGAACAGAAACTTGTAACTGAGATCCATGAAAGAAGCTGCGTACCGATGTGCTATCGTTGCATCCACTCTCTCGTTTTCGTAACTTCTCTACTTTTGCCTTCCTCACCTGGTTTAACCACCACTATCATGTCGTTTGCTCGTTTTGTTCCAAATGTATCCAAAAGGCAAGAGGAACGAAATCTTGCGCGAGCTCCTCGCCCGAGGAATTAATTTCCTTTGTAAGCTTTCGGGCTGAGCGCTTAACACGCGGTTGCTCTTGGAGAATGAGGAGTGGTCGATCGTGGGTCGGCTGGCTTCGCCGTCTTGCCTGCGGGAGAGAAACGCGAGCGAGTAACTTTTAAATACGATTATACAAAGACGATATCTAAGCGGATCATATATATCCATTGTTAAGTATGGGGATTTTTCGATTTCTCCCATCTATGGTCAACCGCTGGAAAATCCTAGCAGGTATTAGGACGGCGATTATAGATTCAGAAAGTTCTGGAGAGAAACATTTTAGTTTGATGAGAGAAAAGGTATATTTTCTTCATTGTTGATAAGTATTTGTGTGCTTTTCTTAATTTTCGATTATATATCTATTTTATTTTATTTTATCACATAGAAGATACTATAAAATAAGATTGCTTTAGGTCTTGTACTATATGCGCCGAGACAATCATTAAATATTTGCGCGCCGTTGATATTTATTAAGTTCCCAGCGCGTAGCAGCGACGATGATCGATTTCGCGCTTCCGCTACCTAATGAAATATCATCCCGATCCTTCACTGTCCATAACATAGTGTATAAAGGATGTAATAAATAAAATGGATGCGGCAAATCTCTGTAACAACGCTTCGCGGAAATACACGCGGGAAAATATTTGACGTCGTAATCGCGATGGCCGGAAACCGCGCGGCCGTTTTAATGAACTTTCGTGGCATCATAAATTTTATAAGCGAAAATATTTGCCTTCCAAACGAATCGCGCCACTAGCTTTTTTTCCATGGGGGGGGGGGGGCGAATGTTATTTCCCGAAAAGTGTCAACAGAAATTCCGGCGGTGATCTCGCCGGCAAAAATATTTTTCAGCGCGGGAACGATCGCGAGGATTAAGATAGACGAGCTGTACGAGCGCGATCCTCTCCTGCATTATTACGCGCCGCGCAATGCAGTTTGTAATGAAAACGCGCTGTGTGCAGATCCATAAAAGCGAACGTTAACATTTCCTCTTGCCTTTTTAAGCCGGCGAACGCGCATCGTAAATGTGGAGGAACGTCGATGGAAAAGTTTTACGAATAGGTAGATACGTCTCGTATTTTTAAGGGTCATGAATTCAGCGCTTCCGCAAAATATTTTGTCATTAAAGCCGCATGTTGAAAGTGATCGTCGAATAAGAGGATCACCGATATTTAAATGTAAAGAAGATAATAATACTAAAAGAAACACACAACACATATTTGTGATAGTACAATTATAACGTGATAGTACTACTTATCTGTCAAGATTAATTATCTCATGATCTTTTTCATTTTTATGAAGGCTCTTTCTTTAGCAATGATAAAATTAAGTCTATTATAATACAATTTATCTAACAATTAATTATTTGTCGGAAAATACCTCGTAGTATCCCAGCGTCGTAATTGAACCTGGGAACAGGCTATTATTTCGTTATGGAAGGGACGAGCGGCGTCTTTCTGACGAGTGACGTAGCTCGGGAAAAACGAAGGAGAATTTCGTGGGAAAGAGTGCGGTGCGTTTCCGCGGGGGGTGGGGGGGTATGTAGTTAACTGTAAGCCGGATAATCCCCAAACGGAGCGGTAAGCAGTTTACACGCACCAAGAGCTGCCGCGGTGCCTCTCGTTGCCGGAGCGTTTTAAAACTCCCAACGTCTACTACACACGACACGACGCCGTAATAATGTGCTGATAAAATTCCGCACACGCGCGGAAGCAAGCAGAACGAAAAAATTCGTACGCGATGGAGGGCAGATCTTGCGGAAAAAAAGCCATGCCGTTCGCCCGTGTCGTTCGTCTAAAAACACCGCATGGAAATGTATCGGGATCATTTTTTATGTAAGGGCAATTGATTTTGTTATGTTGAATGGAAAGACATTGCTCAGCAAATATTTTACATCGCGTGTTCGAGAATTTTGTCTTTAATTTTAACGAGAGATTCTTCGAAATTATAGATTAGATTTTTTTATTTAAATTCCTAATTAATTCAAATTCAGAACGTCACCTTTGACGTTATATGATTCGGGTCAGTGGGCAGCGTATGAGTTTTGGACATACTCGCTATATACTCATAAGACGTATGACCACGAGGTATATTTCAATAAGGCATTCAGGTAAAGCCCCAAGTATTCGAGGTGCGGTTGCGGATGTGCAATCCGGAAGAGAAGTAGCGCGATGCGCCGAAGAAAGAGCGAGGAACGGTATCCGAATTCATGAATGGGGAGGACATTAGTAACGCGTGGCTACCCGCTATGCCGCACTCCTCGGATCTACGGGGTTTACGAGCCCGTATGATAAAATTGCTTAATTTACCATGGAACCCGCCGCCGGCTATGAAATGGGGGATGGCAAAAGAGCGGAAGCGGGGGTGGGCGAATAGCGGTGCTCATTCGTTCGCGGCGAAAGTGTTATAAAAATCTCGCGAGGTACTCGTGGCTTCAATCGCGAGGAAAAGGAAAGACGGGGGGGGGGGGGAGAAACCAATGCTAGATACAAGTATGACATGTATTTGTAATATTCGAAGTTTATCGAATTTAAAATTGCATAGTTTGTCATGACAATAATTTGTGAAATTTCATCGATTTTATTGCAGAATGTGCTTCCGGAGGTGAAGACAAAGTGTTTTGACTTCCTGGAATGAAGAGAATGCAAAGAAAATGCACGCTCGCACAGAGAGATTATTTTTAGTTTCTCGTCTTCCATCGCTACAATCGCTTTCTTCTATATCTATATCAACAGTACTGTAATAAAATATTGCAGAATTTATTGATAAATTTATTAAGTAAATGCTTTTCTGCTACTTCCAGAAGTATATTTATGAAATTGAATTTTCACGATTTAGATTAATTATTTATCTTCCACCTTCTGTCTTCTGCAACTGCATTCGTCGATGTTCGATGTAATAGCTTCGGCACTACAAACTCCAATATCACAACGCTAATGTCATGGAAGCCGAGGGAAAATATCGGGCAGAAGACGGCGCGCGAGGTAACGCGCAAGAGGTCATTAGGAACGGATGAGTAATAATGCGTGATGAATTGCGCGCACGCGGCGTGCATTCGTTGCGCGGACGCGACTGCAGCTTTGTCGGAAGACAAAGTGCGGAAAATGATCTTCGCGCGAGCGTGCGTTCTCTCGGGCGCGCGCTCCCCCGTCGTGGATCGAGGCGCCTCATCTTCACCCTCCGGCAGCGTTCTGCGGTTAAACTTACGATGAAATTTCGCGAATTCCTTTCGCCGTGAGAACTTTCGAGGATCGAATACAGCGTATACCATCGGAGCGCGCTATCGGGAAGGCATTTACGTTCGCTCAGCGGCGATATCCGCGCGTTCGCGGAATTCAACGCGAATCTATAATCCGTCGGTGGGACGAGGGGCGGTATGCGGAGAAGCTGGATTTTATATCTCGTTCGATGCCTCGCGTTTCGTTTTTCTCGCGGTACGATAAATAATAAAAATTGCATCATCGAGTTCCCGCGATCGAATCATCGTTATTGCTGTTGCGACTACAAGTGACATTTAAATTGGCTGTACGAATTGCAGGAAAAGATGTGATGAGAAGAATATTAGGAAGATTGAATAATCCTTGAATCTGTTTTATATAGAATTTATTTCAACTTTAATTTAGATTGATTTACATCAAGATTATATATATAACAAATTCAATAGCTCGATACAATTTATGTGTTTAACTTGATAATAGGGGAAATAATCTTCGATGATTTCTTGCAGATTTTTCAGTTTCCCTATTTAGATCTTTAAATAATTGTATTCTGAGTCATTCCATTTTTATCTTATACCCATAATTTTTTTTAAGCCTTTCTAGGGATCTTGGAATTTTAATAATACAAAAAATAAGTTTATTACTTTTGCCTATACTTTATACGATTCTGTTTTTCTGTCTTTCTGAATACCTGTTTAAATTTAACGATGTCGGAACGAATCGGTCCCGATGACGAATACAGGAAGTCGTAAGTCGTCAATCGACGACACACTCGCGAATCTTTTGCGCCGGGACCAGATCTGCCTTTGTCGATGCGAGCTTTAAAAGCAACCTGTTGAAAGTTCCGAACTGTGCACGCGGCGTACGACGCGTGTCAGTCGTGGGAGTTTGAATCTGATTTACGTGTGACGCGCCATGTACGCGCAAACTTTCAAAAACTTTCGAAAATGATTCGGCGCAACCCGCCGCATTTATTATCATAATACCGCATCACCGCATTATCGCTTTTCGGATAATACTCAACTACAACTACTCCGCGAAATGCGTTTGCATTTTACATCCGAATACCATTGATATCCCGGGCGTATATCATCGTTTACAGAAGACATTTTATTTGATTATACATTACTTTTTATTAGTGACATAAAGCTATATTTTTAAAGTAATTTTATATGAAGGACAGATCGCAAAATTTTGTACGGGATTGTGGGTTTTCTAAATATTTGCTATTTATTGTCAGAATCTCATTTATAATGTCCAAACATTCGCAAGGTAAAGATATTTAAAAAGTTTAATACAGCCTCTAAATTTCTGCTAGGTAACAAAAGCAAATTAATTAGGTGATTGTTAGAATTCTAATATTACATGTTCGCTGAAGCGATTGCGAGAAATCGATGGCACGAGTTCGCGTGTAGGAATTGCTAACACTGCATGGAAAATTATGGCAGCTACAAATTTCACTTCCCGGTTCACTTAAGAGCACGGGCGGATAATCGCGTCCGGCGAATTCGACTGGGCCAACAAATCTCGCTGGCCCAACCATAAAGGCAATCGCACGAACGAGAGATCCAGTTCGATTTATATGAACGCCAGCAGCGGTCGATACTCGGCGTACTCGTCCGCCATTAAATCGAGCGTCGCGAGAGATCGCTTTTCGAGCTCGTTCTCTGCTATTTTTCCCTTTCTCCCTCGCAGCAGAGAGATTTCGCGGTTAACAAAGGAAGAAATCACCGTGAGACGTGTTCCGATAAATCGCCGTGAAGCGAAGGGAATGCTGCGGTTTGATCCGCACGAATCGTATCTGTCGATCGCACGCGATCGCCGGTCCATCGCGATAATTAGTGGATATCAAAGACTCGTTGCAAATATCAAAGACGATGAGCTCGTGAATGTGCATTTGACAGTCGAGCTTTGCTCGAGAACGAACAGTGTTCATTCGAACGAATTAACTGAAACGCTGCTGATTCGTATACGAGAGAATTATCTGTTATTTAAGATGTTGCAGATATTGAACATTTTTTCTTCTTATACATGAAAAAAACGTACATATATCTGACGCTTGCGGAGCTTCCGGTTCAGATTACGGAAAACTGTGATATATCGAATGTTTATTTAATACATGTACTTCGCGGAATTTATACGACCAAGATAGATTATTTAATAGATTGTGCGGAGGCATTAATCTCTTGATGAGACTCTGATTGCACTTTATTTATAAGTCTGTTTCTAATTTAATTGTCAATTTAAATGATGATATTCTTTCGCTGGTAAAGTCGAAGATTGTTATAGGACGAAAGTACAGCGTGCTTCTTTGTTTTCATTTATTTTGCTTGATTTAGTTTCCAAAAATGAAGCTCTTTCCGTGACACGCGAAAACTCATGAAAGGGAAATATTTTAAAATTAAAGTAAAATAAATTTTAAATTATTTTACAATATTACTGTTATGCATAAATTAGACGTAAATGGATGTGATGGATAATGAATGTGTGTTTACATTCCTTTTTAAATATTATACTAACTAAGAAAAATCTTTTGCAAGTCTCGTTGCCTTTCATACGATTGTACATTTCAATATGATTACAACATCGTTGCACCAACGATCTTGTCTGTTGTGCATCTCATTAAATTCTCAGGACACTCGCGAAGGACGTCGCCACGTATGCGAGTCGAGTGCGATGCAAGTTTCATAAAGCGCGCCTCGTGAAATCGTAATTATTACGAACTGCGTTAATTCACTGCGCCGGAAACGTGGGAAATTACGCGAAGAGAGGAGGATTATACGAGGATTTGTAGTTAGGTCGCAGAATTGTCGTTATACATGGATATTGTCATATCCAGAATTGTCATTATACAACGGAGATAGTAAAATAAGTATAGAGAGAGATTCATAAATTTCCATACATTTTCCTTATCTTTTATCAACTTGATGATACACATTTGATCCATTTTTTCGACCAAGCAAATTTCTTTTTATCTAAATGTCAAAGTGCAATTAGAATCATTGCAAAACGCCTTAGATATCAAGCTCCAAAACGTGTTTCCAATGATTCCTAATGATTACATTATCTTCTGACTTCAAAAATATTCTATTAGAATCGAATTCGTCAAGGGGTTATCTCGAATTTTGCACCTCTATTATGCATACGAAACAAATGTATATAACATTACGGTTTTTTTTTACCCGAAGTTCGTGGAAATCGGAGAGAATGATCCCCGAGTCGTTCCTTGCGAGCCTAATCCATCTCCGTGCGTCTCGGATTCACCGCGGCCGAATATGTATAGCCACGCTAGTTAAACCCGATAGTAGCGCGGCCAAAGCTTTGAAACGGGAGATTTTGCGCGTTTATTTGTCATCGATATCCTGGACACTCCATTCCGTGTGCTACCTCTCCTCCGCCCTCTCCTAATGCGGCGTCGGATCCGATAAATCTCCTCTCGTCCGCGATATTGCGCCGGCCGATCCGGAAAAAAGCACGAATTACACGCGCCAGATGTTCCGCGTCCCGTGCACGAAGACCGATTTTTTTTTTGTTGCGACAATCGCCGGAACTGTAAACGTTATCTTCCGATTTATCCGGGAAAAAGCGCGGCAGTCGTACAATACGAGCGGTATCCGATTTGGTTTTTATTTATGGATTTTTTTCTGCTAAACTGCGGTTGAGACGCGGATATAAAGAATAATCTGTTATATAGAAAATTATAACAAAATCTAAATATATTGAAATTAAGAGATATGTCACACGATAAGTGATACACGAAAGTTACTTTAATCATTATCTCAAATTAATTTATCGCAAACTGCATTCAATAGCTAATCTATGCCTCGATACGCTCACGAATATTTAATCGTTAGAGAGTTTAATCAATTATTAATAATCAATAATTGTTCACGGACAATAGCCACGTTTCATAGATAATAACACAATGATAGAGCAACTCGCGTGCCGCTGCCTGTTGGTTCGAGTTTCGCCGCGCGAATGACACCGAGGTTAGGTTGTGCACGAAGGTGCTTCAGCGAAGGATCAGGAGTTTGGTCCTTTAATCGGTGCATTAATGAAAGGCTTAATTGCCATGTCTCGCAGTCCGCGGAAAGAGCGAGGAAGAGGCTTGTAAAATAAAGAAAGAAAAAAGTAAAGAATTTAGTAAGAAAATTGGACGTATTATAATATATAATAATACGATGAAAAATAGAAAAATTTTTAATCTTGTTTGCTGAATCTAAGTATTTAGGCTAATATAACTGTTATTTAATTCTTTCCATAATTTTGCAAGCGTAGAAATAAGTCGTAGAAGATATAAGTGAGAGGTTAAAATGAAGAGGAATTATAAATAACATGTGTCAATTTTAACCCCGAATTTAATTTCTCATTTCATCATCGACTTTCTACGATCGTATGACAATTGAACTGTGGTTGTTATAAATAATTCGTTCGGCATGTAAACGACAGCTTTCGACGAAAGTCCCGTTTCGGGAGGGAACGAAATGAAATAATAAAAGGCTCCTAAAATAACATCCGACATCAGATATCCGCTCGCGTTCTATAATTTCAACCGAATTTAATTTTTATTCCAATTGATCTATGCGATCGAAATTGAGCTAGCTTTGTCGGGATATAAACGATTCGAAGGGTGATAGGCGAAAAGAAGAGAGAAAGGGGAATTTAGCGAAGCTGTGTAAGATTACACCGTGTTGAAGTAACGATCGCGTGAACTTTCCTGTACCCTCTTCCTCTCGTGGCTTCCACCCCTTCGTACCACTATCGCCCTTCGCGCTTCCAGCATCCAGGCGTCAAAGGAGCGCAGCCACTGGCTAATTCGATAATGCATTTTCGGAGGGTGGTTTGAGGCGGAAAAGAGATAGATAGATAGATAGAGATAGAGAGAGAGAGAGAGAGAGAGAGAGAGAGAGAGAGAGAGAGAGAGAGAGAGAGAGAGAGAAAGAGAGAGAGGGAGGGAGGGAGAGTGAGAGCTTTGATTCGTCCAGCCTGAGATTACAGTGGAGGAAATCGGAAACCGAATTCCCATGTCGCGTATACCCTCCGACAGATTTAGACGAACGATGCGCTTCGGAAATTCGGCTGAATTCGGAAAACGCCGACGTAGGAAACTATCTACTACAACTACATTGTAGCGATTACATCGATACATTCGTCACCGCCGGGTGAACGACCTAAACGCTCGCGCAAAGAAAAACGCTGAGATAATAATAGACGTAAACACAACAGACAGAGCGAATAATCACGTGAATAGAGACCGAGAATTGTTAAAGCCCCGGATAGCGACATTTTCGGGGGAATTCTCGTTGCAGTCTCGTTTATAGCGATACACAAATACAAATAGTAGTAGAAGTATGCAAAGAAATGATATACATATTTTCCATTTTAATTCGCATTGAATAACTTCTACATTGCATCATTATATTTTTCATATACTTTAATTAATATTTTAAAATTAAAGTTAAATAAATTTTAAATTATTACTGGCATTACAATATTACTGGCATTATGCATAAATTAGACGTAAAAATGAATGTGACGCGTCTTGTTTATTTTATTTAAAAAAATTAAATTTCAGAATGCAAAATCCTAGGACAAGGAAATAGGGTTCACGGAATAAAAAATGGCATGTCCATGCGTCTGTTATTTCTAAAAATTAAATTATTTTCGCAAAATATATGCACACGCGTACAGAAAAAGTAAGACGGTTGCAAAATAAAACACCGTGTATCTTTCTAGTTTATTTTATCTCCAAAAATTAGAGCACACACAAGAAACGACAAAAAAAAAGAAAAGATCACTTCCATTAAAAAACAGAAGTTTGAAAATACGCAAAATATTAGCATTGCAAACCGCGGTATTTACTATATAAATATAATTAAATATAAAAATGTCTCAGTAATTATGATTATTATAGTCAATAACGCGTATATGTTATCGCATTTTACTTGTAGATTTTTCATGTGATAGTTGTGGCGTTTTCTATGATATTTGTTTTCTTTCGTGCGATATGAGTTTGGATGATAGGATCTGAATCTGGAACATGCATGATCATAGATTATTCGCTTTCCTGCAATCGAATCGTGAATTGCTCACTTGGTTCTTGCTCGTTAGCCTGTAATTGCCTCACAAAAAAGAGACCGTCGTTGTCATTGTTAATTATCGTGAAGCGCGAAATTGGACGTCTTGATATTAATTCTCTCGATTTGCGTTGCTTATAATTCATAATCTATGAAAAATAAATTTCTACGTCTTGCAATTTTTTAATAATAATTACGAAGTCTTATGTCTCGTGTCTTATATAACTTACGTATAACACATATTTATTTAGAATTAGATATTTTTAAATAATTTAAGTAGACATCTAATCCTAAATAAATATGTGATTATATTAAGTAAATAAGTCTCATTGGCACTATCTAAATAAATATTTTCTTAGATCTAAATATTTCCGGTATCTACGCCAATTAATACAGGGTGGGACGCGGGATGCATTGGCGCTCAGTAAAACATATCATGCGATATATAAAAGATAATTTGTCACTTACAGGTACGATGCGCAACAGCGGAGTTATAACTGATGCAGTAGCTACGTTGATCTGTAAAATAAAAAAATATCCAAGTTATTACGCAAGCGTTTAAAGTAATTATTATTTTAACAAGGAGATTATTGTAATGCACATTTTGAATTTTTTATTCATTTTTGAATAGATATTTACTAAAGTAATTATGTAACTATTATAAAAAGTTATTTTTAATTATAGGAACGATATCAAATTTTATAAATTAAAAATTTATTTCTCATATAAACATAAAAATCAGATTAATTTTAATATTTAAAAAATTCTATAAAATATAATATCAAAGATATTTCACAAAAATAAATGATTAATTCCATGCAAGAGAGTATATATCAAATGTTAAATAAAATAAAATATTACTCACCCCAGAGTTGCTCCGCCGTTGCCTGATGCCCTTCCCGGGCCTGCTCCTCCTCTCAGAATCCTTTGAATCCCATCCTCTATAATCAGGTTCCTCTTTAGATTTACACTTGCACAATATTCACTGGCGACCACACGGTTAAATCACGATCGCGTTCGAATTAATTACCGGCGTACCATGATCGCCGATACTTTGCATGGCACTCATGAAATCAATTAAGTAAGATGCGATAAACGTGAATTGTCGCGACTTGACTTTTTGCGAATTCAAACATTAAAAATACGACCGTCGGCTCAACAGGCTTTAAAGAGTAAAATTATTTTTATTTTAATTGAAAAATAGAAACTAATTCTCATTATTTTCTTTTACCGCTGTTTAATTTTATTTGCTCCATTACTTCATATATTCTTGATTTATTAAACTTTTATATTATGAAACGAGACATCTAATATTAGAAGCAAGATTTTACTCCTCTCGAAACGTACAAATTTGGAAGAAAATAAATAATAGATTGTAATTTATATATTAATCTTGTACCTTTTCAATCAGAATAAATGTTAGATTTAATAGATGACAGTAACCTATTCATCAAAATTAATTTGAGACATAAGAAATTCTCGACGTGTGTTTACTTTATAATGTGTCAAATATTTCGTGGCAGTGATGAATTGGTATACAGCACTCGCGGGCGTTCGTTTCAGCGGCAATACAGTACAATTTCGTGTTGTATACATAAAGTCACCTCGGTGTCTTCGTGCACCTTCGTGCACAACTTCCCCAGAATAATCGATACTTTTTCGCGCGAGAAAAAAAACAAGAAAGGTTTTAGCCATTAAAAAAAAGGAATAGAAAAGGGACAAGGGAAGTAAAAAGAGCTCGATAACAAAGGAACATATATCTCGCACGGGTGCGAGTAAGCGCGAAAAAACTTCTGTCGAATTTCACGATATTATACCTGATAACCAGATCTTGCGGTTCCTTTGCCCTGACATCCTTCGTATTCCGCGGCATACTCGTCCTTCAGTCCAGTTTAAACGTGCACGATGATACACTCTATAACATAATATTGCACATACACTGATTGTCGCACAAGTCTATGTACTTTTTAAATACGTGCAAAAATTATCTAACAAGTATCTCATGAGATAATAATAGTTAAACAATAAGATGTCTCATATTCACCATTCATTATTTAAATTCATTTATTTTAATAGCGTATTCTGGTAATTAATTCGAATTAAAAAATCAATACAATGTATAATCTCTTATTACTTTGATCATCTGTTACTTTCTGTTACCTTCACTGAGAAACTTTAATTAACGCATTAGTGTACCTATTAATTTATAAATTGCATTAACTGAGAGCTAGGCGTAAAATTTCGTCAATGTAATTGCATCAAATAGTTAGTACTACAAATATGATATAAATTCTTCATTGCTTTTCCCTTTAATTGCACGCTATTGCTAGAACGTATTCTATCTCAACTGCATGCCGACATTTTTATGCGACATAACTCGGTATTAAACGCAATTTTAATGTTTTATGGATTATATAAACAAACATTAACAGCGAGCGAAAGCACTTGGCGCGCACGACTGCAGGCTCGATAAAGCACACAACGCGACGCGGCGCGGCGGCCCGTACCCCTTCCAGAAATTATCTCCATTACCATCCCCGCGACGCGCCGCGCCGGCCGGCTCGCCGGGGTGTGTTTTCTCAGCACATACGCGCGACCGCTCCGTTAAGAGGCCGAGGCGGCGGCAGCGACGATAATTTCCAACGGGAATATTTTCCGAGGGATGAAACCGCCCCTAACGCCACGCGTGAGAGGGTGCCGAGAGTCTTTGCAGCCCCGCTCTCCCGGCGCGCGGCGGTGAACGCGCTCTCTCGCCCTCTCTCTTACATTTTCCATTATGTCCCACAAGATTTCCCGCGTCCTCGAGAATCCGCCCCCGCCACGCGTGTAAATTGGCGGCTTTCGTCGCGCGATAAGGTCGTCGGGGTGGCAGAGGACCGGGCGGGAGAGGGGAATTCGGTTTTAACCTCCCGCCGTCTCTTCCAACAGGTTTAATGGCGCGCCTATGAGGAGGGCGTTAAATTTTGTCACCGAGCACAAAGGGCCAAAGGGTGAGAGCGTATCGTTTAGCAAGCCCGAGTGGGTGCCCCTGAAATTTTCGTCCGTCACCCTCCTCGTCCTCGTCTCTCTTCCTCGTCTCTTCGAAGGTTCTTCACTTTAGGTGCTAACGATGTTACTGATAATTACGATTTTGCAAAAGGTGTCTCTCTCTCGTGAAATTCGCGAGTCACTTTGCGGAAAAGCTGAGGTTGCTAAGAATCATCGCGAAGAATTATCATCTGACTCGCAGTAATAACTATTAATACAGGACTATTAACGTAACTCTGCTATTCCACTCTGTAATAAAGTAAACTTTTATTTCTGTCAAACCAGAATTATCCGAAATTTTCCGAAATTCACTTGAAAGGGTTTAAGCGTCATGTGCGATCTTACGCGTCTCTCGCAAGTTTTTCAAGCGCGCGACTCCCCGTCTCGCATCAACAATGCCATTTCGGCTCGGTAATGCGAATCCGTTCGTCATTACGAACGTAACTCGACCGAGGCTGAGTACCGAATGTATACTGATGCGTTATTCCTGCGAGCCATGATTACTATAACGTTATCATTTGTAACCAGGCGGAACGGGCCTGGCTTTGTATACGTTGCCGCGCACAATTTCCCCGACTGTAATTAGCGCGCGGTCGCGAGATTGAATGTTCCTCGCGGCGTGAAATTCGCACAAACCGACTTTGATTAGAGTTTATTACGGGCGCGTTTTTACCACGCCCGTTGTTGTCAATTATCGCGTAATATAAAATGGATGGCGCGCGGATGGCGCGCGTGCGGAGCTTTCGTATATACGAGTTACCACCGTCGGCCGGCCTGAACAAAATGTTTAATCATTTCCCCGGATTGCCCGGAAACAAACAGGAAATGAAGCGCTCGCATCGTCGATTTGACGCGACTTCTAATGAAATTACGTATATATGTCAATGGAACACACGCGTCGCGCTCCGCCGCTTCGTTCGTCAGTTTGCAACTCAAAATTGCCATTTTTCTGAAATAGAGGGAAAATTCTCCCCGTTATAAAATAAAATCGTAAATAAAAACACTACTATGAATGAATAACAGAATACGCGAAACAGGACGGCTGACCATTGCAATTTTAATTCTTCTTTTTTGGGAAAACGACTAGATACCATTTTTTAATTACTTTTAATTATTCTTAATCACATTATTCGCGCACAAATAAATGTTCTACTAAAATTAAAGCTTGTTTGAACTTACGTGGAGAACAAAAAATTCAACTTCCTTCATTTTTTACGATTAACTCGCGAATAGTCGCTTGATTTTCACTCGCTTGAAAAACTACCGATATTTCGTATTCGATACTGACAATGAGAGAGAGAGACGAGTCACAGCTCGTATTCTCGGCTTCAACGTTCCGAATCGAAGTTCCGCTTTTAAGGTTGGCATAATCCCGGAAGCTCCCGGAGTCGGCGGCGTAAATATTTGCCATTCAAAACAGTGGGTGGACTTCGTTTAAATATCGATGACAGCGAGTACCGACGGGTTCGCCGTGCCGGTCCAGTGAAATATTGACCGATTTTTGCGTATTTGCTGTCGGAATGCGCGGGGAGAATGGTTGGGAAAATGTCGAGAACGCGCAATCGAAAACGCGCGCGACGTTCGTTCGGTCCGAAAATCCGATACAGACCGAGCTCGTTCGTTTAAATAATCTCTACATTGTATTTATCGACGTCGCTTTTTATCGGTCGCGACCGACGCTACGCGGCTTTTAAAAATCGAGAATTTTTCTCCCGATTACAATCGCAAATGCGTGCAAAGAGGTCATGGCTCGGTGTGCTTGAAAAATTTATGTCTTGCGGAATCGATCTCACAATTGTCTCGGGCGCAAGAAATGGATCAAATTCCTAAAGATGTCAACGTTAAAAAATTATTTGACGAGTCATGATAATAAAAATATTACACGATATATTTACTTAAAAAGTAGAGCTGCTATATATAAAATAAAATAAATTTTACTAAAAGAGACGAGAAACATTATCGCAGATTAATTATTTATGCTTTTTATTTGCTCAGAAACAGTTTTCTTAAAGTTTTAATTACAATTTCAATTTAATTAGAAATAATTTTAATACAGAATAGAAACGCTTGTTTTTATAACTTTAATACGCATCACACAATCCTTGGTTTGATTAATATAAACTCCAATTACGTTAACTAGCATGGCAGAGTTGGAATACTATAATATAATTTTAAGTTCGCTTCCTTACTTTTGCTAAGTTTACGGTAGCCGAGAAGCTCCTGTCGGAAGGGATAAAATCTCATCAAGAAATTTCGGACGGGTCGAAGCCTAAGCGCTTTCTCTCGTCATAAAAGAGCCATTAACAAATCCACGTAAGCCGTGGCGTATTCAACGCACCCCTTTTTGCGAACAAAGAACACCGGGCACAAATCGCATTTTGCGATCATAGAACGCACAATGAGAGATCGCGAAGTTCTCGCATTTTCACGCTAAATTTGTCCTGCGCGACAATGAGAATCGCCTAAACGGTCGCCTTTCTGTCCGTAGAATTCGGCCATTAGACACCATTGATGGATTAACCCCCACCAGAGGCCATCTCTGCCATCCGGAGTTGCCTTAAGTCCTGTCAGAGGGTCGTGCGGCGATTTTTTGAATATATTCACGCGCAAAACGGCGACCGTTTAAGGGCGCTATTGTTCGCCGGGTGAGAAATATGACGGCTGCTTTCCCATTCTCTCGTCTTACCTATTCCCGAATGTTCGGCATTTTCTCGTCTCTTTCACGTCTCAAACTCCTCGAATATCCTCGTTCGCGACACGTTAATCGGTGCTCTCTTACTCGCTCTTTTACTTTCGTGAATGCTGCTCCATTCATGAATGCTGTAATTTGGTCAGTTTGCTACAGGAAACAAGTACGTTCTTAATGGGAGGATCTCTAACATGTAACAAGACATACAAAAATATTGCAAAAATTTATGATCTTTCATTATAATTGATTCTGCTATATATTCTGATTGCTTTATTTTATACGTTGACGAATACGTCTTATTATATATGTATAAATTAATCGTCATTGATAAGTAAACTGAGAAAACGAATTCGATAGCGTAGATTCATCTTCCAGAAAGTCTCGGCGCGCTTCTTTCTGCGTTACATTTTACATCGTTGTGTGTTTAAGGTAACACGTTCGCGAACGTGCAAATGCGCGCGAGAATATTGCGACAGCACGCAAATGGGAACCAGTCGCGGAAATCGGTCGCTTAACTTGCCGGGATTGAATGTAAATCGTTACTTTGGCACTCGGCGCGGACGGCATCCGAAGGTGGGAAATTCGTGTTTCCGGTCTATGTGCAATCCTTCCCCACCTCTTTTCAGAATACGTGCATTACCAGCCGCAATAATGTCGCTCGGAGAAACGTAAGAGAGGCGAAATAAAGCGACCGACCAACCGCGCGCCGTTGCCTTTCTGCGGCGAAAAATGCGTCGTGTCTGGCAATATGGAAAATAAGAGCGAGCCGAGGTTGAAGTATGGCTGCAAAAGAAACGGCGTACTGTCGAAGGGGAGAAAGGATTGCGATATGACGGTAACAACGTTCAATCTGGGAAGGGCGAGACTTCGAGGTGGATGAATAATGAAAAAACGCCAAGTGTAATAGAATGGATATTTATTGCGAATCAAGGTTGTACATAACAGTTAAAATCATTTTGCGTGTAAAAAATAAACGGAGGAACGAAGAAATGTTCTTCGCCTGCGTTTTATATAGACGTTTTTTTTTTTCACTCTCGAGTTGCAGAATGATTGCAGTACTAAAAATTTTCCTCACTTGGCGTTTCAAAACCGCGGCGCCTGCAACTCACGCGTGCGGTACTTGCAGCCGGTAATCCTAAAAATGTTGCGCGAGCGTGCGCGTGCGGAAAAAGTGCTTTACGATCATCCGCGTACGTTTCCGCCGTGCATTGCGGGTCGAGCGAACGAGCGATAAAAAATTCGACCGCGTTATTCGGAGATTAAGTTGGCGCATTATATGAGCGCGCGCAATATACATATACTTTTATCCGCGCGCGAACGGTATTAAATCTCTCCAGGCGGGAAAGAGACAGCGAGCTGCGTTGCCTATTAATGCGGAACAAAAATCCAAACGGATGTGCCTGGAAAAAAAGAACGGGTGTTGCGAAGCGCCGTGGATACGGGACGAAGAGAGATAGAGAGCGACGGAAAGAACGAATGAAGTTACACGACGCGAGAGCGTTGCAGTAATCCCGTTAAAGTTGGAAGGGTGCTATTGTGATTACCGATTCAGAACCAATTTGCAGCTGGATCGGCCTCGGCGTCCTTTCGTGCGCGTGTTTTCCCTCGCATTAGGGATCGGGGCGATTTATTCGACGAAAGCGCGAAGTCTATCGTTTTAGAAAGGGATGGGAGAGTGCTTCGAAACACGAAACATTTCCAATTAACACACGAAATGAAATGGTTTCGCAGTTTTGAGCAATTGACAATTGCGCGGTTTACGATTTATGATTTAATATAGAAAGGCCGTTTTCGTAATTTAAATTCGTTACGTCTTTGAAGATTCCCGTGACATTTACAAATCTCAAAGTTTTGATTCTTAAACACAAGAATCCCGGCGGGCGCCGCGCGCCGGTTGGTTTGTAAAATGACCGCTTAACTCCGGAGAAATTAGAATTCATCGCGCCGGTCCGAATTAAAGTCGCGAAACTTTTTAATTTCGTAATATGTAAATTAGCCTCTGCGACGCCGTGTAATTAATTCCGGGCGCGCGTTACACACGTGTACGTTACACACGCGTCGGTCCGGCGCCGGTTTTTCCTCCCGCGAAAAAAGTCGTCTGCTGATGAAATTTTTACGCCGCTGACCACCGCCGGGGATAAAAACCCCGAACCTGCGAGGGTCCTCGTTCCTTCCTGTTCCGCCATTTCCAAAAGGATTTTCTCAGGATGCACACGAAGTATCATGACTATGCCACACACGTAACATAAATCTGAATTGTCCGAGTCTTTCCACTTTTTAAATTTGCAGCTATAATGTTGCGATATATTAATATTACGTTATAATATATATGTTAAATATTTTTAATATCATAAAACTTTGTACATATAATAAATTTTTATAATATTAAAGATATTTGTTTCGCAATAAAGATAACTAATGTTAACGCTATCTCGACCCAAAGCTCCCAAAAAGCTTCTCTCTTCTTTCGGTTACCGTTACCATGCATCCCCGCTCATTTTCGCTGCGGCTAAAATAATATTTCACGTTTCTATCTCGCCTCACCGTATCCCTGGCATTGATCAGTCCTTTCCGACGAGCTACTGAACCGCGCGCGAGGTACATAGAATATATATAGGGTGTATACACTTCGATGAATATTATCGATCAACTCGACGCGACGACGGTCACGCGGGGAAACGTACGTTCCAAAACGCTTTTGGGAAGTTCAGTGTCGTCGGCGTCGTTTGCAGGACGCGATAACAACTTTGACGTTATCCTTGCATGGCGAGAGTATATAACAGGTACACTAAATTGAAGACCCTGTTTATTCATGAAGAAACATTAGGGGTGGGCTCATCTAAATGCACGGCGAACGAGGGACGGGCGACGGCGGATGCGTGTGTACGAGAGTTGTCGGAACAATCGAAAATATTTCCCTTCTGATACTCGACTCTGTCTCTTTGTCTCTCTATTCGGTTTCGCCCCTCTCAGAGATATCCCCTGAAACAACCAACCAACCGCTCCAACGACTAGCGGAGAGACAAGACGCATTAGTTTTGAAAGCGTCAGCGCGAGCTGTTTCAACGGCATTACGTATGGAGTGCGTAGATAATGTAGACGAACGCTTACGGGTAGCAAGGAGAGAGGATGAGGAGAGATAGGACTTTTCCGTCGTAATACGATCGGCAAGGGCGGAATGGTGGCGGTGCAAGGGTCGCCTGGTTGGCCTGGTAACATCTTGCGCTGATGTCCCGATACACCATAAATTATTATATTCATATTATATTCAGATTCGTGTGCCACCCCTGTCGTGATTCCGTCCCGGGTGTGGGCTGCTACGCGCTGCATCGCGCCGCGCCGGCGTGTTTCGTTTTTGCAAGAGGATTTATCTCCCGCGGCTCGCACTCGATGGAACTGATCGCGACTACGTGACTACGACTCGCCGTCGCCATTATGTGCATTCACGCGACGAGACTGGCGTACGAAATGGTGCCTTTTTGCTCGATGCGCTGATGCTTGGTTCGTGGCGGGATAATTAGCGGATGCATCAATAGTTTCTCGATTAATCCTGCTCAATAGACGCGTTAGAATTATTTATATCGGCGCGATTAATTGTTTAAACAATTTGAACCAGTTTTTAACAATTTTTAGGGAAACAAAAAGAAATTGATTATATTTCTTTCAATATTTGTAACATTTATTTTGGACTACTTATTAATATATGAAGAAGGTACAACTAGAAATCCACAGTTTATTGAGATGTACAGATACAAATACTAATATTTAGAATCGCCATAAAGATATGAAACTACATTCAGTTTTATCGTACAAATTTCCAGTTCAGACAGAATCAATAATTGTCATTAACAAAGATAAAGAATTCTCTTTCTTCATTCTTCGTCATTTACATGTTAACAAAGTCGTTTACACACATGAGCATGAATTCATCTGGTCGGTCACAATCGGATTTATCTTATTATGCAAATGAAATTCTTACAGACGGGTTTGCGGAAGGAAGGAGATTTTTCGTTAGACTGAAGTGACGAATCAGGACGAGGGTGATTCCTCGATATCGCCCGTCATTGTCAGTCCCGGGATTTCTTGGCTTCCGCCGTTTGCTCGTCTCCATTTTGCCCTTCCTCCCCGTATACTTTTACACCACCGTCATTGTTCTCGCGACTTCCTTCAGGATTCTCACGTGCTCTCGCGACCCTCATCATCCTGACATCAATGCTCCGAGGCATCGCGCTTTTCTACGTGTACACTGTACGTACATCCCGCACGGCTACGCGACTTCGATATTATGAACGTGAATGTCCGCGCCTCAGGCTCTGTCTCCCCGCTCTGTATTGGATGCAGCTAATATTTTGATCCGAGATACGTGCTCGCGATGCTCAAAGAAGCGCCTCATGGACGAGGATTACCACCATGGAAACAGAATTAAAAGGTCCGCTCCGATTCCGAGCGACGGAAAACGCGAAGCGAGAGGCATTAGTGTCATAAGGTCCGCATTCACGTTGCTCGTTCAACGCTGAATGTGGTTTTCATCTTGCTTACCCTACATTCTGCAATGAAAAGCAGTGATCTCCGTGTGTCGAACAAACTCGGAATCTAGTGGTCTAGGTCGCATCCCGAATTAAATGCGAAGTTATATAAAGAGACTATTACATCCTATTCGCAGGGATTACCAAGAGATATAATTTATATCAGAAAATGTTATATATGTCTGTTTTCGCTTAGATGAATGATGAAAGTTAATTTTTATTAAAGTCTGAAAAAATACATAGCAACAGCTATTAATTATGCAAACATCGTCAAACATTTCTCTTTCGACTCGATTCTTAATTCGTCGATCGTCTATCGCCTCGTTGAGCATTCCTGATGAAACGAATGTGCAATTCGTACGAGAAACTCCTTATAAGTCGTTCATCGGGTTCGTTTCTCGCCTCGTCGATAAATTCAGCTTTGCGAGTGCGCTACCGCGAAGCTACGCGAAATTCACCGGCGATCGATCAACGTCGAATGGAAAATGGGCTCGCGTGCCTCGCGACGAAGTTAATAGCGCTTCTCGCCGACGAAGAAATCGCCGAAAAACAAGCGCCGTAGAACGAGAGGAGGCGAAGGAAGCCCGCACGGCTCGCCGCCCTCTTCGTCGGCTTCGCCAGCCGCGCGAAAACGTGAAAACACTCATTAACGTCTTTTGCGCAGTGTATTTACCGTGCTCGAGTACTGTGCGTCGTGCGGGCGGTTCCCTGAAAGCACAGACACCTACCAGCCAAGCAGCCTGCAGTCTTACGTGCAAAACGCGCTGCGTCTTCGAAGAGTTCTTTATCGGCACAATTTACTGCAACGTGACTATCTATACGCGAAAGAAATGCTGAGAATGTATTTCGAGAATCTGGAGCGATGAAGTTATATTCAGAATGCTCTTTGATCTTTATGAAACATCGTGTTCAAGAATAAAACGTCCGACGTTTCTAGCGGAGTTTCACGGTAACGTTTGTTCGTTATGGATAATTGCTGATTGTAGCTACGGAAATTATTCGTCAGAAGTAATCGATACTTAGCCGATCGATACGTGAGATACGCTCTTCCCGAGAATGACATGTAATTATTTATTCGTTCTATTTTGGGAAACATATACATTATTCGAAATATCAGAGATCAAAGCGTTTGTGGCATTATTAAAGCTGTTGCCCTTTGATCGACTTTTCGACGTCGAGCTTTGAACAAAATTTCACATTCGATTAAATTTTCATTAAGGAAACATTATAAAATGAATTAAAGGACGCATAGATAAATTAAATACATTCTGCATATCAGTCCCAACGCTTTAATCGTCGTCGAAAATATCGTTGAAACATCAACAATAACGAGATCCTTTCATATGCAACTCCACGTCATCCTCGTTTGCCTCGGAAAGTTTGCCGGCTCGAATAGCAACCAGCAGAGGGAAAATACGTGGCGCAGGGTGCAGAAAGGGGTTCAGAAAATTAGGCGGTCTCTGCAGGGGGAGCGACTCATCCCGAATAACGCCGACGCGTTCTCAAAGGAGGCACGAGCAATAAGGTACCGTGGGTAAGAGACACGTCTGATAATCCTCTCCCGGCTACGAGACTGTCGCATAATCTTTCGCCCTCGTCCGCCTCTCTCCCTCGTAGGAAGTCGTTCTGTTTACCATTCTGAGGACGTCTTTAATATATAACGGGCAATTTTCCCACGCTCGCTACGCCGTAAACTTCCTCAAGAAATTGGATGTTCCGAAATAGAGGGAAGGAAGCACAGCTTAAGGCGGGAAGGAAGAGATAGAGAAAGAGTGAGGGAGAGGGGGGGTGGGATCTTTTCTGAAAAACAGAAATTGCGATTCAGCTGTCAGGACTTCATAATCCTCGCGTAGTCCGCGTTCCTCCGTCGATTTCGTGTACACATGTATCTCGAAAAGGGCGATGATCCCGGCAGTATGCGCTGGGAGGGGTGGCTGAAAGTCGTTTTAATATCTGACCTCGTTGCAACCAGCGTCGACCGACCGAAACTTTGCGACCCTCCTCCCGTATAACATCCCCTGCTCCTGTTTACCACCGAGCGAACCGCCGTTTCTCCCGTCCCCGTTCCCGCCGTGCCGCGTTCTGCGGTAAATGCGCCAGGAAAATGCATGGCGCGTCGTTAGCCTCCGTCGAGCCGGTAAGTCAGGTTCGTTGGTTAAGTCGCTGGCAACTTTCGTCTCCTTGTTGTCCCAATTTGCGGCAGCTCCTACGGGGAATTATAAGCTGCTCTCTGTCATTTTTGCGGAATATGGCAAGAACGCTAGAGAAGTTTCGGCGTGATAACGTTCGGAAGTTCACTCAACCGATCTAGAACGGATCATTCAATTCCTCGTAGGTCCTGAATGCACCCAGGTGCACTTGAGGCAAGAGATCCATTAGGATATCTTTGAGTCGCAGTTTAATAATGATGATCTCTTTAATCTTGAATTCACATACCTGAGTGACATTTGAATAGGTTGAGCGTTTAAAGGACGAATACTAATCGTATTTTTTTTTCACAGTTAAAAATATTCGTTGTAGTATTGGTATCGACACGCTAAATAATATCATTAAGTTTGATTAACGTTGAGTGATATCCTGACTTGTCATAATTATTTATCTTTTCTGAAAAAGTAGGATATTTTGATTTATGTTCTTTAAACCAAGATTTATGCTTTAGCAGTCATTCTGCTTAAGTATTGTTTAATACACGTCGTTATGGCATTTATCTTGCTTATACTTTGGCGTTGAAAATCGCTACGGGAATGCACAGAATGTTAGTTTATACGGGACAGGAGCAGGCAGTGGTGCGAGAGGGTTAATACTCTGGAACGCAGGTGTGCGTGAAACATACCGCCTGCGTTTAATTTCTCTGCGTAATACCGCAGTAAAGTAGCTGGACTGTAACGGATTGTTGTACCCGAGTCGTAAGCTGTTGAGAATCCGTCATACGTAAATATAATAATAATAATCTGAGAACGTAGATAAACGCAATATAATTAAAGCGAATTTCATTGAAGCTGCGGATAAACTATCGAATACGAAACACTAAGCTCCTTTCCCTAAGCTTTTTGCACACGAATCTGCGATAAAATTAATTGTTATAATAATTTTAACAAGACGAGTATCGAGTTAATTATCATCCTTCTAAGCATTTCTACGAGAAATATCGATCTGTGTAAAATATCGCGGCGTTACACTATGACTCCATCCATTATTCCCATTCATTCTAAATGCCACGAATTGTCTTTTTTATATTTTATTTCTATTACTTCGCGTATGTCGTACTTTGACACGTCGCGTCGCGAGTAAATTTTGGCGTACTTTCACGGCGTTGACGCAAGAGAGAGAAGGGGGATTTCATCTACGCAGACAATGCAGGCTGCATCGCCGCCGGTTGAGGACTTCGTTGACATAGTTCGCATGCCAGCCGCACTTGGGCCGTCGATCCTCCGCCTTTCTTGCAGATACCCGCGTCTCTAAGCAGGTTGACGTGCCACAGCCTCATTAGGGATTCTTAGGAACGCGCTCGCGCGCGAGAGACAAACGTCAGCCCCCGATCTCCCCTCTCGTCGGAAATATCGGGAGGTGCGCTCTCGGGATTTAGCACGCAGCTGTTGGTACCATCGACGAGCCCCGAGGATTATCGCGGATAATCTCTCACTCCCGCCGTCTCTCCTCGGAGACTCTTCGCTGGACCTTGGGAAATATATGTATAATGATGTAAATATGAGCGTCGCGTGCCGGCGATCAGTGCGTATCTCAAAACCTTCGTTTCGAGCTATTGATGACACGGTTCCGAGGAATCGTTTCACCGTATTGTTGGTATAAATGAGAACAAAAAGGGTTACTTCATGTCTGAATTTCGAGTACATAGATTTTATAGCGTTAAATTATAATTAAATATATATAACATTCTTAACTTATGTGCATTAAGAAACATATATTAATTTCCAATTTAAACGCTTTTTCAAGAATTATATATAATATAGCTTGGCTCACACAAATCACTGATATTGATTATTATTTTGAGATCTCGCGTATAGCCATTGCGCACACCGTCCTGAATAGCGAAACGCTTCTCGATTTTATCGCCGTTATTCGCCTCGCTTCTCTGAGATATAGCGGATCAATAATAAATATAGAGCAATCTTTCTAATGTACCGCCGCGCGGGAGCTCTCTCGCGATCTCGAGGATCGCTGTTTGCGATGTACAGCGAAGTGATCGTACTCTCGTAAATTCTATTCAATCGCGCTGATGCGGGATGAAGAAGGATGCGGCCCGTTTTGTTTTCGCGAGGCTTGGGGGTGGAGTAAAAGCATGTGGAGAAATCGATTTGTAGCGTTACGCCGAGCTGTCGATGGTCAATTCGGGCGTGGATAAATAAACATCTCGAAGTAGGGACGAGAGCAAGCTTGCTGCCACCGAAACATTCTATTCTTCGAGTGGTTTTCAGAAAGGTAGACGATTTATCATTCAACGCTTTAAGCATTAAACTTTTCATGGATTTATATATACGTTTTTATTTACTATAAATAGATTATTAGATAGAGGGCTTTTTGGAAGAAGATAGAAAATTTCAAAAAGCAAATGCATTTTTGGTAGAATTTTTAGCGAACAAATGTAATTGAATTGTAAGTGTTGATGACCTCGAATAATGCAGATTGATTCAATTTAATATAATATTTGTACGTGTATGTGTATATCTGTGTCTATGTG
The DNA here is from genome assembly GCF_030848805.1 of Temnothorax longispinosus. Classification (NCBI taxonomy): domain Eukaryota; kingdom Metazoa; phylum Arthropoda; class Insecta; order Hymenoptera; family Formicidae; genus Temnothorax; species Temnothorax longispinosus. Next base: position 5,511,408 of record NC_092368.1, read on the forward strand.
AGAAACAACTATTCGCGTTTTCTTGAAACGCCGTTCACGTCGCAAGGGAGCATTTCGTTGGGTAAAAACTCGATTAGAAGTTTGAAGTTTGTCGAGACAACAAGTTTAGCGATCGAAAGCAATTCCCTTTAAATCTTTCGCAAAACAAATCGCGCATCTAATGGATTCTACGTTAATCGTCTTTACCATGTCGTTAACTTGACGCGATGCGCGCGTAGCTCGCCTGGGGCGACGCAACGGTCATGCCCAGTAAAAGGAGCGATCGACTTTAGGCTCATTAGCAACGCACCACCCCGAGTCAGTTACCTTCTTTGTTATCTTATCTACCAGATCCTCACGGCTAGAGAAACAACGTCAAATCGGATTATTACCCGCAGTACTTATTCGCGCAGTAATTGTTATTTATAATAAAATAATAGTTGCTCGTGACTTTATCTCTTCAGAAACAAGATATTTTATTTCTTTTTTAACTTACTTTTTTGCGATACACTGTTTATGACGGAGCATGATCCTAATAATAAATTGATAAACTGTATAACTTACATAAACTTTAAAATCTTAGAAGCACGTCGTGAGTTTTAAAAGATAAAAAATTGAAAGTTGAAAGAGTGAAATTGTGAAGCAGCATATGTGTGTAATAATAATTTGAATGTATAATAATTTTTATATTTTTGAAAGACTAAAGATCGCAGAAGCATAAGAAGGTTTTTGATCGCACCCTCGTTTAATGGTTACCAATAATCGATTTAACACGTGTCCCGCTGATACTTCGCGGCGCACCGCCACCGCATCGTACGGAACGCAAGAACAGCTATCGATAAATTCACGCGGCACGGTCTCGCCCCCCTGTCTCGATAAATTATCCCGAGGGATGACAGAGACATTATAATCCGAGGGTCTAATAAAAAGGTTTGGAATTCTCTGTCGCCGGTGCGCCGCGCCGTGTCGTTACTTAGCAATAATTCGCGTCCGCTAAGAGAGGCTCAGAGGAGCGTGCGGGGATCCGTGGCGAGAAGGGAGAAACGTTGGAAAAATGAAGGGATGAAAGGGCGAGGCGCAAGGGAACGAAGCAGAGCGACGCCCTCCAGCACGCGTGTCGCGCGTATGTGTCGTTGGGAGGAGCCGCGTATCCTGCAGATGCCGACCAGAAGAATTTGGACAAAGCTGCGGAATCGTCACAATAGACGCGAGCGCGCCTCGACTCGGCCCACTCGGTTCCCTCTTGGATGATTTATCGGGCGCTATTTGTGTGTAATACCGCGAACACAATCGCCGTCTGGCCACGTCGATGATCTTCCGGAACAGAGAACGATCCGAGCGATTTTCATGAATTATGTCGAGCCGTCGAATGTTCGTTTGAAAATGACCACGAAGAACGGAGGAGTCGATAAGATCGATCGTGTCGCTTGTGTGCTAACAGCGCTGGGAATCCTCGGCAGAATTTTTTTGCAAAAAAAAAGCCCGAGTTGCAGAAGATGCAAATCGATTTTGGGACGATAATACTGTTACAAGACCGATCGTATCAAGAAGATCGTACGAAATTGAAAGAGCCGAGGGTCAGTGGCGTTATCGATTCCGCAGTACTTTCCGACTGGTTCCGAGATCCTGGATTTTTCCTTCCGCGACGCACATTTCTCGTTCGCGAGCGACGAGCGGTGGAAATCGTCTGGGCAACATGCCCGTGCCACGTGGTGCGTCTTGTAACAGAATTCTGCCGTTCTACGGCAGTGGGCGCGGGCGCGGGCGCGGGCGCGGGCGGAGGAGTGACGAGGAGATTTTCTCGAGTTTCAGAATCTAGCTACCGCGCTCCGTACCTAGCTACCGCTCCCCGGGGACCTCGGGACAGGTGGCTGAAGTCTCAGACGAGACCCCACGCTTCAGGAAGCGTCTCAAGCGTGCCGGTACGCTCGCTGTTCTCCTTACATACGGGGAACGACTTCCTCGGTAACATGTGGTTGTCGTAAAAGCGACGATCATCCCGCAGGAAGTTGCCCGGGATCTCTGGGACAAATTCAAACGCGAGAGCGCGTCGCAGAGTTAAATGCAGCCTTGATGACTCCACTAACGTACATTAGCGGTTAGGCGCGTCCTACTTACATGCACGCATATGTACGAGCGACTGCACTCGCGCATTCCCTCTGCAGTATGTAGATCATAACGCAAATTACGAATTCTACGCTGTATAAGCGTTTGCATTTTGTAGTAATTATTGAATACGAGGACGCGTGCAGCTTAAATCTTAAATGCGAACGTCGATATCATGGTTTTGGAGCGGCCGATTATGTTTCTCAAGATTTTCTAGTTTCTGATTTAGATAGTCTAATTCCAAATTGAATATCTTTCTTTAATTTGCGAGGAAAATTAATTTTTGATATTAAATTACATATTTTTTGTTACCTAATTAAATTCACTAAATATATTCTTTGGTGAATTTAATTATTTTATCTTAATTATATAGGATTTATTTTTATGCTTCAAACTTATCTCGTTTTTCGCACGAGAACATATATAGTTTTATACTGAAAAGCGTTGAGGCACGCCATCGAAATTTCCAATATCAATTATATGCAGTTCGTGTGCTCCACGACATAAAGATGCAATTACGTCCGTATCTTTTTGAATGGATCCTTGGTGCAAATTGCAAGCGTCCCTTTCGATCGCGCAAAGCGGTATCGGATAAAAACTGTAAATGAAGAGCGCCGCGTTATCTCTATACCAATCAATCCACTCGTTATCGCCGCGGCGGCCGAGAATTACCTCGCACGCGCGCTCATTGCAACGCGAGATTCGCAATTCTGTCCGTGAAATTAGCCTCGTCATGCCATGCATAATTGTCCCGACGGACGCCCGGTGAAAGCCCGTCAGAATTGCGCCATTGCGCTCTCCCATAAACGCGAGAGCAAATGCGCGTTTTCTCTCGCAGTGTATTAATAAAGGCCTCAATGAATTGGTCGCCCGTTTCGCTACAATTGCACACACATCAATTCCATCAAGCCACATTGCAACGGCCCGATAAAGAAACTACATGGCGTTGCCGCATCACAGTTTCCTGAAACGGTTGAAACATTAATCTAGATCGTTTTAGAGTCTGCATTAACAGGAACAATTATACAACTTGATGGTTGTGCGTTTGTCATTTACCCTTAGTAATTTGCTTCTAAATTTGCTAATTTTTTCACATTTTCACCGTATCGCATACCCTGACATATTTGGAGTATAATGAAAATTGCATATGCGTGGCGTGTGCTTTATGTTTTTTTTTACTTTTATCATGATGCGTCAAATATGAAATAATCGATCCCGAATATTAAAAACATGCAATATCGCTGGTACTACAAAGTTTAATCTGCTAATTGAAATTTATACAAAGCACGCGGACCGCGAATATTTTACGAAACTGACTCTCACAGTGTTTAGTAAACTCCCTCTCATAGTCATTAAGTAATTAAATTCTTTATATACAGCTTTGATATTTCGGAAAAGTGTTGTCACCATGTGACAAATTAATTCGTAATACAAAAACTCGCCAATTTGTAAATGATTCCTAATGTTTGCTCTCAGATTATACACGTAGTCTCAGGTGCCATATTCGTTCAAAAGAAAACTTCCTCGTTATAGGACACCGTCATTTATCAACCGATCGTCAGGATTGTAACTTAGAGCATTGCTGAAAGCTAACGTCGCTCCAGGAAGTGTTAACTATTTGTAAGTTTGGGCTCTGGCCATATGGGAAAGATCATTGGTGCAAGAAAACGCACGATGTGACTTTCGACTGCCACGTGCTATATTGACCATATAGTCGAACCATAGGGTACGTGACGGAGAGTCCTATTATATTTGTTAAGTAAAAGTCACGAAGAAGTAGACTTCATCAAAATATAATAACATTAAAGGATAATAAATAATTTGGTTCTGCGCCAAACTTTTATAGGAAAAAAATAAAATGTTAATTATTTTTATATTATAAAAAACATGAGATTTAATATTAAAGTTTATGTTAATTTATTCTTGTTTTAAGAGATACATGTATGACTGTTATTTCTTTAATTATGAAAATATATTTAATAGCTAATAACAATAAAAAATTTTTATATCGTTGCTTAGTAACCGACAGTGCAAAAGGATTATTTGAAATGTTTCGGAATGTTTCTAAATCTTTGAATATACGTACGAAGAGTTAAATTCGCATTTTTGCGGCAAAGCGAGAAATAATTACATCGTATCGCAATAAACACGTTCTCGGTGTTCACGTTTTCTCTTTTTACCGCGACTTAGAAAAGGCAAGTGGAAATTTCGCCCAACTTAAGGGATAAGATATTCCTGAATATATAGGGTTCATGTACCTAAAGGTTCAAAAAGAAATCGCTGCTGTTGCTTAAGCCACAGCCGCAACAACGACGACGACGACGGCAACAAAGCGCATCGCTGCTGCAAGGTAACGGAGCAACGCCCGAAGCTCTCGAAATTCCCGAATAGTTTTCGTCCATCTTCGCGCTTGCATGGCGGAATTAGAGTGGCGGGAAGCGATAATCGTGGAATTTATGGGCGACTAAGAGGCAGCTAATAAACGTTAATTTAACGAAACAGTGGTGCGCCGACTTTCGGCGCTGTTCTCTTCGACGACGGCAGCCAGCGGCGGCAGCGGCCTGCGGTACGTAATATCCGAGAGATCCGCGTGTAATTAGCTCGGGAGCACGAATTAACGAAAGGAAACGAAATGGCCTGCGCATGTGGAAAATACGAACCTCCACGAAATCGAAACCACCGTCTCTCACGAGTATTTTCCTCGCGTATCAGATATACGCGATGTTACGTGAGATTTGTCGGGCGTACTTTATGATGTTACGATGAAGATATGAAATCTCAAAGTGGTTTTTTTAGATGGTGTTAAAAATAAAACATTAAGTAAATTGCCAATTTTCCGGTACTGATAAGTATCTTTAATACAAAAGCAATGTTTGCTTTTAACGGTAGATACTATTATTCTTGAATTTATCTTCTTATGTCTGAGAGAAGATAAATATTTTATAAAACTTATCGCAAATACACTTATACGTGTTATCGATAGGAACGTCTTCGTAATATTTCTTTCATATTGGTCTTTCAGTTTTAAACGAAAAGATAAGATTTATTGCTACCATCTTAATTATCATAATAAATTTGGGTTTTACCGGAAAAACGACTACGATATGTACCAATATATATTTGTCGAGATTTGCGACTAAAATAAAGCAGTTAAATATTTTTTTTCCGAGACTTTTAGGAGATTGTGCTGTAATATCAGTGATGGAATTTTATTTACCTCGCGGAGAAGGCATTTCGTAAAAGCGAAATACGGGAATTGCGCAAGAAACTTTATTCTCTCAAGTGATGCATCTATTTTAAATATGAACGCGAAAATGTTACGCCACTCTGTGTTATTAAGACACTAATGAATGTTTCAAGAGAAAATGCCACGGCGTCTGCAATTTATACCGTAATCCAGCAAGAGGACGTTATTTTTATTATTTCTGAAGAGGATGTGAATATGCATTTCGCGCTACAGCACGAGAATATTTGATGCACCGACCGCGCTATTATCGTGTGATTTTTATGGTTACAACAGACCCGGCGAAATCCATTTATTGCGGTAAAAAGTCAGTCAGATCCACATGCTACGTTACAATAAGAAGTTAAACGTGTTTTCACTGCTCTTTACGGTTACACGCGAAGCAATGAAATCTACATATACTGCCGTAAAACGTCGGTCGGTCGGGGAACCACCCACTACCGTGATATTCTCGCGGGAATATTTCCGATCAGACTCGCTGCGAGAAACGAGGAACGTCGTTGCGGTGACACACACCCTGTTTCGAATTAGATTTACGACACGACCGCAAGGTTCTACAGAGTTTCACTGTAGAACCACGCAGTCTCCTCTCTTTCGCCACCGTGTCAGTAGGGACTAGCGGACCGTTTATGGCAGTCAGGATCGTAAATAGCGTTGCCGCTGTTTGCTCGTTCGTCTCGTAACGTGGCTCGTTTCGCATCCACGATCCTAAATCACTCTCGGCCGCTACTTGCATCCGTCCGCATCAACAACGGATGAACGGTGATTACGAGCGAGGCGATTGTCACGGACAAAAGGGGTTGACAGCTCGTCCGAGGGGTGGGGTGGTGCCGCAGAGTGGACGAGCCCTGCGGATCGAAGGAGCTTCTTCGGGGACTCACGTTGCACGCTGTAATCGTTCCGCTGTTGCAAGAGGAATCGTTTGTCGTTCTGTAAGAAAGACGTGTCTCCCTTCGGGGGATCTTAGAATGGGAATGGAATTTATAGAAAGTAGTCGGGGTAATTTATGATCGTAAGTTTTTAATTTCGCCCGCGGCGGCGTTGAAAACGTAAATGTTTTCCGAAAGGGAAAAGGAAGACGTAGGTTTATAACACATTGAATCTAGATTTTATTACATTTTTTATTGAACGACGTCACATGTGGTAACAATGCATGTATATTTGTGACTCGGTTGATGTTCTCTGTGACGCGTGAGAGTAAAAGATGCAGGATGGTTTAAAGCTTGCTTTTATACTTTATATAGTGAGATTATTGGCAGATAAAAAACAAAATGCTTCTTTGACAAATGTTTTAAAACGCAGATAGAACTTTCTGCGAATTTAATAATATAATGAGGTCATTTCACAATTAATTTTATATAAATTTCTATGCTTAAGTAAAACATTTTAAGACTTTATTACGAGAATACTTAATCTCAGATATTGAGAATTAGCGTATAATAAAATCTTTCTCAAGACAAATCGGTTATTGATTAATTACAAAATTACATTCTGACTTGAAGAACATATTTGCAGATGTTTTGTAATTTATAGTGTATTTAGAACATAGTGATTAAGAATATCAGCTGAATCGCACAGAGTGACGTTGATTCTGTCGGACATATTTCGAGAAAATGTATTTTGGATCATTCTTGTCTCGGCAAGAGCGACGATCCGGAACGCAAGCCTCGCTACAACGTTCCCTTGATAAATAATGAAATACGCGTGGCTCAGCAAGTCGCGTGGGGTGGAAGTGAAAAATGTCGGGTGCCCAGCGAAGACCATTCGCGAGCGTCGCGCGCTCGCGCGAATGCGAATGACGCGAGGGATGACGGGGACCGGTAACTTGCGAGTCACGGCCATCATTTTCCCCCCGAGGTGTGCCGAAAGCTCTCGCGGGGATAATAAAGGTCTCTGGATGCTGCCGATACAATTTCGATGTCCCCGCCGCGCCGCCTTTGAGGGACGATCGATGGGCTTTACGTTTGGGCTTTGCGAAAATCGATATGTCTGTCGCATGACGAGAAGTAAGGGTCGTATATTTCTCGTCAATTCTTTCGACTTTGCAATTTCATGTTAAAAGAATAACGAGTATGAAAGAAAAATAAATTTCATCTATTTTCTTTCAATTCTTTAATTAATATCGAACGATTAAAATCTCGATATTTATATATTTTATAATATTCCGCGTATAATATTCCGACTCATATAACGTGATTTCAATTGGTAACATCACAGATCTCTTTTCGTGCCGTTTACGATATGATTATTATTTTAATTAATTAATTTGATGTGGAGTAACTCTTTGACGGAAGTGTATGTGTACGGATGGAAGAGGCGAATTTAATGAAAGAATTGAAAAGTGTTAGTACCAGCGGTGTTTCTAAAAATATCTGGATTCTGAAAAAAGAGCTAAAGCAATTAATATTAATATTAATTATATCGCGAATTACTGCCACGCAGTATATATCACACAGATTCTAAATGATGATTGTGAATAATTAAAGCCTGCATCATTATCAGTTACGCATTGCGATTCGCGCGAATTCAAATTTGATAAACAAACATGACGGGAGGAGGGTGGATGGTGCGCGATCGACATGTTGGAGAAAAATAAGTAAATTATGCGGAAATACTCCAGAAATAGAACGGCGGTAATTAATTCGGACATCAAACGGTATCGCGGATTACGCATCGTTCCTCTCTTCATGTTTAATTTATGCTACTGATAAAACGAGATGAATACAAGCATTGACCGATTAAAAGCATAAAATGCCGCGTTATCATTCATGGAAATCGTATTGTAATCTCGGTAAATCGCGGTTTGGTAAGCAAATGCTGCGTTGGTTGTGCTGCATTAAGTATCCAGCTATATGACATTGTTAATGATCACATATCCGAACATTATATCTAATTGTAAATACATTATCATTTATCTAACTATATGTTTTTGCGTATCCCGAGATAAACCATATTTTTTGACAGATCGAGTTAAGAATATTGAAGGTTTTTAAAAATTTGGAAAGCAGACAATATTTCAAACATTGTTTTTGATGCCACGTATATAGATCAATAGAAAACAGAAATCGTAGAAGATTAGAGAAGTGATTAGAGTAATGATATGCAGTTCTGCTGTTGAGGAAAAATCTCTTTAAAATTCAATGTATGACATCACTGTCTTACCGACAATACATGCGTTAAGCGTCAGTATGCATGTTCTGTCCGCTGATAAACCAGTTCATCGATAACTGGTCTCTATGTCGTTAATTCGAGCGCTGTAAAAGCGACATTTAAGTATCTCGTCGGCATGCTTCACACGGTAGTAGCGCGTAAACTCATCCCGACGGGGGACAGACCGGAGGGGGTACGCGGGGAACCGACGTAAACCGATGAGGCGCTAACGCGAATTGCCGGAATGTTCTCTCCGGCGGTTGTGCCGGAGTAAATGAGGGCAGGCAAAAAGAGAGGGTCAGAAACGAGCTGTCCGATCGTTCGCCCTGGCTTACGTACACTCCGATGCATTAATTCGCATGCCCCGGATGCACCGAGAACGTGTCGCTCCGCTCCGCTTTCATGCTCGAATTAATACACTCGACTGTACATCTGCCTGGATTCGCAAGAGACAGAGCGGGCTGCAATTCAGCGTAAAGAGATTGGTCGATTAATTGTTCTCTTTTACCCCCGATACGCGCGCTTCGCTTTGATTAATCCGCAATTAGTGATCTGTATTATTGGTGCGGTTGTATCACAGTGTTCTATCGATTAAAATAAAAAATAATTTGGTTAAAAATAGTTTAGCTTTTTTTGAAAATAATTGTTTGAATGAATATCTCGATAATTGAAAAAAAAAATCTCTTCTCTAAAATAAATCCGTAAAACTGATTCTGGAGAATAGGAAAAATTTATAAAAATCCTTGAAGTGTTCTAGGAAATTTTAACTAGTTTTCAGAGAATATTGTTAATTGCTAAAAGAAGTAGTCAAAGAATCGATCGCGCGTCTATTCGGAGAGACGCGGAGCCAAATGATTATCAGAAAGTGTGATTTTTACGAGACGGACGCCTTGGGAGGAGCCTGTGACCGGAAGATGTAGGTGAACATAACAGTCTCGACAAACATCCTCCGTCTCCCTTCTCTCTTCTCGTTGTTCTCTCGCTTTTACCTGCGAGCTCATCTCCAATTTCGTGATTTACGACGTTCGTTCGCCCGACGATCCATTAACGGGCGCATGATTGGCCAGTGCTCCTCGGCCTGCCGGCGTGGATGCCGAATGGCGCAATAAATAGTAGTAGGTGTTAAGGTGTATTTAAATTTAGATTGGTATCGCGCGCGCCACCGAGCTAACGATCCGCGGTCTGACCGGTACTAAGTGACCCTAATGTCCGGGCCTAATCGGCACTAATACCGACCGCCATATCTCTCTCGGGCGTTCTCGCCTTCTTCTCAGATCCGTACGAGACTCGCTCGCCGAGCAACGTTCCCGAGTAAACGAATGTTGCTGATAAACGACGTCGAAAACTGAGCACCAAGATATCCAGTTGTGTTTGAATTTTAATTAATATTCTTCAACGATTTCTTGTTTGTCCTGCTAATCTCTAATTTAATGCCGAAACTAACGTAAACTGTAATGGAGCCTACGATGAACGACTTTGTCTCGGGATATTTAGCGTCGTTAAGTCAGCTATCTTTTCTATATTAAATTTTCGTTAACGTCAAAAAAGAAGCTATTGCTGCATAAACTGAATGCTTTACGGCAAACAACTTTCCTTAAAATAAGTTTTAGAATCTTGTTGACTTTAAATTTATATTGAGATGACTGTCTACTTTTTCATATAATATGTAGGATTATTGAATTTTTATTTTTACTCCAAAGATTTATTTCAGATATTAAGAATACAATTAATAACTTTTTCTGGCAGTATTAACTTTTTTTGGCATATAAGGTACGTACTCCAGGTTCCCTGTTTTTTTTTTTTTTTAACACTGTGGCTATGTTATATTTGTTTGGAAAGTGGTAAGTTAGTCGAGAATCTTTGTCGAGAAATTTTCTTATTACGTTGCAAGATAAATTTCACCATGACAATCTCAATTTGAATTTACGACGCGCAAGCCCGAGGATATATCGCGAAATATCATTCGCGTCTCGATAATCGTGATCGGTCGCGCTAATCCATACGGCTCTTCCGACCGATTCGTCCTCTCGATCATTATTGTGCGCGCGAAGCGACGGTGATTAATACGCGTGACCATCGGCGTAATCCTCATTACGGGACACGGGCAAGGGTGAGCGTCAGAAACGTTAGTCAAAGTGCATGACAATGCACGTGCGAGATGGCAAGGGAGAGGACAGGGAGAGATATGGTGGTCCGGTATTAGCGGCGATTAGGCCGCGGGCATTTAGGATCACTTAACGGCCTAACGCTGGTAACGGGAAGTCGCCTCTCAGCCATCTGCATCCTGTCGCACGCGCGTCCCAACAATCTCTTGAAATGTTCTCCCTCCAAGAATTTTGTGAAGAAATTAGTAAACACTTGAGATATTTTCTTACTCATACATTTAATTTATTTATTTATTGATAATTTATTTATTCTTTTATCTATTTATACATTCTTTTAATTTCTATGTTATCTATGAAACACTCGTGTTTTTTTAAGTGATTTCCTCGTTAGCAGATTACTTAATCCGTATTTTATTTCATGTTGTATCGTTGTATCCGAACTTTTGTTCGCGCTATGTGGCGTACATCCCGAAAGCCTTATTTCAGTCTTTAGCGAACGACTTCTACTTTCGCAGATCGGACGCGCGCTTACGGGAATCTGGGGAGCGGAGCATACCGCGCGTTAACCGGTGGATTTATTTCTGTATAAAAGCGTGACTAAAAATCGCCGTATATCACCGCACGCGCCGTGTTGCGCACTCGCTTGTACGGCCCAACTGGGGCCGGTCGGTCCGCCGCGCCGCGGATGGCCTGGGCTAAGCCATGCCGGTGGGGTTAAACCGCGAGTCGTTTGTCATGCTTTTTACTAATAAGCCGGTAGCCGCGCTTTAATGCGGCTGGAGTTGGCCGTTGCCAACTTTGTTCTCGGCTTCGAGAACTGTGAGCGGACGAGAGGACGGCGACGAAAAAGCGAATAAATTGAAGGTAACGAGCGTTACGAAGTTTCGCTTGTGGCGAGTCCCTGCCGCGGTGGCGGCGCGGCGGCGGAATACGAATCGCACGCGGGAGATTCGCCAGGCGCGCGCTAATTGGCAACCGCGTCGATATCTCGAAGCCTCGGCTTTTGTCTCCTTTTCTTTTTGTGTACAATGTTTGCGATTAATCGACGCGGGCATGATTGATGATGGCACTAAACGGGAGAGACTTTCGATTAAATTCAAATCGAGGGGCGAACGATCGACGCTAACGCACGTTATGCTTTATTTTATAAATGGATGCTTGCAGTGAGGTAATCGGCGAACGCTGAGGATGCCAACGGTGAGTTGAAGTAAAGTGTCATGCGAAAATAAACTTTAATGTTGGATCTTCTGGACGTTATCCATCACGCTTCTACTGTTGAGAAGCGCAGGGCTTTGCCAAAACTTCTTCCAGAAGTATTATTAAATGGTAGAAGAGATTTAGAATGTTTCGAGATTTTGAGGGATTTAATTTAATTAGAAATTATTTAATTTATATTTTGGATACATTAGCTTTCTAGATTGACATCTTTTCTGCACAGATTAGAGCTCGCCCCGTATTTATCATATCCTCGCAATCGCGTTTCGGGCTGTGCGACATAATGATCATCAACATCGATAAAGGGACATGCGGTCGCATGCAAGATACGCATAAAAATCGAATGGTAAATAATTGCGGCTGTCTACCGTGGTGCCGTATGCGGTAACAGATACGGTTGCATTTTATCCCGACATTGCGCGCTTTAGCGGGTAAACAAACGGCACTTCATAAACCGCCCGTCACGATACGATCGTACTATTATTTATTGACCTTTCAAATTTACCGTCGCGCACAGGCGCATTCGCGAAATTAGTTTGCCTTGAATTATCTTTCGACGCGCGCGCGCGCGGCCGGCCGTCGAAATTATTACGCCATTGAAATCCATTTTTCGGCGGTCGTCCCGGTCCGATGCGAGCTCCCCGAAATTTTTGCTCGTTTGTGATGATATTGGATGCATCGTTCAAACTCAGACCCACGATCGACGGGAGACAGAGACGGACGACAAAGTTGTCTGTCTCGCTCCGATCTCGTTACGTGAAATAATTTATCGAGAAATTTAAAGAGGAAAGGAATTGTGTAGGAAATCAATATAACAGAGTTAATAAGCGTTACAAGCGTTACAAGCGTTACAGTGAAATAGATCGCTGCTATTAAACTACATCGTTTCTCTTCGAAAAATGAGGATACTTTTCATGTTCTACGGTTCATCTTTCTATTTTCACCACGTATCGATCAAATGCCATCGAGACGCGGCTTCGCCGCCCCCACGGTGGAATTTTTGAATTTCTACGGGGTCGAATCTACGTTATATTGTCCCCGCCGATGGGTACGGGACCCTCCGAAATCCGTTCCGCCCCATGTACGCAGTGCCGGACGTGAAATATAAGGCAATTTCATGAACCATTAAGAATGGAAGTTCATAAGTCGGCAGCACGTGTTTTCGGTGTTAACCCGGTGTAGAGAAGGCGAAATGAGATTTTTCGAAGGGCGGTTCCCCTTCTGGCCACCCACTCCTTGCTCCTGCATTGACGTATAACGGGTGTCTCGCGGTAGAATGAAAGAACTCGCACGGTGACGTACCGCATCCTATCGAGACTCGTCAGACTCGGAATGGTTCCCATCCTTCCTTCTTCGTGGTGGCAGGACGATTTTTTACAGCGCCGCGCCGCGCGCCGTATCGAACTTGTCTCCGTGAATGATATAAGATTCCTCGCTATGTCCTTCCAGTAGGCAAGAGAGTATAAAAATGCCGATATTGCATCTTGTCGGTTTGGAGATTTTGGCGCGTGCATTTTCTATTATGATTATTTCTATTATATTGAATAATAATACGAAACTACGCGCGTCCACGAATTTATTTAAAAATATATTTCAGTAATTTATTAGTCACTTATTAATTAATTTATAAAGTAGATGTATTTACTGTAAGAGAATGAATTCTTCAAATTAAAATGATTTAAATATATCGAAACCAAAAGTGTACGCTAGAAGATACTAGTTTTTAGTTTTCTACATCTTCTTCTTTCTTTATTCTGTCTGAAAAGTTTGAACATGCTTGTTTCTCGAACATAAAAAGCGCGGTTAAAAAGAAGAACTCATAACCCTTTTTCATATGGAATCCTGGATTTCTCAGATGTAATAATTAAGGAAGCCCGCCTTCGCCGCAAGGATCCCACGATCAAGGAAGAACAACAACCTTCCGTTCCTTCGTGCTTCTTTCTCTCACCTCGAAAACGACCCTGTTCTTACATCCTACGACCTCCTACGATCGCGTCGGTGAAGGTTCTCCGAAGATACGGAGGAGGGGGGACACACGGAGAGTGGGGGAACGGCGGGGCGCCTTTATAATTTCATCCCTAATTTATTTTACAACGGGGCTAATAAAAAAACGAGCGCCGCGATATATCCGTCGGTCGAGCAGCGAGGGCGGGACGAAAAAGTTGAACGTTTTCTTGCTGATCCTCGAACACGCGTCGAACAAAGGGTGCTGCGGTGCGCCCTTCGTCTTCACGCCCTGCTCGCCCTGCAGCGCGGCAGTCTCTTCTGCATAATGCTCCGCCGAGCTGACGTTAACCGCACCTGTTTCTCGTTTTTCTTTTTTTTCTTATAATGCTAATTACACGCGTGCCTATATAGGCGTACGTAACTCGAGATAGAGAGAGGCGGATACAAATTCATGTTTTGGGAAAATTTGAAGAGGCGGGTCTATCTCGCGCGATGCTCCTTTTCTACTATATACTCCAAATAGGTTTTCACGCTTGTTAACATAGGGACTCTTAATTTTCTGGTGCCTCGATAAAGTTTTCTAAAATTTGTCTTACCCTTTTACGGTTTTCTTTCTTACCTGTCAAATAATTTTGTGTATACGATTAAAAAAATATATGTGTATAGTTTTAGAAAAATTTAGAATTCACTATAGTGGCATTTTCTTCAAGAGAAACATAGAGAGATTTTATGATCACTTATATAAGGATAGAAAATTTTTATATCAATATATTTATATGAATGTAAAAGCATGGCTATATAATTTTTCAGCATTACTTTTATGTCATACGTTAATACTCCTTTATCGCCTCATTCGCCAATCTCTCTCGCCACTATATACTCCCGCCCAACGGCGAAAAAATGAATAAATTATATAACAACGCGCACTTGTAATGAGCAACAGCGACGCTGTTGGGATTAAATTTGATTTGGTTTCTTTTTCGGGGATTAAAGCGCGTCCAAAATCCTTTAACATCGCGATTGCCCAAACTGATGATTGCGCCGTATTAATTAATCCGTGCGCTCTAAACGGCCCGTTCATCCGCAATGGTAACAAAAAGTCTCTCGCTCTTTCGCAATTACTCGCGATTACTCTCGTTTTGCCAATCGATGGGGCACGCAACCTCGCGCGATTTTATTATTATGCGCATCCACACATGCGGCCCCTTTACCCCTTTCTCCCAGCGGCGGGAATATAATGCGGAATTCCGATCGCGGCGTCGCGCGATATATATGTACGTTAGCGACCGATAAAAATTAATTAACAGAGGCGTCGATGAACCCGGCCCCGGTGCAGAATATTTCGCGAATAATAAAATACCGGGGCGAGCCCGATCGTTAACGGAAGCTGCGAAGCGATCCACCGCCACAATGCAATAGCTTGAATGCACTCGCGCTGCATTGCACGCAAACACGCGTTTCACCCGATAATGTCGGATTCTCCTCCTCCTTTTTTTCCTCCGCACAATTTATAGTAAGCGATATCCTAATTAACCTGCCGTTGGCACTCGCGAAATTCTGAGGATTTAATTATGAATGTGATAAGAGCAATTTAAATATCGCATAGAAATTTTTTAATAATTGCGTCAAAAAGTAATATTGGGAGATAAGAAGTGAAATTTTACTACATAGAATTATGTTTCTTAAAATCCCTTCCCTCTCCAATTATAGTTTTTGTAAAATATTATTCCGCGAAATTCGAGCCAAAGCAGTCGAGGGTACAGCTCAATGGAAACTAATAAAAAAAATGTCGCTTGTGTTAAATATGGCATTAATGGAAAGCGAAAATATGCCACCCGTAGGCGTACACAACGGTGATTTTTGCCGTCGCGAAGTGGTTTGATCGCGCCGGCCATAAAGTCGCGCGCGCTCACCCTTTGTGACGCTAGTAACAAAAGTCACGTCGTGATCACGTCGCTCTTCTTCCCTTTCACGCCGAGCCTTTAAAAAAGAACGCCGAGGGGAAAAAAAAGAGAGAAAACGTCGGAACAACCCTCGTCGCTCTCGAGTCTCGAGTTACAACGTGGCCGCACTCGTTAAACATCCCTTCGACTCGGTCTCGTCTTTCGCTCCCGCCGCGCCGCGCGCCGTATCGACGAGGTCGACGCGCGACAAAAGCGCAGCGAGTAACAATAATAACGGTGACAATAACAGCGACACCTTCCGAGGGAGGGAACCTTCGCGGAGGAAACTCTCGCGTTCGTTACCCCTTTCGTTCCTCCCCTCTGTCGTTTCTGAATACCGTTGCCACTTAACATGATACGCGCGCCAGAGAGGAAACGTCCGAATACGACCAATAAAGAACAATTTTTCAATAGGAATTATAACGAGATTCCACGATTTTTTTTACATCGCTGTTATCGGAAAATGCCGTAGTAATGAATTCTTGGAGTAGCTTGTAGACAATATCTTCTTAGCGAGAATTTAATGAACGACTATTGTTATTTTCAATATAAAGCAATTTGCCGATCGGCAAATAAAAAAAAACAGATAAAAAAACCAATTCGTCTTGAAATTAACCGAGAAAAGGCGAGTTTCTCTATGTATACAATTAATTGCTAATGAGGGAGAAAAAGTCGATATTGTACGCTAGAGAAGGTGAGAAAATGTGAAAATCTTTCTTTCCCCGATCCGAGATTGTCACACTTTGAATGAAAGAGAAATTAGTTACCCGGTCTCATATTACTACTGTCAACTCTTTTCCTTTCCGTTAATGACCGTCCGCGACACACCCTGCAGGCGCTACGAGTACTCCAAAGGTATCAACTATGATCGCTGCACCTATATCATCCTTCACATTTTCCATCTATCTCCTTTTTAACCTTTCCTTCTCACGTGTCTCACAAAACGAAGCTAAATGCGACCGATAGAGTCGAAGATCCTTTACGAATGGAGTGTCACTAGGAGTGCCCGAAGGAAGGAATAGGGTTCAAGGGTGGATGGGAAGATCAGGGAAGATGGGGTGAGATCGCCTCGAGGGCGACCCGTCTGTCTTTATTAGGCCCTTCGTTCGAGGGACAGGTAAGAGGACCGGCAGGTTAAATCGCGCGTATTGTGCGTTCTATACCGCGTGTTTTCCACCGGGTGTGTGGCGTAGCTCACGTGCATGTATAATTTCGTGCGGACAATGGGGCTCCGCTCGTCATTGTGCCGACAGGAGCTGTCTGTCAAAACTCGACGTGTCAACCTACGGCGCTACTATTAAGGACAGTCCGATCGCTCCCTGTTGCTCGAGTAACAGCGACGCAGGGACGGTACCGCTTCTGTCCCAACCGGATGCAGACATTCGCCGGAAACAGCATGACTGGGACTCATTCCGCGTCCTGCGGCCAAGATTTTTTATTTTATATTTGTTCAGCGTTTCATTATTTTCGAATTTGTATATTTGTATATCTTTGAGGAAAGCAAATTCTGATACCGCTTACTGTAATCGTATGCATTATTAAATAATAACCGAGCTTGCTAAACGATTGATTAGTGCGATCAATCTATGCTATTTTCGTCACCTTAGGATATAATCTCTCTTTGAAAAATAAAACAATAGTTTATAAATAAGCTGCTATATGAAATTTTGTTGAATTAAGTTTCAATAATGCATAGATAAAATAGTCTAATTATCGTTACATCTTGATTTTACTTTAGCAAACAATTTCACGCGAAAATATTGAAAGCAATAATTCAAAAACAACAGTAGAATTTTTGCGAACGGAAATTCATTATAAGTTTAATAAGGGTATAACCACACACACATACGCATCATTATTCTCTTTATATTTTTTATCAGATTTTCATATGGCTATAACAAAGCAAAAAAACTGTGCTTTATATATAGACATGAAAAAGAGATGACGAAACGGTGGGTTAACAGGAGTTCTAATTCGATCACGACGGTGAATCGCACCGGTGCCTATCGTCGAGAAAATAAAAGGAGCCCCGACAAAGGAGGTCCTGGCGCATTGCTCTCGTGCGTGCACGGCCGCTGATCGTTTGTGCTCATACGTTAAACGTCCTGTCATCGTGGAGCTGTGCAAAAAGTGCCGGTCCAGCTAAAAGGGCTACCTGACTGGCTGGGCTGGCTAGCTGGATCGACAGTAAGAGCGAATCGGCCGCGAAAGATTGCCGGTGTGTGCCATTGACGTTCTCCATCGACGAATGCAGCCTCTCGTTGTTGTTACATAGTCGAAAACGCAAAAGCAGAATCACCGCTGTCTGCTCGTCCATTGTGACGAACGGCGGACGGTATACGGTTCGAGTTTTCGATCCGACTGTTTCGATGCGGTTGCTCGAATAACGCGGCGTGGCCGCGAGGCTCGCGCGCGAATTTTCGACGGTAAATGCAACCCACAGTTTCGTATAATACGGAATAATGTTCGCGGCATAAACGTGATGTAGAAATTAAAGGGATACGCGTCGGTCGGTTATCCAATTCTGAATTTTATTTCTCTATCATGAGAATAATCGCGTGCGCTCCACGTCTACGAAAGATGAGAATCGGAGAATCACATTTGACGCTAAATGAGCCATTTGATCCTGAGCTTTATTCATCTAATATGAGCACGAGACGAGAGCCTTGGAGAATCATGTTTAATACTAAATGTGTCGTGAAAACATGGATCATTTAGTACTAAATGTTGCCAGAGACGAGTTTTGTATGAATAAGAAAATTTAGTGTTTCGAAACGGTATTCACTATATGCGTACTAAACGAACGATGGAAGGTTATTAATATTAGAAGTTTTTTTTATGTTCTAAAATAAGAACTTAGCATTAGAAAATATTGTATATCTTTTTTTTGTCGTAACTAAAGAAATCTGATTTCAATTTGAAAAAAATTTAGATTTCGATAAATATCACTTTCTCCTGCTTTTCGATCTTTCTGGTTTTATTCTGTGTCGCTATTTCAAGAGAAGTGCATTGAAGCACGCTAAATATATATTGCGCGCTATATCAAATGTCGATCGACCGGCTAAAGTAAATTTAACCCTTCACGAACCATGGCAAATCGACTACTATATCGTGATTCTAATCCCTCCCGAGTGGCTGCAGTGTATTACACGCTACCAATAATTTTATCAGAATACTTTATTCTCGCTAGTAAAGTAAATCTTTTTCTTGCGCGCTGAAATACTTTACAGAAATTCCTCTCTCCAAAAAATATATATCTTTATTTAAAAATATCAGACAGGTCATACAGAACGTGCCGACTATTGAAGCTCACGACGGCGACGGAGGAAAGCATGACGGTCTGTATACAAATATACACAGATGCGAGACAGTCTTTTACCTCTACGTCACGAAATGACATTGGTTGTATATTCTCACTCCGAAGTATTCCCATAAATCTAAACGCGTAACGCGATACCGGGTGAGAGAGAAAGGGAAAGACCGAGGAAGAGAGAGACGCGCGGCGCGGTGTACAAATCGGCGCGAGTCGTGCCGCGCGTCGACGTTTGAGAGATCGTAAGTTCCGTCCCATGAAAGGCGAACGGAAGCTAAACGCCGTGCGATTCAGGAGCGGCTCGCAGGATCGAGTCGCCGAGTATATCGATTCATGCATACGGAGCGCGCAGGAAATGTATTCAGAGGTCGCGTAACCTTCATCCGTGACGCGCTCGGGACGCCAGCTGGTTCATTTATCTTGCAAGAGCTCCTCTTCGTCCTGCTCTTCGCTTTTTTTTTGGTCTACTCTCGTCACGATGTCCCACGGCGTTTGTTCCTTTTACTCGTCGCTTGCAGCGCGACATGCATCCTTTTATCGAGGTAATACCTTGTCTACTCGACGGGTTCAATCGAGTATCTCGTAATCAATATAGATTAAACTGGTACAACGCCTCTTTTCATCAAATTAAAATTTGTCTATGAAATATGAAACGCTATTAAACACGAACCGTTTAATAATCACTTGACGATGACAAAAGAGAGATAATTAATGAATTAATATTTTTTTATTTTTTAATAATTTGATTTTAATTAAAAACAAATTTATTTCAATACTTATCATCAGTCTCATCTAATTCTCTCGACATCGAGATATGCCAAATTTCTGGAAATGATCCCATTTCTTTGACACTCGGCCTGTTATTGCGATCGAGAAAACGAGATGATTTTCACACATTCGCCATTTCCTCTACCTTCGATTCGATCATAAAATTTTACGGCTGTCTTCCTGCCTTCTTGAGAATGTCTCGCTTGTGAAATCCCGTAGATCGACGGTTGTGGAAAAAAGTTTTCGAATTCAGCCGCTATTATAGGACGCAACTCGACCGAGGGATGAATTTCATAATTTATAACCGCCGAACCGCGATTCGCGTGAACTCGTTTTTCGACCATTCGTTCTTTTCTTCGTCTTTTTGTAATTTTCATTTCACGGTAATTTCGAGCCGTCTAGTAACAATTCTAATAATTTTTTATTGTAATCTTTTTAACACTGAATCGACTCCATCATTCTTCTCATTTATATTTATGCACGTTTATCCTTACATAATTATTACTTTTTGCAAATTTTCAGAGATTTTTCTTATGACAAACTCGATACTTCTCTTTCTATCTTAATTTTTCCTTTTACCGTCGTTCTCTCTTTCTCTCACTTTCTTTACTCTCAGTAGATGAGAATTTGATGAGGTAAACACGACGATGTTTTTTAATATCTCTTTCTGGATCTTCCGACCGATTCCATCCTTTTCCTCTTTCATCTCCTTCTCCTCGCTTCTTAGGCGTGAAGCTTATAAGTGCGCGCCTCAAGAGATTTATGCGTGCGAATTGCAAATTAATGTTGACTTCGACGTGACTCCGGAGTCTCTCCCTGCTGTCGAATCTTTCATTTTTTCGAAGCTCCATCGGGATAATGGAAAAAAAACGTGTAAAGGTGAATATACACAGTTAATTCCTGATGGTTAATATGTAACTGACACGTTTACGTGTGATTATATTCGAATATATTATAATTGATTAATATTAATAATATATTGAAAACTTGCAGTGCTACATTCCTGCAAAGTTAAATTAATAGGTTGTTTTAACGATTTATCATCCTGTAAAACATACAAAATATTTTAGAGATTTGTTTTAATTATATAATACCACGCAATTGTATTTTTGTGGTTGGCAATATTTAATACTGAATAGATTTTAACATTGTATGCAACCTCTCGTACAGCGCTCGTGGAACGGGCACGAAATTAATTGTATTATTATGTTTTTACATTCTCGATAAATTATTCATGCACGCATTAGCGGTCGTTCATTCAATAATCATGGCGAAATCCTCTTAGATGGAACGACATCGAGCACAATGGTTGTTTTATCGGACGAGGGACGAGGCGTGTTCCCCATTTTCCGGTACCATCGCATCCTCCGGCGATCCTCGCTTAATTATTCTGTGTAAGAGGCTTAACATTAGACACGTCCTTTCGAATTGGCGAAGAGAACCGGCTTGGCGCCACTCAAGTGCGTTATAACTCGTCGTCGCCGCGCCACGACGATTAAAGCATTGGAAAACGCCGAGAATGCGTTTTCCCTCCTCTCCCTCTTCTTAACACCTGTGCTTAATTTAATCTGCGTTTCGACGACGGGGCGCCGTCGCGCGTGAAATAAGAAAGGCGACGTGGGAGAGGAGAAAAAGAAGCTCTCGTCTCTCCGAAAATGTGCAAGCGCCGCGAGAAGCTCGCACCGGCGTAAAATTGCAAGAACATTGTCGTTCTCTATTACGAAGTGGGGACTGTGCAAATTGGTGTTATAAAGTTGAAGATAAAGAGAAAGGGAAAATTAACGCGACAATCGTGAATAACTGTTCGTTTTGCGATTAATTCCAACGATATGCAAATATTCTTGATAACAGCAAACTAGATTTTTAGTTTTTGTTCCCCCCAGTTTATATCTTTAGGAAAAAGGTAGGAGGTTCTTTCGCTTATATAATATTTTTCTCGCTTTTGCGATAAAATTGTCTTGATAAAATCGAGCGTGTGGAAAGTGAACGCGGTAAACACCGTGAATTCGACGCGAATGAGGCGTTCCTTTTCCTCGATTTTGGAAGTTTCGGACCTCTCGATCGCCTCTGTTCGTTGCAAAAGAAAATTAAGAGTCGGAAAGGGGCGGCAAATGAAAATTTCGATCGCAAACGGCGCGAACGAGCCGCCTTCGCAGCCGTTAGTCGAACGGGGAAACGCGGTGGAATATTACGAAAGTTTCTCTCGCGTGTAGAGTCGGAGCCTCACTCCACCCTCCATCGCGTCTACCCCCTTTCTCAGATCAAGGAGGTAAAGAGAGAGTTGGAAACGCTATCGTGCTTTGAAATTTTTCGCGCCTCTCTAAAGGCCGCTTCTCTTCCGCTTTCTCCTTCCTTTTTCAGTTTCCCCGCTCCCTCTCGGAATCTATCCCTCGATTCTCCGACTAAAAAGTTTCCAGCGGCTACGATGGTTTCTCTTATTCGTGAGGCAGGGGATGGGTGAGGATAGGAATGAGTGGGACCCGATGTTTTTGTATCGACACTCTCTCCACGCATCCCCCTAACGTTTGATTGTATCGCTACGTGACCGAAATAAAGTACGCGCGAATGCGGCCGCACTTGCATTCGGAATCTCGAAGGGCGCGCGCGTCTGCATACAGGGTGACTCTTCTCAGCCGTGAGTAGAGTTTTTGAAACTCGAGCAGGATTTATTGCATTAAAATTGGCTGAAATGAAATCTACATAGATGCTGAAATATATTTTATCCAAAAAACTCTTTCATATTTTATCGAAAATTTCAAGTACATTTTGATAATTACACATGATAAGCCCTTTGGGTACACGGGTGCGTCAAACTAAACGATATTTTGGTTGCTCGGTATATACGGCGTAATCTCGCGTGGTTTTCCTCGACAGGCGCTATCTTCGACTTTTACGGAGTGAAATGACGTTCATTTCACCGTCGAGCCATGCAGTCAGCGAGGAAACAATGATGGTAGCATAAAATGCATCCTACTCGCGAATTCAGGCCATTTGCGAAATTGTTCTCAGACACACGTTGGAGATTCGCAGCTACGCTCCGACATAAGAGTATGCGAACTGATTGTTATGATAGCTGCGTTTCGAGGTGCGCGCGTGTGTTACTCGTAATGAATAATAAATCTCCATTCGTTCGAATATAGCAAATAATCTGCTGTTTAAATAAAGCTGGATAATTAATATATTAATAATCGATAGCTAGATAATTAATATATTAATAATCGACTGGATAATTAATATCGATAATCGACAGTATTCAAATAAATACGATAGAGTTAATATAATGTATAACAAATAATCTCTCTTCCTGTGATTATAATAATTAATTCAGTGCCCAGACAATGCTAACAAAGTCATTTCCGAGGGGACAGATCTCCAACTGTTTCGCAGATTTTATTTGCTCAATCGGGAACCCCGCAATTTTTATGGTGAGTCATTTCCACTCGAGAAAAGATCGACTTCAAGTTGATTAGGAAAGATAAAAGTGATGTCCCCGGGATATCTCGTATAAATAAACGCGCAAACACTTAAACGCGATTAAGAATGTTCCCCGGATTGGAAGGGGGATTGCAAAGTTGGAAACGAGGGACGTGAGAGACAAACGACTCTCGGCGAAAGTTATCGAATCGCGGATGGATGGCGCGGCAGCGGGGGCGGCAGCTGAAGCGGGGTCGAATTCGACATGTAATTAACGGGATGTCATTCCGCCATGGCCAATAAAGTTCAAAGGATTTAATTCGATTGAATGATCCCTCCGCAAGAAGCGGAGGAAAAGCAGGATCGACGAGGACGAGAGTGAAACAGAGATGAACGGCGGACAAAGCATCGAGGACTGGCTCGCGAGGGAAAAATAACATTAGGTTTGTTTTTCTTGGTAACCGGGCTACTATCCCATACGAAGGTTTCAGCCCCGATCGAAGTAGATCTGGCTAATTGGGGGAGGGTGCACTTCTAGGAGAAAGAGACCGAAGGGCTCAGACAATTAGAAGCGCGTGCCCTTCGGCCCAAATAGACTTTAATGTACGGTCACTTTTTTTTCTTGATTTATTTTCTCTTTTCACCGTTTTTGATCATGTACGATAAAAACTGTTTCACGCACTCCTGATCTCGAAAGAATTTTTCGGCGAAAATAGAAGCATTGATTTATTGGCTGGGAAAATTTTTTCATCGCGAAAAATAAGCAGCAAGTTAATTATTTCTAAGTAATTACAATTTTAGTTAATTAGCAGTTCTAAAATGAGTGGAAATATAGAAATACAGCGTTTTTAAACAAAACGTAAAATTTATTTTACATGTAATTTGCAAGTTTGTGGAAAAATTCCAAAGGAACAAAATTCTTTAATTTTTATTTGAGTAATTTATGAAATACATGGTTCAACTTGCAAGTGAGATATTATCGATACAACTGCACCTGAGCTTTGCTCGATTCTTGGTACGTACGGTTTGGCGAAGGTACGCGACTTCTGACACACCGGGCCCCACGGGATATCCAGGACAAATAACATCCTGATATGGACGTGGGCAAACAAGGAAGTACGTCTCTCGTCCCCGCTCATGCTGCACGTCCCTCCCTTTTCACCCTCCCTTTAAACCGACCCTTCGCCTTCGCTCGCGGTTAGAATGGATATCGATTCGAGAAGCTGGGAATTCTCGTTCCGCGAAGATGAAGTTGATTGAAATATGCATATATCTGTTCGTATATTTTAAATCAGTTACTATCTTCTGGTAGCAGATTATTCATATAGTTTGAAAAATCGCGAGGAGGATTGTGATCGAATCGATAACTTCTTCAGTCACCTAATTTTCACACCAAAATTTTATCTTCATCACATCTTTAAATCAAATACGATACAGGATAGGTTTTTAAGTATCTTTTTTTTCTGTTGCCACCTTCATTATTCCTCGGTAGACGTTTCATTTGCGATCATTCGGTTTTAGGCATTAGGTATATATAATATCTCTCATAAATACGCTCGTGCACGGTTTCGGCGAAAGGTTTATCGGTTTATCCCTTTCGTGCGACACGTACAAGCCATTAGGCGCGAGAGGGTTAAGCGGATTTTTCACTTACGTGTCACGGGGGGCGGCGAAATCCCGCGAGCGGCCCGGCCGCCGTTCAAAGCGAGTCGACAAGGGAGCTTAAGTCGACGACAGACACGATTCTAATTAAACCGCTGCCTCTCCCGCCCCTACCCGCCACTCACGTCGTTACGGTTATTGTTGTAATTATCGTCGACGCGTGCACGACGTACTTGCCTTCGTCGCCGCCGTCGCCACTGCCGTCGCCGCCGCCGTTGCCGCTGTTGTTGTAGTTATTGTTTGTCCCGAAACTTCCCAGCCGCCCACCGGCGGCAGCGGTCCCGGTCTACCTCCCAGCCTCTTCCTCCTTCTCTCTCCCATCTCTCTTCTGCACAACTCCGTAGCCCGCATTCATCCCTCTGCGTTTGCCGCGTCTGCCGCGAGTTTCGGCTGCACTCGCAACTTCGCGCGGATGCTACGTGTTTCGTTAACTGGGTTTGCTGCGCTCGCTCAAGGAGGGAGGTTCTAACACCACCCTCTGTTCCAGCACGGGATGACGGCAGTTTCCTTGTTCGCTCACGGCTTCTAGATACGATTCTTAACGCTTTAACCCTCTCGCCTGAGGCTTCTGATCCGCTGCAACCAGATTGGATTATGCCATTAATTTTGTGTGCAATTGTAACAATTCATTATCCAGAAAATTTCAATTATTTTAACTTATTTTAATTACCAAGATGATTAATGTTGAATATTACTTTACTTTCGCTTGATTTTACCAGGAGCAGAGACAGAAATGTATAATATATGTACACGTACCGTATTTTGCGAGCAGTCCTTTAGCTTAAATCTTAAATTTGCGAGCAGTCTTAAATCTTAAATTGATATCACAGCCTACACACAGTATCATGAACCTGTGGGGGAAAAATAAAAGAGCAAAGTCGCGGTCTGGAGCAAGTCGCCTATGTCGAATTTATGTACGTGGCGTGTCTAACGTGATCGCGTCATGACTCCGAGCAAATCGAGTTGACGAGTTTGTCAAGCGGTCTCTTTGTTCCACGAAAGGCGACCGCATGTGCGCTCTGTGCGCGGATAGCCGACCTCCTTTTCCTTTGCCGAAGTTACACGATGAGTTTAGCACTTTGACGTGGCTCGTAGGAAACATCCTTCGACGTGCACGTCGTATCCGCTTGACACACCGTAGGGTGACACTCGATCTCTACGTCCACGATGAAACCGGGTCGTGCGTGCAGGGATGTCTCTGCGCGCGATGCGTACTCTCGGATGTTCCAATTTCTTGCGTTCTGCAAAAAAAATTGACGTACTTGATAAATACTTTGACGTCGAAATATGTATTTTATAAAATTATTGCTAGATTTCGTAGCGCCACATTTTTATATTGCGCTTTTCTCCTGTTATTTGCGTTCTTAGCTATTATCGATTTTTAAAAATATTATTAAATTATAGAGATTATAAAATAATGTCATGTCTTTTTAATATTTTTAAAATGCTGAAATTGAGTAGTAATACGTGATTAAAAAATAAATATTAAAGATATTATATCAATGAGAGAGAGAAAGAGAGAGAGAGAGAGAGAGAGAGAGAGAGAGAGAGAGAGAGAAATAATAAGATTAATTTTATCTTCGTTCAATTTATACCACATAAACAGAAACAAAATTGAAATGATAAAAGCCTTTAGAATAATAGAAACGAATTCATAAAGATATAAGCGCAAATATAAATGTATAATTAATTTAATTAATTCCCAACAATTAATTTAAAATTATTAATTTATCAAAAATTAATAATTAAAAATTAATTTAATTACATTAAATTAATTAATTATAATAATTAAGGTAAATTAATAACCTCAGGTTGATTTTTGGAATGTAATTTAATTAATTATGCACTTCTTCCGCACTTAGACCAGAAAAGATATTACATATTTCATATGCATAGATATGTAATTTAATATATAATTTTGATAACGATATAATAAGAATAATGCCCATACTGCACTAACGATGAATTATTTAAGTACCTATTACAAGTATCTCTCTCTTCTCTTCCTCAAATATCATATAAATTATAACAAAATATCGGTATCCATTACAATAGATATCAAGCTCGAAAGGATTAACAGCCAATCCATTGAAGAAGTTGAAGTGGAATGAGACTTTATGATCTCAATTTAAGCGCCCACTTCGCGACGTAGCCTTTTTCTTCTTGAGAGGGATTTCAAGGGGAAGAGATGATGGCTGAATCGAAGAAGGCACTGCTAGGACCAAAAGGACCAAAATTTTGCGATCAACGTAGCGAGATCCCGGGCTTCGCTCACAGCCTCTCACTCTTCTCTGGGGTAATATTTAATTTCTTGCCCGACTGATTCCCCCTTCGCCGAACCCTCGGAACGCTCCCTCGAGGACTCAATGTCGCACGGCGTCCCGTCGCTGTGATAAAATGCCGAACGCGAACGGCAAGCGGGGAAGCGGGGTACCCTTCCCGCTGAGGTACCCCTATTTTTTTTTCTCCCCGGGAGGGAGCAAGCCAATCTTCTGACCGTCGGGTTATTTCGCGACGTGACGTATGCGACAGCGAGGCGCGGCTTGATTTGGCGTCCAGCGGCGCGTCGCGACGTCGACACGTCGTTTTTTCGCCACGACGAGTTCTACCACTCGAGCCAGAATTGAATAGCATACAGAGTGGTTGGGGGAAATGTTCGAATTTTTGTTGCCATTTAATTCATGAATCTATTTAATTCATTTATCATCATTTGAGAATTTTTACAAGATACTGTACATTCGTAATTTGACATAAGAATTCTTTAAGATTGTACATGATGCCAGTATGTTTACATGTTGAATTAATGATTAGAATTATATTATTAATCGACATGATGCCTACTTCAAAAAAATATCATAAATCTAATCTCGAAATATTAGGAATAATTAAAATAACACGCTGAGCGCGTTTTTGGCAGAATTTTCGATATCGCGCTCGCGTTACCTCCAAAATAAACGTCTCGCATCACGCGGAAGCGATATTTCTTCGATAGCGAAATTGAAGTGTGCGTCTTATTAGACGACAGGGACGGTCGATTATATGCATCAGCGCTTCCGAATTCCTCGAGCGATTTTTCCGCGGGGTCTACTCTCGACAGTCGCCCTCTCTCAACGTCGTCGTCCTTCAGTCTCCTCCTTCTGCTCTCACTCTTTTTTTTTCGTCTTCGTCCTGTCCATAATTGATTCCCAAGCTCGGCATGCCGCTCCTTCGACGAGTTTTTCAAGGTGCAACGGGGCAGAAGCGACGAGGAATCGACGGACGCGATATCAGTTTCGTCCATACTTTGCCCCTCTGCTCCCCGTCGTCCTTGCGACCGATCCTATCCCGTCCTCCCCCCCTCTTTCTTTCTCGTTACATTATTTTTTTTATCAGTTCTCCCGGGCAAACCCCTTTTGCGCGCTACATTTGCTAATAACGAACGATAAATTCGCTTTACGACTGCACCGGCGAGATAGGACGGAAGTGAATTTGCACTGCAGGAAGTGCATCCTGGGACACGATGCATCCTGCCCCCCTCTCTGCGCACCACCGTCCCGTTCCCCTCATCCAGAACTTCAAAAATAAATCGGCGCGCGTTTCACTGTACTCGGAAATTTAATTTGCTAATTCTGATGTCTGCTCTGCGCGAATTAAAACGATGAAGCAGCGGGTTTGTCCTAGAAAGATATATTTAAAGAGACAAGACGTTTTTGTGTAATTATCGTGAGAATAATAAACACGGTTGAGCTGACAATTTTCTCTTTGCAGTATTAATTCAAGATAAGTCGATCTGTAAAAAATAAAAAATAACAAACAGATGCTAAATGTAATAACATTTTTAATTGAAGTATCGCGAGATTTCTTCGTCTTAATAACGTAAATATATAATTAACAATGTAATGGTATTTGCAATAATTAGATATTGACCAAGATTCGCCAGCAACTTTTCAAAATACACTCGACTATTTCCAAAATAACATTAATACTATCGCCAAACAAGCACGAAATATTGATATCTAATTATTAACAATTGTCTTGCCAAAACCAATGTTTCTCGAGAAGAAGGATCTGTTTACGGGCTGTTTACGTTCGAATAGCGCACAAACGATCTTTGTCCAGGGCAAATTCTATAAGGAAAAGAAGCCGTATAATCGTCACACTGCCGCGGCTTTGCCACGCGAGAAACTACTTGGAGCCAAGTTCTTCGTCGTAGTTCTTTCCCAAAACTTCGTCGACGAAATATAGCGCCGTCGAAAGTGCCGAAGAAATCGCATGCGATGCGAAGTCCGACGTAGCGATCGTCCGCGAGAAGCTCGAAAAAAGCTGGAAGCATCGTATTAAGCTTAAAGCGTGCAGCACGTACGGCTTATGCTTCCAGAATTGAATAAAAGGATACGTGTTACAAAAGAGATTATATTTTTATTCGGGAATAAGAAACGTTTTCTATTCATAACTCTCGGTGTGTGTGTGTGTGTGTTTTCTGTAGATTCTCTCTTTTATAGAAGATATTATTTATCTACATCTCTCCAGAACTTAATTTCTGACAGTATTCCTAGCTTCGCAATAGCTTGTTATTCAAGAACTATTCACGTTGTACTTTTATTAGACGAGTAACTTGGGATCTAAGTAAACTTGGCCATTTTCGTGTCAAGAACTCTTCAATTAAACTAAAACTTTGTAAACGGAAATAATAACAATTCTGTGATAACATCTATACAAAGGACAAGCTGCGATTCTGAAACATCTCGTAGACCTCGTAATAACGTGTCCAGCGCTTCTATTTCGTTAACAACCCCCGAGCACTCCACTCTACATCTTCTCATTGCTATTTCTTTCAGGAGCTTTCTCAACCTCCTCCGCTCTGCCTTGCTCATTCCAGCGAATTCGCTCCTTTTGTTTCACGACTGTTTTAACTCACATGCTCCTCTCTCCGCTCGGCCGCCTCTGTTAAGGCGAGACGAAGGGAGGAAAAAAGAATGAGAGAGAAAGAGATTGAGACGGAGAAGAAAGACCCTAACACTAGGTTAAGTAAGAACGTTTAAATTCAAACAGTCGCGACGCCGGAGGTGTTCAAGATTAAGGCTCGCTAGACGATCCTTTTTTCCCTCCGGGCTGAGGAACGGGGAATTCCTGGCCAGCTTTATAAATCTTCCGCGCTCCCGAGCCAAGAAACGCGAGGAAGCGGAAGAGGCTGGCGAGATGAAGCCGGGCGGTGGAGAGATGAGGGTTGGGCGGGGAGGCGCGAGCGGTCGGGGCCAAATTGAAATAAACTTACGAGGTTTCTGGAAGGACCGGCGAATAATTCAGACTCTGGTTGCGAAGAGTTGCAAGTTGGCCAATAAACGTCAGCCTCATAATTTCGCGACCATACAGATACAAGCGACTTTCGTGTGCCTGTCCATGTAGACCGTTCTGCCTTCAGCTCCTCAATCTCTTATCGGCATTGCCTCGCGCGCACTGAAACAAAGAAACATATGATCAGGATCTCTCTCTTTTTCTCTCTCTCTGTTTTGTTTTGAAATATCAGCCAACATAAACGTAAACGAAAGTGAAAGATTGTACATTGGTGAATACAATTTTTCTGCGAAAAAGAGATATCTCTAAAAAATATTTCCAGAAAAATCGCTTTTAATAAATTAATGCTAGAATTTCTTATAAAAAAAAAAAAAACTAATTGTTTAGTTTCATTTTTTGATCGTTCACGAAACGCGAACTCCGGAGAATTTCAGGATTATAAATCCTCCTTCTTGTCTGCATTTGTTTCTTATTCGCATTCTCTTCCTGACTGAGCACAGTCGTCTCTGCATTTTTCGCGACGAGTGCATTCGTAAAGTCGAATGCACATGCAACGGGGAGACGGACGAGAGAGATAGGGTAACATCACGAGCGTCCCGAGGAACGCTATCGGCCTCGGGTATTATTGGCTTTTATCGGAGTTTGTGGCGCGGGTCAAGACATCATCGTGTTCCTGTCTCTCATTGTATTTGCGTCCCATTTGGCAGCGCGCTTTCAATTCAGCGCGGCCGTGCATTTCGCGGATCCTCGATCGCGCTGCACCGTTTCCAGGGGCTTATTGTCTCTCCTCCGGATGGCACCGCCGCGATTTTCCGTCGATTTTGGGTCACAGAGAATCGGGGCCGCCGGAAATACAGCGCGCTCGTCTCGTTCGACCGAACTCGGTCGGGGCTCGGCGGAGTTTCTCGCTAGAATTAATTATAACAATAAAAATTAGAAGATTTTATAGAGACAAAAATCGGTAATACAATGAAAGAAACTGTGCAATAATATAATATCAGATAATAATGTAAATTTTTTATCGTAATGTAGTAAATAATAGAAAATAGTTTAGATTTTGAGAAACCTATTCGCATTAAGAATCAATCATACACTTCCCATTAAGCGAATTTTTACGTTCATTTCGTGTCGTCCGAACTATTTTCACATTTCGTTTTTTGCTCTCCACGCTCTGATCGCACGGGAAAAATATAACCGCATCTCGGAACCGCTATCGTACGTAACATTTAACGTTCGCCGTTTATACTAATTCGCGCGAGATCGTAGCGGTCGATTATCCGGAGCGTTAACGGTATTTTCGACGAAATTATTATCATCCTCTAACGCGGGAAACAGCACAAGCGGGTGAATAGTTCTTTCCTCCTTTCACCGTGGCCATGTTAAACGCCGGGGCAATCCCTCGTCGTCATTGGCGGGATTTATTTCGCCGTCGGGCAACGAGCGATTAATAGCGAGCGCAGCACTTTTCGTCCGCTGTTAAACGCGCTCGAGCGCTCGCCATATTTCTCATTATTCCCATATATCCAAGGCAAAACAGCCGGTCGAGTGTCGAGCGAGTGATGGATATTCGATTAATTACAGCCGTCACCCTCTACCGCGCGATCTCACCCCCCTTTTCCCGCCGCCTTTTTCTCTATGACGCACGAGCGCCGCTGATAAAATAGCGAGCTATTTGCGGTCGCTCTTTTCGTTCGGAAACGAAAAACGACGAGGAAAAAAGGAAATTAACCCACGCATCGGCGCTGCGCCGCATCGAGCGGCGAGCAAAAATGTTGCACCGCGACCATAGGGGTACGCGCGAACAACCACCATCGAAATTAATGGACACTCGACCGCCAGACGATCTCCACGTCTCCGCACGTCCGTCGCGGCCGAGCGTGATCGATAAACGATTACTAAGCCGATTCCCTTGAGTGGCTCTTCTTGGCAACCTCTCTTGGCGCCGCTTGACACAATTAGATTCTTTTTCTTTTTTTGCTGATAAGACGCACGGCTCAGAACTGACAAATAATAACGTATCTTTCTCGTATACTTTTCGGATTTTCAGATTTCACTACAGAGAAACGAGAAATCGAGAACTGAAACTAAACCAATCGTTTTAAATGCATAATCTACATTTATTATATCCTTTTCCAAATCTCTACTATTTATCAATATGTGCAGAAACAATTTGCGCTTCGAGACAAACGAAACATCCGATATATCGGTACACATGCCATGCGGCCAGCCACGTTTCGACTATTTGAGTGCGAAAATATCGAGCCTCTCGCACAGTCGAATAATTCTGCATTACCGAACAAATTATCAGCCGATTAAATATGCGAAATATATCGAACAACGCGAGCTCGCGCGCGGCTGGATATAATTAATAGGGATATTATTTACCGTCGACGATGATTTGTTAATGCTAATTATATTCCAACACGCGGCCCCTCTTCTATTGAGTTTCTTTCGCCGTTCCTCTCACTCTCTCTCTTTCTTCCTGGTTCGTCGGTCTTTCATCTTGTCGTCACGATCGAGTGAGCAACTGGGACAGTCAACAGGGAGTCCAGAGCGAGCGCCATCAGATATTTATAACGCAAACGTTTACCTCGCGGATTATTAATAATCCGCGCCATCGATGATATGCCTTTCGCGTCGCTCTCTTCTCGTTTCAGCATGAAAATCTGCATAATTTTATGAAAAGTCACGTGAGAATTTGCGATTGGCTCGATCCTCGCGTGACACTTAATAAAACAATTACGAATATCACCAGAAACCTTTCTTCAGTGGATATCATTTTTGGTCACGGTTAAATCTTCATTTCAATTTTTGCGTCGTGAGAGTGATTTTAATAATAATTAGTCATCACGTTGATTAAATCTTATGACAAACATCAAGCGGTCAGAATCAGGCTTTAAACTCGCGATCGCGAGCGATTGTATCGACTCGTATCGAGAATATATCCCGAATCCGCCCTATCGGTTTATCGATTTTAGCAAGCCTACCTCGCGGTATCACGTTTATTATTCATTGCCGCCCGCCGGTAGCCGGGCGGGATTTGATTGACGTTGAACGGAACGAAGTAGCGCACCGCGCACGCCGCGCCGGTGTGCGAGTAAAAATATTTAAGATTTCATCCCCGTAAAAGTTTAAGCTTGCCGCTCGCTGCAAAGGTCCATTATTCGCGGCCTGCCTCCGCGGAGAATACGAATCGAGAATACGCGGCGGCGCAACCCTTTCGTTCGCCCACCTCCCCGCAAAGCAAGCGTAAGAAGTATACAGCGAGCTTGCGGCGTAGTGGCTCCCACGTGAGATTTCGAGACACGAGTTTTCGAAGATGGCACAGTAAATATTTCAACGTGGACACGAGCAGCCTTTCCCCGGGATAACCGTCTGCCTTTAGACCTGCCGCTACCTCGGATGCGCACACGTGTATATAAACGCGCAACTATTTCGTACAAGCGAGCTCGCCCGTTGCATTATTAATTATCACGCTTACCCGCTCGTGACGCGCGTTCGCTCGAAATCTTTCTTCGTATAGGTATCCGGGAAGACTCACCGGGATGACGCCTGTTTCTTCAGGTGCGAAATCTTCTCGCGGGATTTTAGTCCACTGAAACACGGAAAGATTTTTACAATCTTTTCTTAATAATGATTATAAGCAAAGACTAATTAATACAAAATTAATTAGTGAAATTCCCACATAAGGGGCCTCCAAATCTTTGCCTTTTTTTCCTCGTCCATCTTTAGAATCGATTCTTTGATAAACACGAGGCGTGGGTACCAGCGTTGAATTACGAGCGATTAAGGATAAAGAAGGACGTGCCTTAGTCTCTTGATCAAGCTTCAGGCTTGCAAATAATGTCGCGATGCCGGCGACTAATTATTCAACAACGATGCGAGCTATCCGACACGCGTCGACGCAATGTCGCATTGTCGCCGACGGCCCCCCGTCATCCCAGGGCTCACGGGATGAGCTGCGTTAACGCGATAAGTCGAATTCCTCGAACTAATGAGAGGCCGTGCACGCCTTCCGATCGACCTTCGGCGAGCGTCAATATTTCAGAGGAACCGCCACCCGCGGCGCGACGCCTTATCACAACGCCGGGATAATTTACAAGGGCGCGTAATAGAGATTCCCGGGGATCATCGACTGTGCCAATAAATCGCCATAAGGCCGTAAGGACGAAGGCCGAAGGACAAAAGCCGAAGAATGAAGAACAAAAGGGAGGAGAGAGAACGGAAAGGAGGATGTTATACTTTATTATTCCAGAGCAAAGTCTGTCGAGAGATAAATGTGTATCGTGCTGTGTATCATGATTGTAGCTTCAATATAATGCAATAACAAAAAAAAAGAAATATGAAACGTAATACACAAGAATTGGTAATATTGGGGGGTATAACGTTTGTGATAATTGCGCAATAACTACGAGACTAAAGCTTACAGTAAATAAAACAAACTTTGTTCAACGAATTGGCGTAATAATTTTAAGGATTGACGCAGAGATCTAAAATGGAAATCTAAAATAATGCATAAAATGATTCCGTGAAAAGCAAGCAAAGGGAGAAAAACTGTTTATTCAATATCCTGGAATTAAACTTCGTTATTGTACGGAAATAAAATACAACGTATCGCAAAGAGAAACACAATTAAGAGATGAAAAAGTTAACAACCGTTCGATTCGCGATATAATATCTTTATAAAAAGTTATGAAATAAAAATCGGCAAAAACACGGGAAGGAGAAATAGGCGAAGTGGCAAGGAACAAAGCATCTCGATAATTCCACATCGTATATAGGTATACGTTTTCCGAACCTTGAAAATACGGTGGTCGATTTTGGGGAGAAGGGGGATAGGGAACAACGGTGTAGTGTTCGCGTACTACCCTTGCATGCGACAAAAGCAGAATCGATACAGTTTACCCCGGCGCGAGATTAGAAATCGATGGAAAACGTTCGCACAATAGAGAGAGAGAGCCTCGGTTGGGTTCCATACAGGCGTGTGCGTTTATTTCTACTATGAAAGTGCAAGCCCCGTGCCCTATTATACAACGACACATTATTGCACCTAGTATGCACCCCTCCGACGCTTTCTGTCTGCGCGTGCCGCGTATGTTTCGCGTAAAAGAAGGGACCACGGGACGTTCAAATAAGCGTGGAGTAAATATTTCCCTTTTTTTTGTTAGACGGAAATTAATAAAATTATTAACAGAGTTAAACGCACCGCCGCGCCGGTATATGCCTATTTTTGCCGGGCTATTAATAATTCATTCGCCTATGAATGAGAGATATCGTAGCTAAATATTGATAGCTATATTGATAGTTTTTGAATTATTCAAATAAGCGGAAAATTGCACAATTAGAGAGACTTTATTTGTCGTTTCATCAAAATTAAACTTGCCCGTTCGTCGACAGCTGGAACAAATTTGCGAGTTTCAAGTAGATAATAAAATTTGACTTTAAAATAACTTATCTAGTACGTTTCATTCCATCAGAGTTTTGCCAAAATTCAATGTCCAAGCCAGAAAGAATTTCACGATCAAACGTTATATTGCCAAAATTAAGAAGAGCTACCAATTCGATCAGCCTATCAGGAAAGAAAAAGATTGCCAGTTAACTAAAGACAGTAAATCCTCTAAATATACTGTATATCACTTATAACGTAAAGGTCAGGACTATGGATTTGTCATAGGGGAAATTATCGCGATCGCTTCTCGCGGATCGCATACATTCAACGTGACTCAACTGCCCTTTTACCTTGCTGCACAAAGGGCCTGTTGTTCGACGGGCATATAATCCCTATACATCGCGTCTATCTTGCCCGTCCTGCCCACTCGGTCCCTGGCCGGGCCCACCCTTGCTCGCGTGTAGGACTCGCATGGCCTCCATTATGCGACACAATCGCTAAATTGTCACAATTACCGGCTGCATATATAGGGCGGGAGAGGATGCCAGCTGCCGCGTCAGCTGACGAATTCGTCGTTTTCTTGTCGGAAAATTCGCGCCGTTGTAATTAATCCCGTCTGCGCGCTGCAGGAAATGGTAATCGCGAAGACACACCAGTGAAAATTGTTTATAGGAAGGGAATAAGGAAGACAAAATTCGCTGCACAATAACAACAAATTACATTGTTACATCGGAATGAGTATTGACTTGCGAGAAACAAAGAAATAAACTGAATTCTTGACATTTTTCACCCCAAAACTACTTGCAATTCTATAACTAAATTATAAAAAATTACATGAATTTGACGAAGAATCAATAATAATTTTCTTTTTAACGATAAACCAAAATTTACAATTTTGAATTTTGGTTAATTTTATTAGGGGAATTATTTATTAACTCGTAACGGAAACTATCTTTCATGAAGAACTTTTGTTCCGAAAAAGCCTATTCGGTATAATGAGCGAGAAAATCGTCAAAAAATTTGTTAGGGCGTATTGTCCAATCGGCGTGGGATCGATGCTATTGTTTCGGAGGTAAGTATGACGGAAATGCAAAGTGCCGACAAACGACAAGCAGAGCGGGGGCCTCTCGAAATAATGGCGACCGGCTCGACCGGTTGTGTCGAGCATTCTCATGCACGCCGTCGATGATTTCCGGTGCTCATACCACGGGGACAGGTTGAGCCGATTCGATTACTATGTCATTCGTGCGGTAAATGCCCGCGGTTGGCGCGTTTGTCATTTCGATCCGCCGTTCTCACTGCCAATCGCACAACAAATCTTTTATAACACAACAAGAGGAATACCACGATATTATTCATTAATAAATTTTAGTTTAGAAAATTGATGCCGACACTTGTAAAAGAAAAGGATATAAAAATTTCTAGCTTTTTACATGTAAATTGGATTTCCTCAGTATTTGTATTATTGAATTTTTGAAAAATTCCTAATTTATTATTTTTCTGGAATCATAACTGTACGCCATTAAAATGAACAAATTTTTGTTTGACTTCAGACGTATTTTATTTTAATAAAATTTAAGGCACGTTCGTCAAAAACTTTAAAATATTAACGATTGAGATGATGCAACAAATTATGAACTGCCTCGGCATCCTTGTCAAGGAAAATTGATTCGAAATTCGTTTATTTCGAAACTATCGACCGTTGACATACGTACATACTCCTTAGTCCTTATTATGAACGTAACAAAACGCGCAACAAACGACGGAGGTTAGCAAGCACAAATTAAAATATATTCGTGAGAGTGGTCACACAAGGCGGTCACCGCAGGAGTAGCAATAGTGGTGGTCTGATAGGGGTTACCAGGGGTGTCGTGGAGCGGTATATCCGGACAGTCGAGGCCGGGTTTTACGAGGGTCAAGCATTTTCTAATTAAGCCGGGCCCGGCACGTAAAACGTTATGGCGCCGCTCGAGTGGTATACTCTTGGCATTTCCAGGGCTATACTTCGCCTCTCTCCCTTGTAGCATCGCGGCGGGGTTAATTCATTCAGGCTCTCTCGGTCCCAATAAACGTGCGATGGCGGTTCGCAGAAATATACGTACAGTCTTGTACAACGTGCAAGGCTGCCAAGGCTAGAGCCTTGTCGATGACACTCGACTCCTTATGAAATTAAATCGCCGACCGATTTATGTAATCTGTTTACATCAAGATCTTACATGTTTGCTTAATTATATCTTTAGAATTTTATTAACTTTGTTGTTAATCTGTTACAAATTATTAAAATGATAAAAATTAAAATAAACTTAATGAAAATGTGATTGTAGTTATTAAAAATATAATTACATACACAATATTGTTACATAAGAAAATTTTACAGAAAACTCAAATAAAAAAAGTACAAATTCAAAATCTACATTTATGTTACTATTAATTATATCAAATAATAAATGTTATTTTAATATTAATTCCTTAAAATGAAACTAGCTGGTCGAAGCGTGCTGTACAAGCGGGCAATAACAATTTTATGAAGCTCTCATAATGGCAATTAGTCCCTACATTTAAGATTAATTATACATTCAACACAAATGTCGTATCGCTCAAATTTCGGCATTATCTACCTGCGTAATCCGTTAAACGGTCCGTAAAAGATTTTTTTCGTATTTAACCGACTGGTAAACCGATGGCGTAATCTATTATCTATGCTGAACTATCACACACATCTATTGTATTGAACGAGTCGGCGAGATAACTTGGGTGGGATCCAGCCCATGCACGCGGTGTAATCGAATTACATGTGACAGGTGCGAGTATATCGCTAGCGCCAATGGCTGCGTCGGTTGAAATGATAATGAGCGATGGAAATGTAATGATACCCATACAGCGTGTTTTAGGGGTGACGATATTCAGCAGGAGAGTGGAAAACCGTACGCGAATACGAGAATCCGCGAATCCGCGTTAATTAGCGAGATTATACAAAAAACTGTAACGTGAATCCATGAAGTTCTGAAAAATTCAGGAAATTGATAAGCATCGGTGTTTCGTCATCCTCAATGCGTTCGTAATAGTTTCATAAATCCTAACTAAGGGCAAAAGTGTATAAAGAATTTTAGATTAAGTTTGGCACTTTCAAAAGTTACATAATTCAATATATTATGATTTTATTTGAAATGTATCATAGGTAACCGTTCTCAAACTTATCTCTTGATTTTTTACCGACTACTTAGGTTGACTATTTATTTTTTATATCTCAATTTTCTTATAAAATCTCTGCAAAATTTGTAAATTCGAACCCTCCGTGCTTCGTATAAAAGGTTACACGTGCGAGCCTTTTCCCGTGTTCGCTTTCTTGTTGGAGAATTTAATTTCGAGGCCTAGAACGTACCCCCTGTGTTTCTACTACCCTGTCGGAGAAGGAGAGGGGAACGGCAAAATATGGCACGGAACGATACAAATATATAAAGCCGCCCGGCCGGGCTCGCAATTTTCCGCGAGATACCGGAGGGCGTACACCCTCCGCGTTTTAGAATCCGCGCCACGCCGCGCTTTGCGAACGACCGCCCGTAGATTTTTTAATATGACGCAGCATAGGTTCCTGATTGCCCGCCATAAACCTTTTATATACTCCTCTACATATTAAGAACGTACTTACCAGCCCGCTCGCCGTCCCCCGTGACGTGAGGGCCCCGTCACTGGTTTCCTAGTATTTTGCTCCCCTATTTTCCCTCTCGAGTTATTTTTCCATCGAAGAAAGCCGAAGTCTCTGGTTGGATCATCGATAAAAATCAAAATTTTCTTAGAACAAATTTTACGATGAACTTATAAACATATCGATATCAAGCTGTATAAGAAGCATACTTATATTACATATTTTATAGCACTATAACAATATTATAGTGCTATATAAAATGTGTTAATCTGATACACACACACATACGTCTAATTGTCAGTAATTTTTCAGATTACAATCGGTTGAAGATTGAAAGATGTTGATGAACGAAATTTCGGAAGTACAGAGATAGACAGCAAGCCTCTACTCAATTTGATTATTTTCAATTTTGTACAAGCATTTCGACTTTTCAATCCGCGAGGAGCGTACGTGAAAAAATAGGGAAGAATATAAGGAGAAAGACATGTGATTCTCCGATTTTAAAGTGTCTGTATATATCCGCGTGTGTGAAGCTCGTGAAAATCGGAGGGCTTTCTTGTGAGTGTCATAAGCGTCGACATCGTGACTCGTTGATGTCGACGACGACGACGACGGGGAACTCGGCGACGTCGACCTGCTTCTTCTTCATGTACTCCGCAAAATTACACGGTAACTTTACCAGCGCATTTTGACGTTACACGAGGCGAAACTCGCTCTCGCTCGTTCGCGTTACAGGCATACTTTACCACCGCAGTTTTTTTCCGCGGGCGAAAAGTTTTCCTACGTACTCTTCGGGGAGCATCTCCGAGGAGGGAGGGAAATCATAGCGCGCGTTGTTGGGAAATTATATGAAACGCCACCATTCGCATGAGGAGGCATCGTCAGGAAAGTTCGGAGCTACATTTCCCTCGGAGAAGCGAAGCGAATTGCCACATTATTTCATACTGCAACAGCATATCGATTCCCTTTTTTTTATTGAGAGAAAGTTTCTAGTGCAGAAGTTTTAACGATATTCTTGCATTGACCAACCTTTAATTTGCTTTGTCGTGGGATTAAGAGAGGACTTAAATTTCAGAATTTTACATTAATTTATTGAAGTTTCAATCATGATCT
Source organism: Temnothorax longispinosus (assembly GCF_030848805.1). Taxonomy (NCBI): domain Eukaryota; kingdom Metazoa; phylum Arthropoda; class Insecta; order Hymenoptera; family Formicidae; genus Temnothorax; species Temnothorax longispinosus. The sequence continues at coordinate 5,551,676 of NC_092368.1, forward strand.
TTTCAGCATTGACAAAATGAATTTCACAGAGAAAGAGAGAAATATTTTCTGATATTAAAATAATATATATATATATGATTTCTAAATGTGTATATGCATGTGTGATATATTTTCCAAACTATTATGATATTTAAAGATATATTGCGTATATGCGTGTATCCTTTAAAATGATACAACTGCAGATCATCGAAAAATTAATCGCGAGGCTACTTTTAGAGCGGAATTTAAATTGGTGACAGGCAGAGGAAATCGTCGCGTCTCACATCTCTCGTCGAAAAGTTTATCGCCCCGAAGTGCATTAACTTTGTTCTCGTAAGCCCGATTACGCGCGAAGGCGCGTGTACATCGGTTTCGTCGGTGACGAGCGCCCGCGGGGTGGAAACAACTGCCGGATTTTCGTCAGGATCGTCTTCCTTTTTCCTCTCCTTTTCAACCTCTCTTGCCTTCGACCAGTTGCGGTCCCGACTACCGACGGCAGCCGCGAAAGTTTTCGCCGTTGTTCCACACCTCGTCGGTCGTCGCGCCGCACCGGACGGTGTGGTGGAATTCGTTGCGAAAGTTACCCGGTGCAAATACCAATTCGCACTATTAATAATGCGCTCGTTGCGAGGAAACTACAAGCGCAAGTGACTGCATTTGTGCACGCTCGTGTCCATTATCCTTGTGTCGCGAATCTCCGTCAATGAACGCGCATTGAACCGCATTGTGAGGGATAAAGATTGCATTTGTCCAAATCCCACGAAATAGATTTAATGAATTTATTTTGATTTGTAGAAAGTCTATTGAAAAGAAAGTTTTTAGATACTAATTAACAATCCGTACGGTAAAGTACGAGAGTAAAGAAAATATTAGATATGATTCAAGTCCTTAGGACTTTTTGCGATAATGAGAAGAAAGAATAAAATCCCTGCGTGATTCTGAGAGCTTCGACCCGACGTGTGTACATTCCGGAGTTAATATCGCAAAAGACGGAAAGATCGCGTAATAAAGTGCAAGTCCGTGCCGGCTGTCCGAAGCGCCGTTGGCGAATTCATAATATCCCTCCCTTCCTCAGTGTAATGACATTCCTGCGGCACGTGGCGACCCGGGGCACCCATGCCCACCTATAAACACACGTATAACCTGCCGCGAGATCTCTCTGGATAGTCACGTGGCTGGGATCTCATCAAACTTTCATCCTTCGCGCGAGAAGACACAGCACGCCCTGCGGTGCACCGTTTCCTCCCTCTCTCCCTCTTCCCTTCTGTTTCATCCCCCCGTGTTGCATCTCGCATTAATGCATCGCCACGGGACATCGCTGGCATATTGCTGTTACTCGTGCCGTTACACTCGGTCCACCGCCTGTCCCCCCTTTGCGTCTATCTCTCTTCGCAGCAGCGTCCACGTCCAGGGACATTAACTATCGAAAAGTAATTACGTGTGTAACACACATCTTTTTTCTACGTTAGATTAAGATTACGTTAGATGGATTTTTTTACTAAACGAATTAAAGAATTAACAATCGTGACTAGAAGTTATTTGATATCTCTGTTGCATTTTCTTGTATCCCTGTTTTAAGATGAGAATAGAGACGCCTATGCGATGTGTGCCCTTCCCTGTCGCGCGAGCGACATTAAACGGGGCCCATAAAGGCGGACGCGCGTCGCACAATACCGTGCTTTCGTCGTCGCGGGGGGCGGCCGGTTATTAAAATCGCGGCCAGGATTACGAGATCGGGGGCGACATTAAGGACATTAATCACGCGCGTGTAAACGGGGGCTCCTCTCGAGGACGCGTTCCCGCTCGAAATTGGGGCTTGGACGAGCAGTCTCGGCTAACTCGCGGCTAATTTCTTTCGATTAGGGTCGGTTATCAGCCTGGGGGGATGAAAGGCAGCGCTTTTCGCGCATGCGGCTTAATGATCTCGGAGAAATTGCTATCTGTTTGTCAAATAATTAACATTGTAATTAACATTGTTCTTCTCTCTATACTGCATTCTTTACATTTTAATCATGCAACATTTTTAACTTAGGAAACCAGCGTTCTTCCATTTCGGCGTAAACGCAAAAAACTATTTACGCGATTCATGAAGCGATTAATCTGGTATGAATAACGAATGGTGATTTAATGCAGCGCGGCGAAAAGCATCGGCACGAATTAATATTATCTAATAACAAAGTTCTTCCAGGCGCGGCGGAAGTCATTAAAGTTGCATTTTCATTAAGGAAACGTTACGGAATGTAACCGTGTTATGGAAAACCTATTTCCGTATCCATCTGACAATTTGCATAATTCCACGCTCGGCTCTCTGATTCACTCTCTAGATTGAAACTGCGTCGCACTTAAGGCAATAGAAATTGATGGTCGCTGGTATGAACGAACGCAATTTGTATTGCCCGTTTTTCGTCCGCAATACCGACGAATACATTTTTCTTTGTAAAATCGTAATTAACGTTGCAATTACCCTTTGTTATTCCAATCATTTTTGTATTATTAGTAGGTAAGAGTTGCTACGAGTTGTTCATGCGTTCCATGTTGATGTCAAACGTGTAGCATTGCTCAAAAGAGTTGTTAATCATGTAAATTATTTATGTAAAGTCACGCCAATTGCGTCACGCTAAAACGCGAACAGAACATTTCGAGGATGCGATTTGCTGCATAAAATTGCGGTACAGTCGAAAAGCACATAAATTTGTTGAGCTGACATGTTTAGCTTGTGTAACATTACAAAGATGCAAAATTTTATATCTTGCTATCTCGTTAATATATTAAATCGTTTTGTGCTATTACGGTTAATCTAAAATTTCCATTTTAATCATATCTCAATTACTTTCTGTAGATCTATGTCGATTCCGCGGTAAGAATATGTCTTCATCTTCTTTTTGCTCGAGCTCATCCCACGAGATGATTTGGCAACGTATCATCATTCGTACCTCGCTCATTTGGATACACGCGGAAACATGGCACATGCAAGACATCTTTAGCGCCAAGCGAAAACTTTTTACATGACATCTGGTGAACGCAGACGCCGTCGCGCCAGGGAATATTGTAGGCGGTAGTAGTTGCCTCCAGTTCGCGCCGAGAGTCGTAACGCGACATCTGTTTGGAATGAGCGAGCGACGGGGTTGAGGGTAAGGGAAGGTGAAGACGCGGGAAAAGGGGTAGGCGGAAATGCAAAGGGAAACGCGAGAGAGGAAAGGAGAGGGGAGGGGAGGGGGTAGTTTTTCGGGCGCTCGAAGAGACGCGCTCCTGAGGAGCAAGAACACGAAGAGAGAACCGCTTGACATCGCATTATCCAGTCTGAAAGACATTATATTCGCGTTGTGCGCGAGCACGATTGCGCTCGCTCCTCTGACTGGCTCGAGTGGTTTCGACTGGTGGAATACTGCTCGCTGCAGGCGTGTTTGTACACTCGGCACGACTGCGCAAAAACAGCGATGATCACTTATTTCAACGCCTGTAGAATAAAGTTGAAAATAGAGTTCAAATTCAACTGTGTATATTCGGCTAGTTAGAAATTTTTTAAAATCACATTTATGACTGAAAACGGATAGATAATATTTTATGATTAATTTTGAGTAAAATTTATTTTAAGGACAATTATATATTTCTGTTACATTTATATTTATTATTTCTGTAATTCTTGTATGAAGATTTGTAAAATAATGAAGAACGCCGAATCTTCGAAAGTCTTTGACTTGTTAAATAAAAAAGTATTCCGAAGATAAAGAATCTAGCTACGCGGGATTAATCGCGGTCGGTGCGAGCGAGTTTTCGTAGATTTGATTGTAGGTAAGGCTCGAATTTATATCTTCGTTAGCCCCGCAACCGTCTTCAAATATTTCTGCTCTAATCTAACCGAGTGCGCGAGGATTAATTCGAACGCGTTGGCTAATTTAATTACGAGTGCGGCAGGTCGTTTCTGTTCGCGTCGAACGAAACGGCACGGAAGATTTGCCCTTTCGCAGAATCATGATTTCGGAATGGTCGGCGAAAATGGGGATTCGACTAATCCGAGCGAATGACGGAAAGAGAGATAGCGGAAATCGGGTGGGTTTCGGGGCGCAGGATAGACGAGGTAGAGGAAGCCGCGGCAGGATGTGGAGGACCGAAGGACGAGTCGCCAACTGTCGCGGTGCCGGTAGCCTCGTCGGATAATCGCGAGGCTAAACTTTCTCCATAAATCACGAAACGGTACGCGGATATATACCATTGCTTCGAGAACGGACGGAAGAAGATGGCGCGGGGGGGTTGGGGGAAATGGCAGGACTCAAAGTTGAGCGCGGATCGCTGGGAATATAATGGATATTAATGTCTCCGCTATGCTGATTTCGTCTGTGCCGCATTGCACGTATACAAGAGATCCGAAGAAAGGTATAATCTGCTTATTCGGTATATCCGGCAAATGCGAAGATGTGTCTTTCGAGTTTCTCCAGGAAAAATTACCGTATTAGAGTAATAGGCTTAATTCGGAAATTAATGCGAATTTATATAACTTTTAATGAGAAAGAGAATATGAACAGTAGATGATCAATACTGTTGTATTTTATCCTTCCGTCATAGAAGCTCCCATTTTTGTTCAAAGTATATATCATGTATGAGAATACGTGTACTCGATGTAATTTGACATGTGTGATTGAGAAAGTAAAGAAAACTCTCTCTCTTCCTTTTTCTCCGTCTGTTTTGTCGAAGCTTAGTTCGGATGGCGAGATATCGAACAAGGAATCTGCCGATGAACAACGAGATACTGTCGTGTGCAGAGAATCGCGACACGTCCGAAAATGCACGGGGAAATAAGAGCGCAACGACCATCGCCAAGGGGTTGCTCTTTCGTTTCTGTCGGGGAAACGCGGAGCGTACCACCCTCACGACACTCGAGGGATGGTTTGTTCCCGCAGGCTATATCAGTTATTTCGCTATTTTCGCCGTCGTGCCCGATGGGCGTGTCTACGGTTTTGCCGCTCCTTTTTCGATGGCTCGCTCGTTCGCGAGAACGCGCGTTACAAGGTGTACGTTATCGTTGTATCGCGAAAATCATCACGACTGCTGTTTCGCCGGACGCGGATGATGATGAGAAAGACGACGACGGCGATGCGGTATGGAATACGGTACGACAATATCTTCGGCAACGAGAAACTACCGTTCTCCTTCGGACGTTTATCTGATTCGATGCGACGCGACGTCGTTTACGCCATAGCGGCATCGCGTGTATATGTATGCATGTGTGTGTGTATGGATATATATATATATATATTTATATATATATATATATATATGTGTATATAATGCATAGCAAATACATCGAACCGAAGACATGGCAAGTATTACTGCAGTAAGGTGAGAGCATTGTGATGCTGCGGACACGGATTAGGTTCGATATCAACTTGTTAGATAACATGTGAAATAGGAAATAGGAATATGTATATCTTATAAGACCACAATATTGTCGTACATATACATTCTGAACGATAAATCTACATGTTTAATCAGTTAACATCGATAATCGATTTAACTTTTGATATTATTAAGCATTCATCTATTCTAAATCACTGTAAATTTATTGCGAAAAATATCACCTCAGCCAGGGTTTGAACCTGGATCTCCCTACAATGCGTGACGGGCATTTTTATCAATTCTAGGCATGTAAAGATATGGTAAAAACGCCCATCACGAATTGTAGGGAGGGTTTAAATGGCTGGGATATTTTTCGCAATTTCCTTACAGTGATTTAAATAAAAAGATGCTTAATAGATTAAAAGTTAAATTAATTATCGATTTTAGTACGTTAAGAATTTATCGTTCCAACAAAAGCTGTTCTAAGACGGATAAATAATTGACACACAGTTTACAGAATTGGGAAAAATATACAAAATTCATACAGATATATTATTTGTAGGCTACCAAGATCCAGTTCGAAAATGGCATTTTTTCTAATTAATTGTAAGATTCGTATCGGTTTAGTTTCACTTATTGTTGTTTTAACAAAGAGAGAGTTACAAATTAATAACATATAAAACATTTATGAGATATAGAATGATGTATCTAAAAAAGATTTGAAATTTAAATCCGTTGCGGATTCTATATTGCATACTGATAGTCAAAAATCTAAAACAAACACCAGAAAGATTAAGAGAGTCCAAAAGTTAAGTTTCAAAATTTGAAATCCAAATAGCATAAAATTGAAATTTTAAAATTTCTGAGATTACAGAGTCCAATGAGTCTTCTAGAATCTAGCAAATCCGCGAGTTCAACAATTTCGCAATCTGACGATCTTGAAATTCATAAAATCGACATATTCAAGGTCCGAGCGTATAAAATGCAGGCATCGAAAATCTTATGAATGCGCATATGCACCATTTTGAGATGTGAATCTTTTATTAAAATGTTAGATGGCACAGCATGAGAGCATGAGAGAACGGTCTCGTCAGCGAATAATGTTACGGTTTGGCGTTTGGTTGAGAATTCCAGAAGATCACAGGAGCATGTTAGATATGTGAAATTGCAGCAGTTTACGCGATCTCTCTTTCTTTCTTTCTTCTCCTTATCTCTCTCTCTCGGATGCTCATGGATCGAGTTAGGAGAATGGGCGATCGTGACAATCGTATCGCCCGCACTTTCGTTTGCCCTCCGGGTTAACGTCCACCTTCTATTTTCCGCGAAGCGAATTAGGTACGAATAGCGATCTCAGTTGCCTTCAAACCCTTTCCGCAAATGCTTTTGGCGTGGCTCAACTTTGTCCCCGGCTCTAAGCTCGTTCGGGTAATTTTATCGTCCGTCTGCCAGCCAGCTGGCCGGCTTCTGCTCTTTCGTGACAACTAATTTATTTGGTCGCGAGAGCAACCAACAGAGGAAAGGAGAGGGAGATAAAAGTAGAGAGAAAGGGAGAAAGAAGAGGGAAAGAGAGAAAAGGGTTGAGATTGAGACGAAGAGGTAAAACGCAAAGGGTTGCCGCGAGAAATCGATACAGCGCTCTTCCAGATTTTATCCCCTTTCTCCGCGCTCTTGTTCTACCCTCTCTTCTATGCTCTTTCTATTTCTCTCTTTCTCTTTCTCTCTTCATCGTTCCGCCTCAATCGGCGTAGAGAAAAGTTTCCGTACAGACGCTTAGTTACAGCGGCTTCCGCGGATAATCCTTCCGCCAATTTCGCGAAATTATGTTCCACGCGGTCTTAGCTAGGGTTTCAATAAGGCGAGGCGTGGGGTGCGCATGGGCCACGAAGAGCGAAGTTAAGTAACACAATCCGCCCCCTAACTAGATATAATTCCTGCAAGTAATTCGTGAGAATTTTGCGATTGCTCGAAGGAGCCGTTACTTGAAAAAGAATTCCCATTCGACGAAATATCGTCTTTCCTGCTTTCCACTATATTTCATTTGGTGCACGTGGATGTGTTGCTTTATCGCCGAATGTCGCGGGAGGGTACGCGAGATTCTTTTTCAGATCAATTAGTTCACCGTGAGAGATGAGAAGCCTTCTACACACGGACTTCCAATAACTGAATTCGGACTTTCGCGGATAATCCTCTTGCCAATTGCGCAAAATTATGTCACTTAGCCTTAACTGAGACTTCAATAGGAAAATGCGACATTGTGAAAGTTCCACGGAGACAAAAGGCCACGGCGCAGTTGCGTCCATTGTTGAAAGTTGCTTAACAGTCGAGTTTATATCGAGCGATAGAATTGCCGTAATCGGGTGCGCGCGATCAACTATAAATTCTCCCGGACAGGGTAATTTGTGAAAATATTATAGTATTTGGTAAGCATCGAATCTTTGCAAATTATTCCCCAGTTTTTCGGGCAGAGAATATAATCGGATTCCAGCGGCTTAGTATTAATAAGCAACGTAATTAATATAAACGTGGATTACATCGATATCGCATCATTGCGCGGTGTTATTGCCTGCAAATGAATGTGATTAATATCAAACATAAATTGCAAGCATTAACGCGGAGTGCAATTTTCAGATGTATGAACGATTGAAGAAATGAGTGGAAATAGTTTTAATATAATAAACTAGATTTTTTGTGGAGAAAGTATATAATAGTACCTAATATAATAAATATATGTAGTAATATATTTAAAAAATGGCAGTCGTTAATTCTATCGTTGACATTTTGATGCATTTTTCAGATTTTGGTTGTTTTACGTTAATTCTATTCGGAATATAATGTTGACAAAAAGCACTAATTGAAAGACAACTGTTTGATTTGTTTCCGTATAAAAAATCGATATATTAAGATGTTATATAATGATTTTACATAAAAACTGTCAAATTAAAATCCCCTGTCGTAAATTCCCATTCGTTGCGACTTCGCGCTTTTCGCGTTTGCGCTTGAATCGGCAATCAGACGTTGATGCAGTTTCCCCCGAGAGATTGAAAAGTACTTCGGGAGCTGATTTCAGAAAGTCGCGCAGGGAGACGCGCGCCAGAGATGAGATATCAAAATTGTTTTAAAGTCCCGATCGAGTTGACGAGTCTTTACCGTGTGGGGTCTCGGGAGGCGGATTGAGAAGTCCTATCGAGGACGACGGCGCGGCGTAAGTTCCACCCTCTTACGACCCCCCGAGACAGAATCCCGAAGACGCTTCCGCCGACGAAATAGGCTGTATACCCTCGAGCAACTTTCGCCTGTTTCGCCATCCTTGGCAATCCTCTCATTTACGGAAGTTACCACGAATTTCGCGTTCTCTCGTGTCTCTCAGGAGGGACGATGCTTTTCTTTAGTCTGTTACGAACGTTATTTGTCAATAATATTAGCGAGGAGGTACGTCGCGCTTTGTTCTTAACCGTCGAATTTCCTACGAAAGAGATAAAGCAGAGTTTGATAATTAAATCAGACACTGCACTAGTAAACTCGTTACTCGCACGTTGTTACGCGCCCACGTAATTTATAATATCTCAATAAGAATATATTCCGCCAGGACACCAAGAAAACAGAATACTTTTGCTAATTTTATTTCAAGTTCTTCCTGTCGATGCTAATTTATTTGACACCTTAGAGACAGTGATACTCGATCGTGTCGGTGTTTCCACGTACGCGCGTGGATGTAAATTACAGATTTCGTAAACGTGAAAGGGTCGAGCGTACATCTTCCTTATTCATGACGAGGGACTGCGTCTGTGCAGCGTCGGACTTTCGTACGTGTCGCCGTTACGACTGTCGGGAGTAAAAGCCAGAGTCGTTTGACGTGGGCGTAGTGCCACACAAGGGCCACACGCGCTTTATGTTTATGGCGCGGCTGCTACACTTCTAATTGTGTGCCACTTCCGCCACCAAAACCGCCGATAGAGGAGGGGTCCAGGAACGTCGGGACATCTACCTCGCCGTTTCCCGTGCCCGTAAAACGTGCTTTCTATGCAAACGCGGCACTAAAAAGTCGCGCCCTAACCGTCCCGTTCTCCGTTTATCTAGCCGAGAAGGATTGTTTTTTAACTCGCGTACGGCCGAAGAGCAAAATAGATAACGAAAATTGGATCGAATATTGACCCGAACGAAAAAGTTCGCCAATACTCGATATTATTTAAAAATGTGTTCTTTTGAGGCCCATAAATATATCGTGAATTTGCAGCTGTATATCATGTGGATTTGCAATTCGTTAAAAATACAGGAGACAGGATGTGTCGACGATTTTAAACAGTCTCTTGTTTGTTTTATGCGAATATAAAAGATTTTATAATGCAATAGACTAATGCATAATGAATAGAAAAAAAGAAATATCTTTTATGTCACATAGTGACTATTCCGTTTTGATCGTCATGGATAAACCTAGAAATAACTTTCTGTAACAACAAATCTAAGCTTAACGGAATTGTATTGTTTTAAATCTTAAATTAAAGGTAAGATCTGCGCCACGCGTAGATGAGGCCTTATTTAAAATAAAAAAAAACATTGATCGTTTCGAGCAATGGTTCTTGATCCTCGTAGAGTTTGAGGTCAGCATCCGTGTTCAATCTCGCGCATCCCGAGAGAACGAAGGGCGGCATTTGAGAAAGGGAACGTCAGGCGAGCGAGCGAGCGAGTGGTCGACGAGAGAGGGGTGAAAAAGTTGAGAAAGCAGCCGAAACCGAGAGGTCAAAGGATGGGGTGATAGCGGAGCGCCAGGGGTTGCTCGACGAATTCGGAGGAACCTTTTAGTCCCGGCGGGACCGCGCCAGAACAGATTATCCGTCCATTATTTCAGGGTAGGCGCAGCGGTCGAGAACGGGGAGAGGATGGTAGAATAGGAAGGGCGATGCGGGGCCCGCTGCAAAAGCGACTGGGGCGGTTAGCCTGATGGAAAGCTGCGTAGTGCAGGGGATGGAGGGGAGTGACCCTTTTGCAAATCGAAGACCCCGGTGTGATAGAAATCCCCTCGTGACGATCGTGACTCGCGAGTGACGCGGGCGAGCGTTCGCGATCTCTCGCGCGAATTCTCGCCTCGCGACGTGGAGAAGAGAGCACACAATTAATGCCGTCGGTCCGGCTTTCGAACTCGCGGCTGCGCGCACAGCACTCCTTCTTCGTCCTCTCTCTCGCTCTCGCTCTCTTTTGCCCTCTCGCCCTCTCGTCCTCTAGCCCTCCACCTCTTTTGCGCACCTACACCCCGCCGGGCCTCCGCCACCCTCTCACATCGGCGGGGGTGGCTCTCGTTGCCGCGGTCCCGAGCCTCTCAGTCGCGCCGAGAGCCCGCTTCGTTGCGGGGTGACCTCTCCTCTACCTCGGCGAAGGTGTCTCCTCCGCGCCGGGTCCTCCTCTCGGAGTTCGTCGTCGGGTGCTCGCGCGAGCGGACGGCCATTCGGACCGCGAATTCGACGTCCGCGCACGAGAATTGAATAACTGCAGCGACAACGTTTACCAAGAGCCACGCATTCATGGTTGAGCAAATCTTGGGTGATTGCTCTACGATCCTTTCCTTTGGAGGATCTCGCCGCTCTTCAAGTCTTCAAGGCTCCATTGAAAATCTTCATCGGTAATCTGCAAATCCTGCGAGGAACATCGAGAGACGTAACGAGAGCTTGGAATCGATCCGCTGAGACATTCCCGGGGCTCGAGTTCATTAAAGTTGATTAAAGCTGGCTCGGTGTCGATGAAGACGAATGAGGCATGTTTACATTCACCGTATGCGGGACTCAATCGGGAGGAAACGTATGCACACGTGAAGATTGATACGTAGCTTGGGTTAGATCGCGTAACCCGAAGATCAAAACGTAGAAACATAGACGCTGTGAAGAATTTAATATTTCGCGTAGATACTCCACAAAGAATTCGCCCTTTGAATGCTTTCGACATTTTATACAGAAACGTAAACGTCATGAAGAATTTGTATTCGAGAACTTGACGTTCCGTGTAACGAAACAGGCGCCGGAAAGAGCGCGCGATGCAAGAGCTCGACGTTTTCCCTTAGCGACATGGCGAACAGCGTGAAGTGTATTTTAAAGATTTAAGATTTTCTGCGCGATCTGCTTCGAGAGGTACCTATACATCTAATACATCGTTCTGTTCCGCATCGCGCGCGCCGAAAACTATCTCGTCACGAAGAGTGCCTAATCGTCTATCGTAGTTCGCGTTCAGACAATGTAAAAGTTCTTTAAAGACGACGATGATGATGACAACGCCAATCATCGCGCACTCGTTACGGTCAATCGCGACTCACGTCAGTGATCTCTCACGGAGCGGCTCACAAGGCGCATAATCCTCGTGTGCTCTTCGAAACGAGTCTGGATCGGAGAGAAAGGGAGTGACCGATCGATCGCCGTAATAAGGGAGCTTTCCGTAGAGGCGACGGCTTGAAGCACGCCCATCGTGCCGGAAAAAGGGCGCCTCTCGCGAAGAAAAGTGGACGACGACCCTCGTCCCCGCGAACGATCCTCTCGGGAGAGGGCATCGAGGCGCGTAAGAAGCCTCGTGAAGGACCGTTCTCGAGACAAACCGAGCCCTTTTCATCTGAGAAAATCACGGGCGGACTCGACGTCGAGTTCTCTCGATTGCTGCGACCCCGAGGAAGCGCGCGAGGACCTTGCAGGATTAATCCGGCGACGGGAGCGTTGTGGATCGTTTAATATCTTGGACCTGGAACGGCTTTGTTGTACTTCGTCCCTTGTCGACGTGGTGGTCCTCGACGTGAAGTCTTCGTAATTCTTCGCTTATGTCGACGACGTGGTGGTCCCTATTCTATCGTGTATCATCGTCTCGATCGTTACTGGAGCCGCATACGAGATACCTCGAAGCCTATAATTAAGGATACAATTAATGGCCCGCCAATTAAATATAATTAACTCGATGGTTAGAACGCGGTGGCCACTGTCTGCCAATTAGCGCGTTAGCGCCTTATCGATCATCGGCCGCCTCGCGGCGCGCTTCGATTCGCTGATCGAGACAATAAGATCGATCGTAAGTGATCGCGGTCAACGGGTGTGCAAGGCCAGACAGGAATGAAGAGGGAGAGAAGATAGTCTGAGCAAGTAAGAGAGCGATAATTTGAGCGAATGGAAACATCCGCTCGGCGAGAAGTTAGAGAATCGAGATAACGCGTTAACGAGGTACGATTAACGACCTCTTGAGGTCGATAAACGTGTCGTTGCCTTCAGCGAACTCGAGCGATCCTCGGGAACGCTTTTCCACGTGACCGCTTCCGGTAAAAAGAGTTGTTCCTGAAGTCGACTTTTATAGCAATATACATGAATCGCGTGAAGAGGAGGAAGCTCGTCAAGAATACCTAGAAACATAAGAATAGTTCCTCGAGCTGCGTCCGTCACCGTCAACGCGTTGAATCAGTTTACCGAAAGGCATCATTGGATAAATTGGATAGGCTTTCTGGACAGATATTTTTTTGCAAGATCGATTCGTTCCGCACGACAGTAATCCTCGTCGGACGATCTTCTTACCAATCTTTTACTGCCAGCGTTTGGAAGTTGAAGATGCGATTTTGCGTGGCCTAAAGTTCATCGAGTCGAAAGTCATCGGGACTCTGGCAAGGCGAACCAGCGAGGAAAACGTCGCGAACGGAAGGAGGAACGGAGAATGCCGGCAGGGTGCACGTGACAAACGGGGCTTCCCTCCAGATTCGCACGGTGAGTCTCTCTCTTCTGTCTTTCTAGATTGTACGTAGTTTTGAGCATGGATCGCTCGAAAAATGGAATGGATTTCGCGAGTTTCTGAGCGTGAGTAGTTCGTCACGGCGATGCAGAAATTTCCCCATATGTGCCCGCGCGCACGAGATTCATCTCCGCACACTTCCGTTCGAAGGTATTTTCAACGGCGTGAAAGCTTCCCCAGGTGGGGTTTGTATTCACGTGTGTGTTGACGCGCTTACGCGAGACAGAGGTGATTGAGGCTCCTGGGTGAAGCGGAGAGTAATTAACGCTGCAACGCATAACGAGGCGCGTCTAAGTCGCGGTTCGAGCTGCATGCTATTGACGCAAATAACGATCCAAATTAATTTCGTACGTGTACAGAGCCGAGCGCGTGTCAGCACGGTTGCGGTGAAGCGTTGCTTAGAGCTCGCTTCGCGCAGAAGTAAATCTCTTTTTCTTTGCGCTGTATTATGGCGCAGAAGTGTAATCTTATAAGAGGCAATGAATACAGTCAAGCTCGTTTAATTTCCCGTGTCTTTTATTTATAAACGTTTAAAGTGGAATATCCGACATATAACGAAATGAATCTTGTTCCGTTTAATGAATACCCGCCGATATTTTGCGATGCATTTTCATATATATATATTTTCGAAGTTAGCTCGAGGTAAGAACGTAGCTGGGCGCAATGCAGGCGGGACTATCGATCTCGCACGCAGTGCCGATTAATTATTTCAACGACGATATAAGCCCGCAGCAGCTCGTAGGAAGGCACTCGACTGTCCCTCGGGGGACACCACGGCGGAAGCGTATAGTACCTACCTCGTAAGGCTCGGCTTTCGCGTGGTTCGTAAAGCCGTGCTACGAACTGGGGGCTATGTACCACGAAGGTTCAGATTCTACGACGGAGGCAATTTCGCCGCACCTGCGTCCGCGGGGGCAAGTCGACCGCGATATTAAGGGTCCCGTGTCCTCGCTCATTACGCCACCTGAGAAAACCGCATCGTACGTTCCGGCTTATCTCCATTAGGCGAACGGGAATTACTCGGGTCGAACCGCGTTGCACGAGCGTTCGTCCACATAACTCGCTTACGGGTTTACACATACGCTCCTCCGTATATTCTCCTCATTGAAACCGCTTAAACCTGCATCTTATTCCGCGCTCGTCACTCTAAGGCGATATCTGAACCTTCGAATCGTTCGAAAGTAAAATGTATAATCAGATGTCTTTATAGAAAACATCACGATAAACTGCTTTCATTTATATCTATGTAATGATGGAAGAATAATATTATTTATTTGTAAACATGTATATATAGAGTTATATATTAATATATGCTATAATAATTTTATCAAAGTAAAAGAAGATACAAATGCGATACATTGGATATCACGTATGTATTGCCACGAAGTTCTGTAGGGGAATGTATATTTTAGAAAATTCGTATTATAAGAACCATTAATTTAAAGACTCTAATCTGAGAATTAGTTATTAGCACTAAAATTAAGATTATAAGTAACTGTGTGTTGAATGTAAAATTATTTCGGTTCCATGATCGAGTTTCACCACATGGTTATATGTTTTCTGCGGCATCGCGTCCCGACCTGAATAAAAGAAAAAAAGTTATCGAACGGCAGCGGGCACGGTGTCCTAAAAAAACGCTTCTTCTTAACGAGCGGGATCAGCGACAAAGTTCTGAATTATGTTCCAACTTCTGGAGTCGGTCGATCTACGTCGCACTTTACTTCACGTTCTGATCGTATTATTGCATAATGATGACCGCGCCGGCTAAGGAAGCGTCGTAACTTCGACTGATACAAAACGGTAGGAATCCTCTGATTAAGGACTCTTTTGCACCGACAGGATATCGATGGTTGTTCGCTCACGGCGACGAGCGAACGATTATGGTGACGAATCACTTTATTTTTGATTCGAGTCTAACATGGAGACGATCGAAACGAAGAGATGATCTATAGACTGATTTGTCTCTACGAGGTTACCTAAACGTGTCATTTATCGGCAGTTTTATCAATAACTAAACCTAATTAAGACACAAATATGCAAGTATTTATTAATAAAATAATTATTTCTAAATATGTGGAAATTTGATTAACAAATGTCATCGAATTTTCTGATATTTTAATATTGTTACATAAAATTAATTAAAATTTTATGTTACAAAAGTTCTATTCTGTCGACGTTGTTTTAATGAAATTCCATTGTATTGCAGATCAAACATTAAGAATTTTTATCTCTTTTTTCACAGGCATCATTGATTGTAGAATTAATTAACTTCGGTTTCAGATTTTTATTACTCTAATAGGCGTTTTTCCTCAGATCGAGTTTAACGAAAATTCTTCTTGTAACAAAGCGATCTTATTACGTTTGATTTGCTTTACTTGTCGTATTATCTTTCAATCGACGTAATAGTAGACTCATTTATTACTTTTATTCACTTTTTAATTAAATAATAATTCACCAAATAATGATGAAAATAAATGGCCAATTATATTGTCTAATAATCCGGTAAAAGCAATACTTCAAGAGGAACACTCGAGCACTCTCGCTATAAATTCTTGTAAAAAGCGAACTTGAATAATAAAATTCCCCGGCTCGACGATAACTTCGCGTTTACATAAAACTTGCCCAAGCAAACAACAGCGTGGAATTTTTAATTTATTGAGCAAACGCGTACCGTGAGACTTTTAGTCGTCCATGTTCAGCGAATTGTAGCGTGGCCGACAAAATTCTATACGTTGGCGTTAAAAATTGGAGCATATTACTACGCGCATCCCGGCCATCATATTTTCGTTTATCCGGTGGCCAGATAAGCGTGAAAGAAAATTAACATGTCGATCTCTCATTAACGCCATCCATAATCGATACTCGGAGTACGGTCGTCGTTGCCGACATCGAAAATAAATGCGCGCGTCGCCCAGTGTCTCGAAATGAGCGGTGTCGTAATCGAAAAGTGTTCGTATACGACAGGCAGGAAATAATAAGTCTTCCCAAACAGTCCTGTTTACAAGCTTTTTTACGCGGCAATCGGATTTCTCGGGACACTGCCGCATGTCTAACTTCTTGCGGTACTTTCCGCCCGGCATTTCGTTAGCGTCCAGAAATCGAGGGGAGCTTAACATAAGAAACGGATAATCTTCTTTAGTTACTATGTAAACGCAGATTTATATATATGTATATTTTTAATTTATTTTTTCTTGATATTTTCCATGCTGTTTTGAAGACGTTAACCTTAATTCGTGAGTGCAGAATAAATCAAGTAAAACCATTCATAAAGTACCACAAACTCTTGTTAATTTTAGAATCAAATTTATTTTTTCACACAGATTATTTTATAAACTTAGCGCAGTAACATATATACGTATGCTGAGAGACGACAGCGTCATTAATCTGTCTCGCGTTAATCATGGAGCTTATTTATCTTTCGTATATTTTTTCGATATACTTATATATCTTCAGCGTATTCAGATAGGCGAACGCATTTTTCAATCCTGTGTAATAATTTCAACAAAAAAAAAAAAAAAAAAAAAAATAAATAAAACTAGAAAGTACAATAATACAGTTTGTTTATTGGCGAACATATTGGCGTTAATCCGCATCAGTGGATTTATAAATAATATTCGCGAGAATGCTCGTATCCATAAAGTGCGAGCTCCCATCGTCTCGGATACCACGACGGAGAGGCGACAGTTTTATTCTCTCATCAGGATTATCTTATATATTTACGGACACGCATATGAAGATACATACAGTCGGGAGATGCGTGGGAGGCAGCGCCTTTAATCCGCCACGCGTTAATCACCCGTAAATCACCGGAGCTTATTTTTCCCCCGTCTGTTCTTTCGACGTAGACTCCAATGGCAATGGCGTGCTGGTCCACGCCCGCCGAGCGCTGCGCGTAAATCGTTCCCGGACGAGTTCATGCAATCCGTGAAATAGGAGGTTGGACCGCGCGCGGTCGGAAACCGCGAGCGCGGAGGGTCGGCCTCTCGCGGTTGAAGACCGCGCGTTAATCCAGTCGCTAAGTATTATTTAGTGTCAGCAACCGGTGACAAGTCGATCTAATTTATATCCCGGCCAGACGGAGGCGCCCTGCGCGCTCGCAGAAATACACGCAGAGATCTACGTTCGGCGAGCCGGGCGTTTACGACTCGCCCTGGATGCTCTGGAGACATTCCAATTTGCGACCAGCGACGGCAGGGCGAATACACCGGCATTTGCGATTCCGGTTCAAATAGATTGTGTTATATGTGAATGTGCCGAATAAATTCACGACACAAAATTCTCAATGCGAAATTTTTGGTGTTCAAAATTTCTCGATAATTCTGAAATATCCGAGTATTTTTCACTCTGCATAAACGAACATTGTACATATTGTTATAAAATTTAATATCATCAACTCTTAACTCTGTATAATTATAGATTGAAAGATTTTTAAAATAATCTCGTTACATTGACGATCGTCCTGTCATAAATTTTGGAATGGCTCTTCATGTGAAGTATACGTGAACATCTGAAAATCTAGATTAGAATGCCGGAATAATGAATCATCCAGAGAGATACGTTATATTTCTCCGAATATATATCGCTACAACCACCGAATTTATGCATCGACTCGATTCCGGCCGTTAATATCGTCCACGATTTATCGCGCATTGCGAATGGCGACGACGCCAATGTTCGCAGCTCGCACTTGGCATCGGATAAATTCTGCATTTACACTTGCGTATCGCGAGGCAGCTTCTCGCGAAGAAAGGAAAACGGCAAACAGATCGGCTCTTTCGCGGTAATTACGAACAGGATTATCGAACGACGCGTCGCAGCCTGGGTCGACGCCAAAATGACTGAGATTTTCGCGAAAACAACGATGAGGGTGACTAACGATTATTACATATTTATCGCTCGTTATAGCGAGCTACATGTAAACACATGAGAGAGTTTGCGCGCGTTTAATTTGCTCAGTACAAATGACACGACTATTACGTTTATAATAACGTGCATTACGAGATAATACAAATAATTACTTGCGCTCGTTAACCCGCACTTCCGCCTCACCGATAAACTACTATAATAGTAACGAACACCTTTCTACCTTTATCTCGGATAATGGAAGTCTCCCGGGCGTATATACATAACATTAAATTCAATTCTGAATGTAGCTAATCTATTTTTATAAATAGTGAAACAATTTCCATGTTTTATATATTAAATATTATAGTTTATATTTAATAATGTAATTTATAATCGTAAAGAACGGCAGTCCCGGCTAATTACATAAATATAATAAATAAAATTCTTATTTAGGTTTAATTTTTACGAGAGCTATTGCATTTTTATATAGAGATATTCAACTCAAGATATCTCTAACTTGAGATTGCTTTACATGCTTTACACAAAAACCATCATAAAGTCACACAATTCACGTTATTCGCGTTTATATATAATCAAAATCGTATATAAACATGTCGGTCGGATTCTAGGATTATTACACGGATCCCTATCCGCTTTAACGCATTTTACCCTTTCAACTAGCTCACTCTCGAGCCGTTGCGGCCAAACTCCCGCACAAGAGTTGCCTTGGTACCGACAGGCGAGCTTCGATGGAGATTTCCTCGTGTTGCGGCTCTAGTGCGTGTCTGCTCGTCTCTCACTCGACTCCCGTTTTGTTTGCGCAACGCGGTTACTCGAGGGGACCACCGAGGGTTCAACACTGCGACACCAATCTCTCGGCCTCTCCATGGAAAGAACAATCTCTGTAAGGCAAAGATCGAGGGACGCAGGTTAGATGGACTGATCTATAATCTACATGCGAAGCCTTATGTAATTTCGTGAAAACACTTGTTAGTTTCATAAACTATGTGCACTGTGCAAGCATTTTTTATTTTGCTAATAACATTTCAAGCGAATATATAATATACGCACTTTTGGAATTATGTGATATGAGGATCATGTCATGTGTCATGAAGCGAGTGAATGATTTATATGTACTTAAATCACGCGATATATCATAAAATACTTTTACAATATTGAACATCAATAGTGTTATCATTAGTAATATAAAAAAATATTGGATCCGAGAAATCGCACCGTCCGTCCCTGCGCGCGGAGAAAAGAAGAGAGAAAGAGTCAGGCTCAGCCTCCGCAATCAAACAACGATCTACGCCCCTTAATGACCGAGTGACTGTTGTTGCTCCTTGATTCGTTTCGCGGGGTGTGGTGGTTCGTTCGTGTTGCGTGGGGTTGAAACAGCTGCGAGTGACACCCCCTATGTTGTATTCTGTGTCGCGGTGTTGCTTCCCACCTCTTCTCTCTTTCTCTTTCCGTCTCACGGCCTATCGTGCTCTCGTCGCTCTCCTCTCTTTGTCTCTCTTTCTGTGTTTTGCTCCCGACAGCCCTATACATAATTACCGAGTCTACCACTCGCGTCTGCGAAATTTGCATTATCGAGCCGCCTCTCGTGCGACGGGCGGGGCCGAAATCCTGCAACGCGATTATTAAGGAATCAATCACACTCACGCAGGATCTCCTCGTTGACCGGGAGGACTCGTCGCGCGAGTATAACGTCATCGTCCCGATTCCCATTGTGTCTGCTAATAGGATTTCAGGCTGTTTCAGCCGGTTACTTCGCCGACGTTATTTCAAGGGATTGAGTAGCGAGCCGCGCCCAGGATTTCGGAGGCAGGAGAGATTATCCGCGGAAAATTCGGAGCATTTCCTTTTGAACTTGTGAGTCGTGCTAAAATTTATTCAGTCTTCTTATACATACACGGTTAAATATAAGTTTTACATACAATTAAGTCATCCGACATGACAAGCGATCGACGCATTCTTTGATCTACTTGCTCAATGCTTCTTATCACTTCTTTCTTTATTGTAATTATATCGATACACTGATTGTTTTAACAATTGAACAAACCGTTTTTTAAATTAAAAATTGACCTCTTAGACTATAATTGCATATATATAATTTATCACTATTCGTCTGGCAAAAAAAATTAAATTGTATGTACAATGTAAATATGTACAATATGTAAATATCAGTTTAAATCGATTAAATCAAACTTATTATAATATTCATAAGTTATAGAAAATAAATTCTCGGCACACGCGCTTTGTCGCGTATCGGCCCGCGTAGCTTGTATCGTTTCTCATAAAGAAACCATTTTCGACTTTCCCGTGAAGCAGGTTCATTCTCCTCCTAGAACCATTGAATGTTTCTTTATTTATAAGTGTCCGCTGTTGCCTCTCAATATGTAACCATTAAGCGGGAATAAAGGCGGAAACTAGATTCCCGCGCGACACTCTCTTTCCAGCGTGGCAATACATACTGGCTGCTCCGCACACAACGAACGGAACTTTCAGATGGATCCTCTGGACGGAGCGTTATTTATTTTACGCTTTTTCCGGCGACCGATACTAATGCTCGAGAATCGAACCGCGGAGCGAGGAGGCGTTTGTTCGCGCGACGGGACGTTGATCTTTTATCTTCCTACCCAGGAGTTATATACGCAGCATTTATTGTTATATTATTTCAATAGATTTGAATAAGCTGCAGTTTTTTGTTTTGCGTAACGCGGTCGGCGATAATACCGTATAATTATAATTACTTCGCTCTTCAATAACAGCAGCGAGTTTTGTCGTTGGAGCTTTTACGCGGACAACACAACTGCATTCCGACCGTGACTTTCCGAATTTTTCTGTATTTATGAATTCTTTTGCGAGTTTTGCAGCTTCGTTTATTTTTCTAACCCGTCAGCTTTTTCTCGAGCGGAAAAAACCGGTCATTCACGTCACTCTACATTTTTTCAACTTTCCGAGCTCCACTGCGACGTGCACTATGCATATGCACGCGGCATATCTCGGTGCGTAGATAAAATCGAATTAAAAGAATAATAATAACGCATTCTGCCTTCATTTACGGACATTGTACGCAGGAGAGAACCCGGCATCTGTCGCTCTATGCTCTATGGAGGGGCTCTCCGCGGTGCATGTTCCACGGCGGTGCTCACGTATACCCTGCTTCTCTCGTCCCCCGCGACCCTCTCTTTTCGATCCACGCCCACGTGGTGGAAACCGCGCGTGCCGTAAGGACGGCTCGAACGAAATGAAACTGATATGTATGTAAATCACCCGTATCTCTATGTATGAGAGATGGAACGTTGCGTATCCGCGCGCAAAACGTTACGTATCGCCGTGGCTCGTGTATCACGACCTCGCGACTTTGTTCGTCCGTAAACAGGCGAACTGTCGCGGCTAACGTGAATTTACACAATCGCTTCGTGTCAATGATCGCGAACGAAAAATGTACGTCTTCTGCTTCTTTGAGCTAGAGAATTCTCTGTTTGATGCGGGTCGCTTTATGTTCGCAGAAACGCGCGATAATTTTTACGTAAGGTACGTCACCGCTTCCTGTGGATGTTTTGCAAATTCAACATAACGAATGAAAGATACGGGAGAGTGGACGTATACCGCAGTCGCATCGCAATTCAATACGATCGGCGTGGCGCGGCGCGCCGATGCTGGCATTCGCGGAATTACTGGCGGTTATTATCCAAGTCGCGATTGTCGTTGTTATTAATCAGTTGTTAACGCTTCCCGATTCGTGTATCGCAATTTATGCCGAATACCTTGCGTGCGCGCCTATACGAGAGCGCCGACGCGTTCAGCAAAAGCGAGTATGATGAAAGGCGAACGTACAGATTGCAGAACGACATAAATTTTGTACAGAGATTAAAATCAATCTAGATAATAGGATTGTACTTCGTGCGCGAGAAACACAAAATGCACTCGTGTCCAATGCTCTGATATATTAATATGCGTTATTAAAATCTGGAGACTTTCGAAATTGCGAAACGCGAATATATTTCGACGTTTGCCGTTTATGATTATGGTTTCTGGAATTTCTGTGGGATGCCTGTGGATTCGCCGGCCAATTTATATTTAACGATGCATCTCGCAGCACAAGGACTCATTCATTCGATGCACTCGCATTCGATTTGTCCACGACGATCACCAAGTGCCAATGGGTATCACGTCACCTTTATTTATTTTTGTTTATTTTACGATAAGACGCTCTGTGCAAACATCGAGGTTTTCTGAGACCGATTGTCCCACGTTATCTAACCATACACTCGGGGTGTCGACTGGCCGATCGGATCTCAGCTGCAACAACTGCCATTTGTTCCTGGTAGTCGAACGTGTTATCGAATCGTCTCGCATGGTCGCACAGTCTTCGTTATCGTAATGCAAACGCGCGTGGCGATACGTGATCGTCAGAGGTGTAACGTTGTTGTCGTTGCAACGACGCTAATCGTCATTCTCGCTGGGCTGACACGAGCTCGCACACGCAGCGCGCTATCGATTACATGTGACGTACTCGACGGCTGGACGCTTCGACTTCTTCAATATCGTCACGTAAATATGTGCGTATCTCGTAAGAATTGAAGTATAACAAAGTACGCAGGGCACGAACGTCCACGAGATCTTACCTTAAATGTCGAGATATCAATAGCTTTTAAAGTATAATAAGTATCGATAACAAAAAACGCGATATTTCAGTTTTTCTTCAAATACATAGAGGTGACTCGATAGGCCCGAAAGTCTGTTAGTTTCAATTACTGATCCACTTTGTATGAACAGTCAGATTTTTCTGTCAAAAGGAAAATAATTGGCATCGTGGGAGATGTTGATCGCAATAAATAGGGAATTTCGTTGTATAAACAACTTCTCTCCGGATTTCTAGAATAAAATGAGATCGGCGTATCCCCGGGGTTTTCCTATGCCGCCAGCCGCTATTTTCTCACTTACAAGCGCCGACTTGCCACTCACTGAAATTACTTTCGCGCAATCGAATCCGACTTCGTGCCGCGATGATGCTGTCGCGCCGCGAGGGTCGAGACAACTGGCTCTTCAGAAACGCCCTACGACACACTCGATGAGAAACGAGATTAACCCTACAAATAGCACAAGCCCAGTTCGAGGAGTAAGTAAAATTTTCCCCATGTTTCGTGGTAACTTAGTTTACTTTGCTTTTACGTCAACATTTTGACAAATAATTTCTAATTAGTCAATATATTTAAAATCGTGCCGCGATAATAAATCGCCAAACTTTGCGATTATTCTTAATAATTTTCAAGCCGTTAAAAAAGTGAGATGCTTCACCGATATCATTGCTTTTTATTACGGAAGAAAAGCTGTTTTCCTCTCTTTCTCTATCGCCTCGTTGCGTCGTCTGGCAAACAGCTTGAATAAACGCCCGTGATTAGATCGGATGTGTGCGCATCTGGCTACTAAATAAGGGGTGGGCCCCGATTTTTTCATCGACTGCACGAGCCAGAGATCAACTTTTCAACCCTCGCGAATCTCGAACCTCGAAAGCGCGCTCTTCGTACGTAAATTCAGTCAGCCACCCACGATTCTTTTGCGGCTTCGCTCTTTCGTCCCCTTCTTTCTTTCAAATTGATTTTCATCATAGGATACAATGACGTTATGTTACAGCAACCACTTTATTCTTTTCATGGATTCGATACTAGCGAGTTTTTAGAGAAAAATGATTTAGAGATAATATATCTCCGAGACATGTAACATCTAACTTGATCTAAAAACCGCCATCCCCTCTCTCCTGTAGATGTAAGTAAAAGTTTTCAAGATTCGAGATAATACAAGGCGTTTTGTAACGTTTGCAGAAAATTTCAGGAATGTTCCTCGCAAACTTCTAGTTAACTTTCCTCCTCTACGAAAATCTTAACCGAATTATAATTACAAAGTTATATAGAACTGTAAATTAAGGGCTCTCTGTCTCTTTCCCTCTCTCTCTCTCTCTCTCTCTCTCTCTCTCTTTCTCTCCCTCTCTCTCTTTCTCTTTCTTGAGGTAGACAAACTTTGGGAATGCAAATATACAGCAAAATCTTATCCTGCAGTTAATTTCAAGTGGCCTTTATCTTAAAAGCATAACGTAGAACTTAGTTACCATGATATAGAACGTTTAACATTTGTATAAAATAACATGTAATTGAATTTCTGTCTTTAATGTTCCTAAATTTGCATTCAGAAAAAGTAAAGTTTGACCACAGAAGTTTAAATCCACTATTTTATAAAATTATAAGAACGACTAAATATATAAGTATAAGAATATCTAATTAATTTTCTACATACTATTACTAACGAATATCTTTCTATTTACTACATAAAATTTTCCATTGTAAATTGAAGTATAATTTTCTTCCATTGATTATAACTTATCACTTAAAATCTTAATCGACATTCTGTAGACAATTCCATTCTCTCGTTAAAGCTTTCTTAAAGAGAAATATCACGATTAATCAATACAACACTGGATTTTCCATTCTTGCAATCATCCCCTAAGTTTAGGAACGCGCGTTCCCCATTTCTTCTACTTCTGTTGCGGCGGAAAAAGCGAGCAATCTTTGGTGGAAAACAACATGCCGAATAATATATTGGCAGTGGGCCGAAGTTTACGAGAAAGTGAGCAAGGGCGAGACCATGCCGTTATCTATCACCCCAAACACGCCAATCGCTTACAAGATGTGTTACAGGTTTATCCAAATCTAAACCTGCGGAATAATTAAGTAACAACAGTACATAACGACCAGTACATACATCTTACTAATAATGTGAGTGCTACAAAAAGCCCAATATTGTATAACACTACAACATTTTAAAAATGTCTTCGTTCTCTGACTATATTTCTGAATGTTCTTAATCAAATCTTGGTAATTTATAAATATTTATAGCGTTGAAGAATTTTTTGACGCGGCTTATTACTTTATAGCAATAAAGCTTATTATTATAAGCAATAATTTAATGATGAGACTTTATTTTAATCTTTCTCTTCGAGCAATTTCGTCGTGCTGGTCATAAAAGCAGTTGACAGAAAAGAAAAGGTCTTAATGTTACGTCAAATAAAGGAAAGCGTTATCGCACGTTAGCGTTAAGACGTCGCCATGACAAGATCGCTACGAAAGCGGTTTTCTGAGTCGCGGATTCGTGCCGCGAGAAGTGTAAATCACATTGTCGTCGTCGTTGCACATGACGACAGACGAGAAGATTTTTCATCCGGCATTTCGTAAAGCCGTTAGTAGATCGCCGCTAACGCAAGCATCACACTCGCTTTATCGCCGGCACGTGATTCTTTTGGAAACGGCCTGTAACCGAACATTCGCCACCAGGTCAATGTAGCACGCGTGAACTTATTTACTGTAAGTAAGTCAGAATTACGAAAGAGAGTGAGCACGGGGACGTAAAAGTTTTCTACAATCGCTCGCTACCGAAAGCAATAAGTTATGAACCTTGACTTAAAGTTTCGTGGATTCAGTTCTCGTTGTTTTTCCATTATTTGCTTAGGAACTTTAAAGTAATCTTTTAACATGTCGCGGCTCTATCCTTCCAACGACAAGATAAACTCATTACAATATTTTACATTGTTGCCCCACGTATAATTTCTGCTCTATCTAATCCTCCTTTGTCAGGGCAAACGGAGATTCGTATCCGGCCAGAGAGAATGAAGAGGGAGAGAGAAAGGGAGAAAGAAAAATCGTGAACGGTGGAGACCCTCCTCGTTCTCGCCTCCGTTTTCTCGGGGGACCGGAAGGTGCGGGGCCGAGAGATATCGCAACAGAACTAATCAACGCGTGGCGGGGGGGCGATTTCTCCGTCGTTCGCCCTCGCTCCTCCCCACCAGCCCACCGGGGATAAAAAATAGTTCCACGCGATAATATCGCTCGGCGAGAAGATAAAATCCGTTTCCCTCCTCCCCTGGAACGGCTTTGCCATTCCCGGGAGGGTCTCGCCGCGTTTTAATCTTGAATTTAAAAATGTTACCGAAGCGCTTCCACTATATCCCCCGTGCGAAATCGAACGCTGAGACACACTGTCACGATTCGGCACGGTATAATAACGCGGTAGAATAACGTTTCTTACCCCGTCGCCGTCGCGCTTTGGGATTTAAAGCAGCTTTTGACGAGAAAGCAGCCCCTCCAAATGGGGAGCAAACGTCAGGTGAAGCTGCGTGATAAGACTGCGAGACTAATGCGGAGGGATTTTAAGACGGGAAATAATAATAATAACCTTATTGAATGCGTTCAAATATATGTGCATAGTCTAATAAAAGAGATACAAAGAATTATGCACAGAAAAAGCAATGCTATGGTAATAATGCGTGATCCAGAGTCTTGTAACTGAATGTGGAACCGATGTTGAAAGATTACTTTAGAGTCCCTAACCAAATAATCGAAAAACAGCGAGAACTAAATAAAAACACATACACTTACTTTTATATTTTTAAATATATTTCGTTTTTACCGAATACAATTAAACCTCATGTATTATAGAATCTTTCTTTTTCGCGCAAAGCGTCGCAATTAACTCGATTGTCTGGGCATCGTCCCTTGCCCTGGGGAGGAGACAAATTCGTATCTTTGTAACGAGCTCATCCGGTCCGAATTAATGACCGCTGCAACTCGTTTAAGTATATACTATGCCCTTTAACATTAGCGCTTGTGTGTACGCTCACGCGAATCATCGTTACTACCGGGTAAACCGTCCGGACAAACTCTACGCTAGTCGTGCATAATTAATTCGGGGCGTGATTCGTGCGAGCGCGCACGCATTGAACCGATCGCGCGATCGATACGATCGGGATACGCCGCTTCTGGCGAACTCCTCTCTCTCTCTCTCTCTCTCTCTCTCCTTCTCTCTCCTCGGCTTGGTAGATACCGTATTCAAATCCTTCGAATAGCGACTGACGTAAACTAGGTTACGAGACTGCTGTCTAAGGTGTACTAACGTAATTAATGTATTTAGTACTTACTAATGCAGCGCATTGGTAACTAGGCGAGCGTGGCAACCGGGATGCTCCGTATTTAAGTGCATCATCACCGTCCTTCTCTGCTATCCCAGTATACATACCGTCTCTTCCTTTCGAAAGCACCAAGCTCGTCACCGGAGTAAAAAGTTAAGACTTTAGTGAATTAATGAGCGCCATATATAGACCCACGTTAATCTATTTTACGTTGGCGAATTCTGCCTATTTTACACGGTCCCTTTGCACAGTCACGCCATTGTGCAAATATCGTTAATATATTTTTTAGACATACCTTCTATTAATCTTTTAATCAACAATCTTTCTAGTTTCTAATTTTGCTGCTGTTTAGTGATTAAAATCACATTTATTTGTACAAAATTCTATTGCTGCTTTCAAAGTCTCTCTCTGTCTCTTTCTCTCTCTCTCTCTCTCTCTCTCTCTCTCTCTCTCTCTCTCTCTCTCTCTCTTTTTTCTCGTATTTTACGCGACAAAAGTTTGTTCATCGTGTTTCAAACACTCGAACAAAAATTGTTCTAATTTGCTGAGTTGAAAATTATATTCGGCGAAACTCGATCGAATCATGCGAAATAGGGGCGCTCTTCGAGCAAAATGATTTTTTTATTGGTACTCGACTGGCCGAATCAAGCGGGTCGAAAGTTTTTGTCGGGCCCACTCGACTCTCCTTAGTCATAGTTCTCACTTCGAGCCAGCCGTTCTCGCTCCCGATTCTGCACTCGCGCCCGTGCTCCGTCATTCACACGCTAATTCGTGACTCAGCCGAGCAATTAATCAAGTTCATTCGCATCGTCCGTGGTTTCGTTCGGTTGATCGCGACCCGACCTCTGTGACTCCGTGTCGTAACCATGAATTTGTAATATTGACCTGACAACGCTCTACGAAATTCACGGTCGAAAGTTAACCGAATAACGCGCGATCGAAATTAACGCGGTACAGCGCATATGTATTATAAAATCGTGAAATTTTCAGTATTAAAATATTACGTTCGCCACGCGTTATGCATTCTTTATTACCTACAAAAAAAAATATCCCGCGCTATATATAGTTCCAGTTATTACACTAACAAACATTATTCACGTGAATGCGATGAACGTTGTAATTAATATTTATTGCCGTATACAAACAAGCAGTAATTGATGCGGCAGCGAGTAATGCTAGTTATTGCAACAGATTGTTATATCCCTATTATATCATAACCACTCGAAACTTTCACCACAGTAATTCAAGAGTACAATTTATGCTACGTACGATGCAGTGCGAGCAATGCAAGCTGTAGCTAACCGCATCGCATGCGAAAGGCGAGAATGAACTCCGGCGTCAGTAAGATTGTTTTAGGGATCCCCTGGCATCAGCTGCTGTTTGTTAAACATCGCTCAAGCTGTCATCGTGGCTGCGGGTGCTCGAACACGCGTCGTATGTGCCATGCACGCGTGCGAGAACTTGTGTGTTCCAACATCAAAGCTCATACGCCCACTGCGTAATAATGCGGTTGTCTAAATCTTATTTCGCTTTAACATTAAATGCAACTCCCGTAAGAATCATACGCGAGCTGGTCTCTCGGCACTCTCTTCACTCATGAATTCACAGATGCCAATCTTTCATTCTGCTATATAGCCATCGAAAAATGGACAGTTTTGAACGAATTAGATTAGACAAATTAAACTAGACTGATTTGAACGGATTATAGAGACGAAAAATAGATTTTTTAGTAGCAATTTTAATTTGTATTATATACGAAAACAGAACTTTAATCATACTCAGAATAACTTAGAAAATTAAAGAATATTAATAAATATTGGAAAAATCAAATTTTTTAAAAAGAATCGCTGTAGGTATATAAAATAGATTGAATAATCCAGGAATGAAAGAAACGACCATAATCTTGTACTAAACTTGTAATTGTATTTAACACCAGATGATAGAGACTGATTAAAGGATACTTACAAGGTGCCCTTTATTTCTCGACAACATCTCTCTTCTTTTATCCGTCCCGTCCGGTGCAAACCTCTTAATCCGCGATTAAATCCGCGACAAGGACTTATCGGCGCTAATGAGACGGTAACGAGAAAAATCTCGAACTCGAGATTATCGCGATCGCCAACCGTATAATGTTATGGACTGTTACTAACGGCATGCCCTTTTTCATCGAGTCGGTCTTTTTTTATTAAGAACCCGTCGCGAGCGGGAATTACTTTTGTCCCCGTAATTGGTGCGCGAACGGATCGTAAGTTTTGTGTTATCGACAGTTACTAATGATTTCTCCGACTTCTATCCACTTACCTTTTTAACGTTGTCATTACAAATAAATTTTTTTTGCAGAGAGTACGTCTATATCATCTGATCTGTACAATGAGGCATAATTTAATTGCGACTTTGCAAAGATTACATCAGGAAAGATACGCTTTAAATGTATATCTTTTTGTTATCTTTTCTTCTCAGTCGCGTAATATTCCATGCGGTTTATAAACGGAACATTTTTATTATTTATTATTATTCCGTATAAATGTACGGTGCCGTTTAGCTTGCGAGCGTGCCAGTTCACAACAATTTATCAATGCCTCCGTACTTTCAGCGAAGGCCACAACTAGATTATGATAATTTATCTATGATCGCAAATTCATGGATAGAATATTCTCATCGCGTCCACATGTACGGTATCCTTGGAAATGCTGCAGAATACAGAAATATGGGTCATACTCCTCCGAATATTGATATAATCGCGTCGTATATAAAGCTGACCTCACGTTGCTATCTTTTTCCTCTTCAGGGGAATTGTCGAATAATCTGGGAAGTGGGCATCAACATCAGTCTCTTAGGTGACGGTGAGTTCATTAATATAGCGTGATCCTAATCGCTCTGTCTGTCGTATCACTCATTGCAGTTGGTTTAAGTATCTCGTTCGTCGCCGTTCGCGTCCGTTCCCGCCGCCGACGCGAAACGATGAATCGATGGAGCCTCCTGTGGGATCGTGAAATGTAATCGGTCGAAAAGTTCTTAACGGCCTTTCGAGACTTTAACTATCGGAGGCTGTCGTGATAGATCCGATTGGATGAAACGCCAGTAAAGTGAATAAGAAAAGAGAGAAGCCTCCGATAAATCAATTATGCCTTCGCTTTTTAACACGTCGAAGGCAAAAATATAGCGGTCCGTCTTATCATTCGTTATATAGATGATATGATTGTTTTCTGTCTATCAAATTGATCTCCCCACGTGTACTGATTGGCCAAAAATATTAAAAAAAAAAAACACAGGACACAAGAACGAAAATGTAACACCGAAATATTTAAATTACGGATATTATTATAAGAATACAATTTTTTCGTAAAAGTATGTCTGCGGCACAGATTCCTCATTTGCAGAGAGCGGCGATCACCAAGCGCTCGTTGCACGTGTTCGCGTATTAAGTAACAATGCTAACTTGGATGTCGCTCAAGAAAATACGCGTGTAAAGGGGTTCCTCCCACCTTCGAGTTGACAACACGAGTGTCGCCCGCGGAATTCACGTCGTGTGTAACTAAAGTTAGGCTCCACCGCATCTGCCGACGTTATTTTACAAATATTTATGCCCGCGCGGCCTGATATATTTAGTCGTCGTGGCTGAATCGCGGAATGACGGCGGGCAATAATTTCCCCGCGACGCGATGGTATTTTTAGCGGGGTTCCGACTTTTTCCCAGTATCTCTCTTCGCCCGTCGTCGCCACTTACCGATTCTTCGTTTTTCGCCGCTTGGTACGCGTACGCGCGTTCGTCTCTGTCTGATATTGCGCGTCGGCTAAATAATTATGATAATTACGCCAGGCGCCGCGTCATGGTGGTAGAAATTTTAGTCCGATATGTCTGATTCTGCGCGTTATCTGTATAATTATAAATGTTTTCTGGCTACGCCGTGTGAGATTCCACAAGCGAGAATTCCGAATTAGTATCTGTTTATTAATTGCTATCGAGACAACGATGCGAGAAGTAGACGCGAACGAGTGACAAGTATATCATTCTGCGGTAGAACCGAGGAGCAAGCTAATCGCGAATTTAATCGAATGATCCCTCCCAGCTTAAAAAGATTAACAGAATATTTTCAATGTACTTTTTTTTTTAATATTTGAGGATATTACTAAAAAATGAATTCATTGTTCTTATTCGATGAAAATGCTACTAGTAATTATAGCGAGAAGCTCACGGTATGAGATAGAGAAATGGTAAATAATAATAACGAGAGAATAGATGAATCTTATTCAAATGATGACGTGAAACTGACTGACTCATTTAGCAGATTAATTGATTTCCGGGCATCCTAAGGAGTTTCATAATTTTTTCCAAATCCATTGATATAACTCCGCACTTAATATTGCAATTGCAATACTCGCCTCGAGGAGTTGCATGCGCCTTAAATTATTTTGCATATGTGCGACCGAATCGTGTAGTAGCTGAAGCGGCGTCACGCCGCGGGTATAGGAAAGACGTGCGCTATATCGTCGTGTCTAGCTGCAGTCGCCGCCTCCGGCCCCATCGCTTTCATCGTAGGCGTGTGTACTCATTAATAATTTATGTCTCCCAGTAACCGTTACGTGTACCGGACGTCCCGTGTCCTGGCCTTACCTACGCGAATGCTCCGGCACGCATTGGTGTACACGAATTTCAGATGAGCATTTAAGCCGAGCGCTCGTAATTCTTTACCTCCGACCGTAGAAGAACGAACGCGGACAACGTTTGATCTACCATTCCTTTTTACTTTTTTTCCTCTCGCGAGGACGGATTCCGACCGAAATTTGCATATCGCTCGCAAACTGGTCACCGTTTGCCGAATTAAGACGACGTCGTCCTGGATGTGTCGCCGAAATGATATTTGCTTAATCCTAAGTTGTCTAGAACTGACAATTTACAGAATGTTCCACACAATACGTCTATAATTTTAACAATTATTAACTGACAAGCTTGGAGTCGATTTTCTGCCATTAAAATACATAAAACTGTCAAAGTCCAAAATTATATAATAACTAAAATTATCATTTTATGAGAAATTATGTAATCATTGCAAATTTCATTTAACTTAATTAATTGCGTAATTAATTGCAAATTTTGTAATTTCGGCTATCTAAATGTAAGAGAAATAAATTGAATTTGTAATTAGTTGAAATTTTGATCAAGGAAAGATAAAATACGAGCGAAATTTTATCAAAGAATATATATCTGTTTATACGTCATCTTTACTTCGAAGTGCAACATGTTCTCCTGCATTGACATCGAGGATAAATTTAAGGGGCTTCTATGCTCGTGTACATAGTTTTGCACCCTTCGCATGCATGCGCGTACTTGGCGCGACGCGCATCTACTTTAACCGACTCACACCCTCGACCCTCACGCACAAACGGCTCTTCGCACCTACCCCTTCGAGATTGTTCGAAATCCTCTTAGCTCTCGAATAACGATCGCACGTGAGTGGAAGCCATGCGTGCGCCCGATGGTCGTGCCGAGCTTCGCGAAGTCTCGAGAATCACTTTATACCGCTTAAGCCCTTTTACCGCGTCGTTGTTGCGCACTCTGCTTTTCTTTCTCCATTCACATTTATCTACGCAATTTCTCGCTACTTCGTAAATATAATTTGAAGTTTAGACATTTTTGAACATAAATAATCTCTTAACTTTATTCGACACCAAAATTCGTGATAATTAAATCTTTTTTAAATGGAAATGTTAATTTAAGAAACTTAACAGTTTGTTTTTCTTAATCGCATCAGTTTACTTGGAACGAGTAGATGGATATAAAGACAAGTAGATAGAAATAACGAAATTTTATTTTATTTATTAAAGATAGCAATCGAGTATTAACATTTGTGCATAGATGTAGAGCATGCACTTTTCTACGCTATATTTGTCAGGGAACGACAGGATGAAAACAAGTCCCCCGATTTCTACGTCTCTGTTATTGAGGTCATGAATCGATATCGTTTTTCGATCAACGCGAACGTTTCTTTAGTTGAAACCGGAATATCACCGGCAGCTGACATCTTCCTCGCTCCGCGAAAGTTCGCGGCATAAGAACTCGAGGACGGGGATGGGACTACTCTTTGCAGAAAAAGACTCGAGCCGCGCTGAGTTCTATCTTAAGACTTCAGGAAAAACGCGGGAAACTCATTGGAAGCCTGAAATTTTAATACCTCTTGGAAATTTCGCCAAGCTCCTAAGGCAGACTTTTCCAATCCGGCGAGTGTCAAATCAAAACTTGCAACTCGTTCGCTTGAATCTTTCGTGTACGCCGCACATTCTTTATGTATATTAAGCTTTGATGTTGAACGTAAAATGTATATTGCGAATCGTAATATCGTGAATAGAAAGTACGCGCAAAAGATTTGAAGAAAGAAATCGGCATCTGGATATTAATTAGCGTGAGTATTTTCGACAAAGTTTGTACACTCTTTTTTTTTTAATTTGGAAACATTTTCAATTCTTATTCTTGTATCTTTGACAAATGTGACGATATTCGTCTATTAACGATTTAATCAAAATGCGTTCGACGAAAGTTTTGATTTTCTTGCGGTCGCTCGATTGGTCGAAAGGATCGTCCCCCGCGAAGTTTTTCACAATCGAATAAAGTTGGCACAGATGGTAAAGCCGACCGGGAATACTCTTTGTTCGAATTTAATCCCTACTTCGCAATGCGGGAAAAGAGGATGAACCTTCGGAGACTTTAAATTTCGACTTCGCTGGAGCGCGGTGGGCCGAGTCGAGAGCTCGAACTTTTGCACTCTTCGTACGTTTTAATCTTGCAGGAATAATTATGGCAGTTCTTATACTATTATATGATATATGTAATTGCTGTTTCATTACAGAAAAGTTGATTTCAAACCCGTTAAGAAACGTGGTCGAAATGATATGCGTCGAGTGGAGCGAGAAGTTTCGTATTTCGCCGAAGTCTGTTTTACCCGGTCAAACGCCGCCGAATGCGTGAGTTTTCGAAGATCAGGCAAACACGATCGCACCTTGCGTTCCGAGCGAGACTGTTTTCACGGCGAACTATATTGAAGCCGCTTTTGCCGAACCTACCTCTCTCTCTCTGCAAAATCGAATGGTGGAGTAATTAATATAAAAACATATAGGCGACGGGAAAACCGTTCGATGGGCCAGTTAACGCAGCTGCGCCGTGTTTCTCTGCTGCAAGAACTGATTTACGGAGTCGCGCGCATCTGCGAACACGCGCACTCTTTCATTTATTTTATTCGTTCTCTTTCGCCCATTCTTCCTCTCCTCCTCTCTCTCACACTCTGAGTTTCCCTGTATACACGAGGGAGTTCTCCCGATAAATATCTCTAACGACTCCGTTTTTCGAACTAGCGTGAACGCGTCATTTGCGTCGAGCGTGGTAGAACGACCATTCGTCTATTTTCCAGGATAACGGAAGGATTGATCCGCAGATTCAGATCCGAGACCTTGCCGTCGATCGATCGATCGATCGATTCCGTATCAATTCAATTATCGAGTTGTCGAGCAGTGAATATAGGAGCGGTCAGCTTCGAAAGCGAAATCGCGAATTATTCGCAAAGGTGGTGGGGAGTTGATATGACGGTGCCGCGATGCATTCCGCTATCAACGCGTAATCAATCTAATGCACGAACGGCGAATATTGTCATCGTTATGCCGATGACAATGACCGGTCGCGTACACAGAGCGGCGCGAGCCCGCCGTCGCGTTGTAGGTACTTGTCCACGACCACCGCGTGGGGATCCGCTTTATGAAAGCAATTCCACGTGCATACCTGTCCAATCAAGATATCGGGGAGCGATTTCGCTCGATGATCATACAGCGACGACCATATTTTGCCTCCCGTGCTACGTAATTGATTATCGCACGGCCGAAAACGCACCGCGGCGCGACGCGTTTTAATTGTCTCGATTGCCGCGGGGGAAACGATTTTTATCTTTCATATCGCGTTGCGGCTAAAAATTACAATCGAATATAACGTTTCGAATTCATTACCGTTCCAGTGGCGCGCAGTGGAAAGCAATCGTCTGGCCTTCCAATAAATTGCAACGAATCCGACTGTTCAGCGTTTACAAATTTAATGGCGCCATTAACTTGTTATATAGGTATTTTATTAGTAATTATATCGCGGAACCTCTATTCGTATCGAATCACATAAAAATTGACCGTCTTTTAGTTTATATAAGCGTTAAGTAGTTTTATTTCCTGTTAAATATGCTTATACATTTGACCAAGATTTGAGACCAGATTTAGATTAGGTATCTGGAAACGCTTTTCGCAGCCAGATTAGACGCGACGTATCGCCTCTACGCATTTAAGCCTTTCCATCGGGTGGAACAATTTTTTTTTGCGTCGCGTCGGAATTAGTCGGTATATTTTTTTTTGTACCGTTCACGAAAACGAGGATGCGGAAAATCGACGGAGTTTCGGATAGGAGGCCTCGGGCGGAGCCATTCGATGCATCGAGTCGCGGCGAGCTTGATTTTTGTCAAGTGCAACGACTGCAAATAGAAACCCTCGGGCGTTGAAATATACCGCAGTGCTGGAAGGAGAAATGGCCACGGTCATCGCGAAGTCCTTCCGGCTCTATTAATAGCGGTTTTATTACAATAAAAAATTCACCAAATTGATGTATTTTTACCTGCTGGCTATACCCATTTAATCGAGCGAATAAAAAGTCTTTTACAGTAAAAAGACGCCAATAGATACACTGTCTGAAGTAGAGTAATTGCAACTTTTGAGGAATAATAAAGTTAATAGTTATCAACTCTTTTATAGTTCATCGATGACTGCCACACGTTTGCTATATTTTAACAATATCACTATTGATATCTACTCTATATTTGAAAGTCATCGTGTTGTTGATTGAATCGGAAAAAGCTGAATTTATTTAATTGCTAAATACTGACCAGAAACATCAGGAGGTACATCCGTAAGGCCATTCCTGAATATTTAATTTCGGAAACAGCATAGAGAAAATAACGACAAAATGTTACAATTTACAATTCAGCGCTAAGCGAGCCTTTCAAATAATTCAAGATAAAAACTCCGATCGATGCAATTTCGCGAGAATCGCTCGAAGCCGTCGATTCGGGAAAATAGTTTGAAATCTTCATGCGACATCGAGAGTGCATCGTCGTTGCTATTACGCGCAAAAGCCCGCGAACGAGCCGCAGCTGTGCATGGATCATCGGCGGGCGGACCGGCGAGATGAGACGGGATGGAAACTCGATTGTAGCCTCGGCTCTGCGAGCTGTCGCGCTATGCACTGTACAGGACCGAGGTGCATCGAACTGCAGTCGCATGTGAAAATCGTGTTGGCGTTCGGCAATGCGTCGATTAGCCCGCCGGTGTTGCAGCTTCACTATAGAGATATTCAACCGAGAAATACATTTCGTACACATGCGCAAACACACGCACGCGATGCATAGACCGCGCTTACAAGAGAGCTGAACAAAACGAAAATATTCTCGTGTATAGAGAGATGGATGCTTTTTTTCGCGGATAATGCTCAAACTTGCAGCTCAGACGTACGTCCTAAAATGAGATTTGTCTCTTCTCTGTTTCCCGTATTACTCCTTGCGCAATAGCGAAATTTTGTTAGCTTTTCTTTAGATATATTTAATATTTTTGTCGTAAAATTATTGTCGTATATTTTATTTTCTAAGTATTGTGCGTCACGACGAGAAGATACAAATAAAGGGAAGAGAGAAAGCTTTTGACTTCTCGTGAGATTTAATTCCGTGTTTATAACGATTCCGTCGATATATCTAATATCACAAGTGAACGTAAAGGCCTGCGGTGTCGAATAGTCGCTAACATAAAAATCGTTCTCGGATTCGTCAAAGAATCCGCGATTGAAAGGACACTCGATACAGACTCTGTTTACGCCCGAGTATCCATCGACAAGCGCCGTGTATATCATGCGTGCGTTTGTATACGCGCACGTATACCTACGGTCGCGCGAGGAAGCAACTGCGAGCAACTGCATGCAAATAAACGTACATACAAACGTACACACGCACACACGCGCATGGACACATACGTTATCTATGCATAACAAAGGGTTCGCTCGCAAAACCCGAGTGCGTCGGAGGATGCTTTCGTTTTTTTTTCCCCTCCTCGTCATTCGGTAAATTTAACGCGGACGGATTACGAGATTTGAGCGTTTCGCGATCGCGCGAAACAAATAGCGGGGAACACGACTGTTTGTTTACGATAAACAGAAATATCGCCCCGAGTTCGTCGGCTGCAACGTGACATATGAACATGGCTTAAACTGTTTGTAATTGGAGTGACGAGTGTCGAAATTCTGGCCCTGGCGCCCGAAAATTTCCGGTCTTGCAAATATAGCGCGCCGCGCCGGAGAGATTTATTCGCGCGCGGCCGCGTTTTGACGTTTTTCAGGTAGGATCCCGCTGCGAGCGCCAGGGATGGTTGAAAAAACGCTTTCCAATTCTTTCGATGCGCGCGATTAACGTACTTTATCGATCATTGTGCCTGACGCATAGCGAATAGAAAATTAATTTTTTTGACTTCAAAAAAGACCGTAAAAACGTATAGCCATTTGCATCTTTACTCGCTATTATTAGCATGTGAAGCGGGTAAAGAATTAATTTCTTTGACTTCAAAAAGACCGTGAAAAACGTCTAGCCATTTGTATCTCCGCTCGTTATTATTAGCACGCGAAAGCACGGCGAAGGATTAAAATGTTTCCGAGATCAATGTTAAACGAAGTTGATCGTTAACGAAACGGCGAGATTAGTCAGTGTTAAACCAATAAAAACTGCAATTTATGAACTTCATGCGTTGCATCGCGGCTGTTACGTCGATTTCCACGCGCGATTTCCGGCTAGCAGCCATATACGCGAAGTAAATTAATTTATTAATTTGTCTAGGGCAAAAAGAGAAAGAGAGAGGGAGAGAGAAGGAAGTTGAGTCCATACCCGATCCGCGATTCGAGCGAGACGTCAATCCCGTTCGCAATTTCGCGGGGCTCTCCATTCGCGAGAGTTCGCGTTCGTGCGGCAGGGGCGACGAAGCGGTTAATCCGTCAGAAAAACTAATTACGGCGACGTGCGCATCCACGCCGTTTATTACTTCGTACCAAGCCCGATGACGCACGCGAATCGTCGTCGCGATTTATCGGACGCGCACGGTTTCGCGCGCGCGACAGTAACCCAACCCTGGCGATTTGTTATTGTTTTCTCTCGCTTCGCCACCGACAGCTTTTCGACATCGACTCGATATCTCGCGATTCCGCGACAAACCGCATATCCGGCTAAATGCTTCGCGCTCCGCGTCTCGCCCCTCTTTGTTTATTTCGGACAATTTGCATATGGCAGCAATTTAACTCGGAGATTTCGCGGTAATATTGATAGTCCGATTTGTTCGCTCGTCTGGTGATATATGCTCGGTGAAACTATAACAGTTTCTTTTGATTTTATTATTAAATACTAAATAAGATGTGTTACGTAAAAAATATCATAGAAAAATCATATTCTTGGGAATTACGGCGAATGGTTTTCTAAAAGAAAAATAATCTTATCATATATTAGTGCGTTATTTTCATATTACTATTTAAGACGTGTATTTTATTCGTTAAACCGACAGTATCGGGTCTACATCCTTGAAATCAGTGTATCGGTTTTTTTTTTTTTCCCAACGAGAAAACGTTGCCGTTGCGCGCGATAAAGCAGGATGGGGAATCGTATTGCCTAATTTTACTTTACGAGTTCAAGGAGTCCCAGTAAAACCCTTCAAGACGTAAAACGCCCGTAGAATTCCTGGCTTGGAATTCCTGCACGCCCGACTT
The DNA here is from genome assembly GCF_030848805.1 of Temnothorax longispinosus. Lineage (NCBI taxonomy): Eukaryota > Metazoa > Arthropoda > Insecta > Hymenoptera > Formicidae > Temnothorax > Temnothorax longispinosus. Next base: position 5,590,351 of record NC_092368.1, read on the forward strand.
ACTCGCTTTTTACGATTGAAATTACGTAGAAGTAGCTTTGCGCGGAAATCAAGAGATTAAGTCGTCCTTCTCGATTCCGATTGACCGCCTTCACGCATCTTATTCGTGTCAATTTTCTTCTTCGTCATTCCGACTGCCGTTCGCTTTAACGTGCCTCTCTGCTCCGATTATTAACTGCATTTCAGTATCTATTAGATGCTCTTTCTCGTTTCTGATTCTCAACGCTGTTGCTTCTCTTGTTCTCGCAATTTTGAATGCTCTTTACAAATCTAATATGCAACATCATTCTTTGTCTCTACTTTTATCTCGCCTCTTCACACGTATCTGTATCGTTTAAGTGCCGAAATTAAATGTTATCTCTTTCTGTTACATAGTACCGTCTTCACAAGACTATACATGTATTTTCACGGTGTCCAGCTGTGCATAGGGAAGAGAGATAAATCCGGTACAGAATGTGAAGAGCACATAAATCCACGGTTTAGAACAAAGAGTCTTGCAAGCTCTGTTTTCGCGCGTGAACTCCGTTAGGAAAACTTGACGCTTGAATGCGAACGACATTCGTCGGGTGTTGGTACGTTCTTTTTTATTTCTTCGTCTTTCCGTGTTTTACTGTGACCATTTTCCTATATTCTCGTTCTTTACAGACTACATATAAAATATATGATTTTGTTGCGCATGTAAAATCAGGATAAAGATTTTGTCAATTATTCTGCCTAAAATTTAAAATGTTCAATACTTTCATAATTAATTTTTTATTTAAATATGCATGCGTCAATAAGTTTGTATTATTACACTGGACCAGCAAAAAGATTAGAAAAGTACATTATATTAATTGAACATTATAGAATAATATTGGTAAAATTTTCTGCGGATTTGCCAATCTCATTTAAGGAATCCATTTTGCCGGGAAATGATTTTCGGACACCTTTCGGGAGTTTGGAAGAACATCTTACGGCCATTACTTCCACCCTCATACATTTAACGACGCGAGACGGCGATTTCTCAGTAAAGCTCCTTCTCGTGCGAAGTAACGAGAAGAGCCATCCGGTTTTTCTGTTCCCCTTTTATTTTTTTCGTCCCTTCTCGTCTGTTTCTCGGCTCCGAAATGCACAAATAAATACACGCACGTCGAGATAGCGGGGCGAGTAGTTCGGGGAGCTAACAGGGGATGGTAGACTTAAGTACTACCTAGTCGCTTCTCTCTCCGACAATGGGGTGTTTAGTGTCCTCCCCTAACGAGACTCCGTCTTCTATCGAGCTCCCAAATTGGATTCCTATTTCTTCAAATCGAGAAAAGAGAGCTCCCTGAATCGAAAGATCCTCCTCCAACACTTGCATGTTCCTTTCTCCCTTTGTACTTTTCGTCCCTTCGACATTGCCCCGCTCCATTTCGATTCCCACTACAGCCCCATTCATCTTGATACATTATTACGCATTACGACTATCTCTTACGATTCAATCAATCTCCGCGTTCTTTGTACTCCATCCGATCTATTATTCCATACTTAAGACCTACTGAATGTTACAATTCGACTTAACGTCAGGAACTGTATTATCGTTAATGCATGAATGCCTTTATTTTACTTTATCTCAAGGTACTGTCCCAGTAATGTTAATCTAGCGCGTTAGAAAAGCTTAGTTCAACATGAATGAATATAAAAGTAAGATTAGTTTTAGAAAAGGGATCTCTAAACGATTTAATAAATTTTTCAATCGAAATGTGAAAGGATATTTCTAAAAATAAGATGGATTGCAAATTACCTATCTCTTCGAAAAAACTATGAAAAATTTATAATAAACTATTTCTAGCTCTCGAACAATTATGCGATATCCAATATACAACAAACAAAATAAAATATAATCAATGTTCTCAATGAAATACATATCGTTGAAATTCTATGTTTATTTTATTTCTAATATTTACTTGCACATTTTTCCCACATTGCTCGCAAACAGTTTATATATTGTAGCGAATTAGACGTAACGCGAAGAACAGTATACATGTATACATATACGTCATCAGACATTAATTGTCCTTGTTTGTATATTGTCCACCGGATAGTCTCGTCGAGGCGGTCTCCCGTGGCGTAAATGCACAGGACCCTAACTCGTCAGCTTCCACCCGTTCGCGAATGGAATTCCGCCCTCCTCCGACATTCAAGAAGACGCGGGAGAGTTGGAGACGGACCGGAGAGTTCTGATTCCCCAATTTGCAAGCGGGGACGTACTACCTCGAGGCACTATCGCGAGTTGCCGCCGCAGCACGCCGGGATTCCACGGTTAATTTAGGTGTTGCGCTTCCTGGGGGAGTCGTCGACTACCGCGCGCCACGTTCTTTCAACCCTCGGGCCATTCCTAGTGTCGAGGGGGGGGGGGAGTGCTATCGTCACCATTGCTCGCAATGCAGCGAGGACTCTTTTCGAGTCTTCTACTGGCGCGACAAATTGTTGCAAAACCACCTTATTATTCAATTTACACGCAATTTTTATGTGAGTAATCTCGTAAAAGATACGAACACAAAGCAGAAAGATAATCACAATAAAACTTGATCACACTTTATTCTTGTCTATCTTTTTTCTTCTCTTCTTTTTTAATTCACAGTGTAAGCAGTAAAAAAAATTATATTAATTTCAGACAATTTTCTTAAATCTTTTTTTGTAAGATTTTCAATTTATGTGAAAATGTTACTTGAAGATGGGAAATTCTTGTCAGAGCGAGAATGAAGTCAGACTCTTTCGAATTAATTAATCTTATTTTTTTTTCTCAGAAATGTAACATTTCTTACATAAATATAAGGTTATATGTACGAAAGCTAGTTAGTCCGACAATCAGATAAATACTAATTCGCAATAACAGACCAAAAAAAATAATACGAAGTTTTCTTGCTGTTTGTAGTTTTGTAAATTATTCATGATTTAGTTTAGAGTCTTTGTTATCAACGTACGAAACATCTTCAATAACATGTCATTTTGTTTATAGTTTGAAACATTATCCGTTCGTGCATTCAACATTATCTCGAATGACACGAATAAGAGATACGATATTGTTTGCGTAGACGTGTGTTATTCAACAAGATGTAACTGAAATGCAGCATTATCTGAATACAAACCTGCTGATAGGATATCCGAAATTCGATAGAATATCTAATAACACAATGTGATCTAATTGGAGTAAATGAGCGGTTGTCACATCAGATCAAAATTATATCATTAAACATGATAGCATCAAATATATAATACTGTAAAACGCAGTTTTAATTAAAAGTTTTGAGCACTTTTAACAAATCCCTCAAAATTCTGAAACCTGAAAACATACTTACAAAAAATATTTTTTTTGTTAATATGTTGTTGCAGATTACACATCATAAATTTTTAAGTGTAAAAAACAACAGTTTTCTTTTTTTTCTCTCTCTCTCTCTCTTTCTTCTTTTCTCTTTAAGATCTTCTATATAAGCATATTAGAAATAAAAGATTTCAATAATATACGCGCATATCTTTAAAATTCTTTTTCGCATAGTCTATTTACTACGACACAGTTAGTCACACGGTTTTCAGGACGACGAACAGGTAATAGGGCGAAGGCTGTACGATGTGTTCGCATATAATGATAGTGATCGATCCTGGTCAGAGAGACCCGGGAGAAGATTCCTTGTTGACTGCTTAGAAGTCTATAAATACCGAGTCGAGTATCTTAAATGCAATCTTCCAACATAGCTTCACCCTCGCGGAGCTTCCGCGCAGCTTTCAGGACACCGCGGACCCCCCGCGGGCCCCGGCCGTGTTCGTCCTTAAGTGGCACGAGAAACCCGCTTCTGCCAGGGTTTGCCCCGGAGATCCTTATGAGCGATCCGTGTCGTCGAAATGGGGCTGCCATTCTTGGGCGATCTTCCCACTACGCCGGTGACGTTACTTCGCTCTCATTCGATCAGCCAGAAGATGCTCGACAATAACGAGGATCCCTTTACGGCATTCCCGTCGAGTTACGATCAAGTTTCTCGCTTTCAAAGGGAGAAGCTGCGTCTCCCTTCGTCGTTCGGGCTAACGCGATGAAATGAATAAAGTGCTGCGTCGCGAGCTGCTCACGGTATCGCACTTCGAGTATCATCTCGACGACATATCATATTAAATGTTAATTGATAGTTTGAAGTGTCGGTAACAAATCTTATCGAGATACGATGCTGATGTAATAAACTATGTAAAGTAGATAAGAAAGGAGCTCTCACTCTTACTCTCAATTTCGCCAAGTGGTATATGCTTTTGTTGCATATTTCTTTATCATCTTCTTTTTCTTCTTCTTCATAGTATTAGATTTACGACCACCAAGGTTGTAACATCATGCCTCTTTTATTATTTGTAAGCAAATATGTAACTTTAAGATGCTCTTAAACAATACGTAAAGATTCGAGAACGATTGAACAAAATAATTTAAATTGTCACGATGCGAATAAGAAATCATATCGAAACAAACTATTTCAAAAGCTTTGTTTTCTCTCTAGGAGATATTACCAAACTATGAAAAAGCATATTAATAACTTTTATTGTAAATAATAGATTGAAAATTAAAATGTTGGACATTTAAATGGCGATTTAAATTTTGAAAAAACGACTAAATTTTTTAAATTTTCTTTGTCGAGGTAGATTTTTATCGATAGAATTATAATTTCTTGACGTTTAATGTTAAAAGTCGAAAAATTGGACAAGAAATATGGTTTCAAATTAAGCGAAGAAGAATTTAAAAAATCCTATTATGGGGAGGGGGGAATGCAAGATTTGTTGAGCTTTCTGTATGTCACATTGTAAAGTCGCATTGTGTGCATGTTCCCGCGAGACTCCCTAATGACTCGAGACTGTCACGGTATAAACGACGACGACACCAACGACTTTGCGTTCGCCAACCGTAGCAACCGCCATACCAGCGGGTCTTCTCTCTTCTCTCTCCGTTGATGCGTCTCGGGCCTTAACGCGGTCGCATAATTACGGACTTGTGTTTTCGGCCACACACGCGGATGCCACGCGTGAGTTTCTCGCCCTGGACGTTGCAACCGCGAACATGAACCGCCGGAATTCCTCTGCTCTATCCATTGTCCCGAAATTATTTTTCCAGAATCGTTCGCACGTATATACTAGTACGTACCTAGTATGTGTGTATGAATCACGCATTAAAGAATTTAGTTAACAGTACATTTGTATAATAAAAAGTTAGATTAAAAATATCGGAAAAACCCTATTTTATTTTTTGTTTTTATTATGAAAACGTTATTTGTCTTAATAATTGCAAATAAAATGATGCACTGAATTATTAATCGAGAATTGTACGAGGGTTGTAAGTAAAAGTAGTGGCAACACTGTAAATTTGCTTGTGACAATTGTTTATTGTTATTTTTTTATGAAATATAACAAATATAATAATTGCATATGAAAAAACGTGTCTTATATGAATTCAAAATAAAAATTATCAGATTAATGTATCTAAATAGTATACCGGCTAATTAGAATAATTAAACTAACAAATTAGCTAAATACAATAGCAAATAAAGATAAGAATTTACTTCTTCTTGCATGATGATCGGAATGTGATAACATTGACAAGTGAAAAAGTGATCATTAGCGAGGAATCATTATTCTGAATTAGTCACTCGATTATATAGCTGCTGTTCGCTAAACATATATCGCTTTTCGCAGTTTATTTTGCATCCTTTACATCGGAATTCTCTCGTTGTTCGCGACATTCGGGATTCCTTTCGCTCTCGACGAGGTCAAAATTATCCCTCTTGCACCGTCTCGAAGCGACGTTTGCTTTTCGTCGCGTCTTGTTGCGTCGCAATGCCGAATATCCGCTGAGCTCGAATTAAAACTGTTACTTCTCATTTTGATTTGTGAGAGCTAAATCCGATTCTAAATCTGAACATCCGTTCTGTTATTTCACGAATTCAAATTATCATGCGTATTCATAATTAATTCTAGATAAGATATTTTTTAACCTAATTATCGTATGCTGTTTTATTTAAAATCTGTGAATAAATTTCTCTTTTATAAAATTGTTTTTTCATGCCATTATCTACGTATTGATTGTAGATTAGCGTGGATTAAGATTCTGTAGTGATATTGTGCTAATAAATAACTACAATAAAAATAAATATCTATAGACAAATAAAACTTATAAAAATAAATAATTAAAAGAAATGTCTCTATGCTAGTATTCTGACTATTAAAGCAGGATCATATCGCAGGATCATATAAAGCAGGATAACTAAATGTAAAAAATTGCGAGGATTATTTTTTAAATTATTTTTATTATTTTAATTGCAGTATGAAATTCTAGCTGTTGTTGTAATTATTCATAAAAATATGTATATTGAATTAATAGATATAGATAGAAAATTTTAGTTCTGTTGTAACTATTTCATACTATTATATTTCAATCGATGTGTATTAAACTATAACAACGACGTGACTATAACAACGCGACGCGTGCTAATTCAACGTATTTGTGTAACGATATGTGAGAATGCATTGAACTCTGTCACATAAACGCGGTACATTTACATTGATCGAGCGTATTGGGGATAAACGCGTCCGGAATCGACTTTGCTCGCTCGTCGACGCCTACGATTGTCGGTGATGATGAAAACCGGAACCCTCATGCCTCGCAAATCTTTCATTTCCGGCTCAAAACGGCACTCGTAAGGAGTTAAGCGATACTATGAAAATGACTACTAACTCGAGAACGAGCGAGGATTACGTCATGATTCTTATAACGTCGCTATGCATCTAACAATTTACGAGCATCTATGTTGTCATCTGGATCTCGTGCAGATATGCAATTCCTACAAGTGGATATCTTTAAGAGATATTGAAGATTTATTTCTTAAAGTAACGTAGAATTTCTTTAAAACTTTTCAGAAAAATATCACACACACGCAGCGTATACTTTCGATAAAATGATATTAAATATGAAGTATTTACATATTACTGCGTATTTGTATATAATTGAACTATATATAATGGCTATATAATTGAAGATTGTAATTTTTTAACGTACTGTATACACAGCAACACGTAGCATTACAACGCAGTCTTTCCTTTCATTCAAAGCGTTAAGAGGTCGTAATTACCTCTGCTACCCTCCCACACTTATCATTATCATCTTATCGCTTGCGCATGTCTCAGTTTTATCTTCAATCCCCGTTTCACTTCGTAATCCTCAATTACCTCTCAAGAGGAAATGATCTGAAGATAGGCCAGAAGCTTACGGATAAATGGAATTGCGAGCTGAAGATAACGAAGACACGGATGAGACGATCCCTTAAGAATTTCAATAATTACGAATTTCATTCGGATAAGAGTTCTTGACTTCTTTCTATGATTTTTTTCAATTTCTTTTCGGAGAATTCGTTGCCGAGGGTAATTCATATATGGGATTATATTTCGCGCTCGCAAAGCGCCGCATAATGCCACGCCGCGGTTTCGTCGGAATATAGCGTTTCACATAAAATACACGACAACCGTGGTGCGGTGAGAGGGGGAGGCAGAGAAAGAAGGGGAGAGGATTGCTGGATGCACCGGAAGCTGTGCCGTAACGATACTTTACGTCGCGTCGTCGTGAAGCGGCTTGCGTCCTCGCCGCCACGCCCCCGTAAGAGAGACTTTAATATCCTGTTCTTTGATACCCTTAAAACTCGTCGCGTTCTAGACTCAAGATATCTGCGTACGATCCAATTCCGTGAATAGAGCGGCTGAAACGAATGGGTGGTAGCTGCCGTAGCTGGCTAGACGTAGCTATGTGTCAGCCTCTCGTGGCTTCCCGCGGAGGATGTTTCACTGTACTTCGATGGCAAATGGTTGTCGCGAAAAAGATGATGAAAATTATGTTCCTGAGATCCTCGGCAATCCATATTAGTTATGTTCCGTGAGAAGTTTTCAACTAAAACTTACACAGCGTTTTCCCTGTGCGTGAGTGATCAAGAATATCTAAATTCTTATTTGACGTATCAAAATATCGATCGTGTCAAGTGTCAGACAGGACCAGAAAGAAGCGAGGTGAAAATCTTAGCAAATTAATTTAGCGTTTAAGCACGCGAATGCGCCATTGTTATTGAAAAAAAGTGCAGATGATAATTTACTAGTTTTACTAGTCAACAGGGAAGCTTTTGCGTGCAGCTAGACGTATAGACGTATAGCGTTATTTAATCCTCTGAAGGATCCGGGATTTAGGTCAGTTCCTCCGTGGTTCGACGCACTCATTTCTGCAAACCGTCTTAGTTTCAGTATTTTCTTTGAACGAACTCCAAACGCGCTGAATGATTCGCGGGAAATGATACAAAAAAGAAGATTCGTCCCGTTGATGATAGCGTTTGCGCTACGTAAGGGTACATTTCGTGCTATCGGAACGAGTAAAGCGACGTGTGTCTTATTGATTAAAAGTATCAATGTATGTAAGTGCAAGGAGTCGAACGGGATTCCGTAAGAGCAATGTCGTGTTTTTACTATTTAAGGCTTGAATTTGAAAATTGTTCTCGAATGAAGACGATCTCTGTGAGAAAAGTAAATGCGATTTATCGTACCGAATGATGAAAACTGCCTGCAATCTTAATACTTTGTTTTAGAAGCTGAGATTTGATTCTTTCTTTCTGTTCATCAAGAACTGAAAAGATTTTGAACTTAATATAAATATTTTAATATATAATAATAAAATTAGATATAGTATGCGTTACATGCTCCTTAGTATAATATATTGATTCCCGTCTTGAGTGTTTGTTGTTTGATTAGTTTAAAGGAAAATTTTTTAAAGTTTAAGTTGATATTGTTAGAAAAGTATTACTTTCGATTTTTTGGTCGCAGCAGAGGCGACGAAATCCCGGCTATTCGCGGCTCATCGAAGATCCTCTACGATCTCGCTCTCCCCATCGTAGAGGCGATAAATTCCGATTGTCGGCAGGGTGAAAAACACCGCGCCGCCGGGCGAAACTCGTATTTTTTTTCTTTTCCCAGACGAAACGTGAGAAGGTAGACAAGCGGTCAGACGTTGTTGCACCCGCTGGAAAATCACCTTGCGGAGGCCCGGGTGACACGACCCGGGCGGGAGCGGTGCGAAGTTGGTAGTCTGGCTAACTCTGTCGCGGCAGCGGGGGGTGCGGCCGACGCAGAGCGGCGAAGGGTGGCGGCACCCTTTGTCGGCCGACAGCAGCATTGTTTCCAGCGGCCATAAATTGTCTCGTGCCTCACTAGGCCCGCACTTCCTTCCTTCCTTCCTTCCTTCCTTCCTTTCCCCGAGCCCGCAGACGCGCCTATGGTTGGCTTCTCGATCTTCCTTACCGCCTATTCCCGACCAAGCCTCCGATCCGCACCGCTACTGCGACGAGCATTGGTCTCTCTCTCGTAACTGTGACTCCCTTCATCCCCGGAACCACCACGGTCGATGGTTTCAGCCTGATCGTCATTGTTTGCGCCTAGAAATACGTATATAGGTGTTTCATATGCGGGCACTGCCATTTTATCCTCTCTCCCCTCACATCTTGGAAACTCTTCTCGACTCTACATTTAAGTTATATTAGAGTGAAAGGACTGTGATAGCATCCACATTTGCTTTTTGTGAAAGATAGCCTTCTATCTCGTTGTTTAATACCTTCATTGATCAAAATAAAACTGATCTATCAAAAAGAATACCAAAAGTATAAAAACAAAAGAACAAGCGATAAGATGTTGCGATAGTCGCGGTATTACAACGAGAAGAGGCTATTCACTATAATTTAATAGAGACCGTAGCATTTCCTTTACAATGTTTTTTGAAGCGAAAAGTTCGTGAGCTATAATATGGTAAAACATACAAGCATATTTTACGTTATTATTATGTTGTCGGAAATAAGAAGCGATAACAATGAGTTTTACATTCCGTATATTTTTTTCATAAAGCCTTTACTGCATTAAATATACCGGTTATACTTCGTAACTATGTCGCTTTTACGGATTTTGTCGTAAAATATGTCGCGATAAAAGCAATATCTCGAGAAATGCGACACTACTGGGGACGTAGCCATGCGTTGCTTTGTTGCTGTCTTTGCCCGACGCCATTTTCTTGAACTACCATCATCCCTTAGGTGACACCGTGGTCTCGGGCAAGCTTCCATATACGCCTCCTTCGAACCGCACTATGGCACGTCTATCCTTGTCCGGCACCCTTCGCCCCCCTTGAGGCCGACTTATCGACTTCGAAACAATATCTTCGACCTCGGGGAGAACGCTGCGTTCACGTCATTTATATCGTTTATGCGTCTGAGCGTCCCGGAACAGCAGTGTGGCTGAGCTCGTATAATACTGTCACCAAGAAATGAATAGAAATGGATAGAATAGACGAGTGAGTAATTCCACACATAATTTCGTATGCTTCTGAAAAGGCAGACACCTTGTATAAAGATTTCTAAATTTTAAACGGCTTTGTACAACTTCAAATATTATGACAGTTCTGAATTTTTAACTTTAAATATTAAATTATTAAATTTTTTTAGAACCATGAAGTTAATATTTAGATATCATCAAACATAAATTTTTGATTATAGATTATATAAGATTTACATTTGTGATTTTTTATTTTATTGTATTTGTGCACTACAACTTTAAACATCCATAAGGTAATCCACCCCTTTCTTAACTTTATACATCGTGCCGGTCCCTAATTTCTTGCCTACGCTGATATCGCGATTCATTGATCTGAATCGTTGGCCCGTCGCGATTAGACCCCTCTTCGACCGTGACACAAAGCGAGAAGAGGTATTCAAGCGCAAACATAACGTATAGTGCTGATAATGCGCGACTGTTCGCGCCCCAAGGATGCTTATCTGAGATTTCCGCATTTCCAATAGCGGGCAACCATAAAGAAGCGTGTTTGCGCAAGGGAACGAATGCGGCAGGAGAGGTCGCAGGATCGCGAACTTAAATCCGAAGGGGTACCGCGCGTGCATGCTTTTTCCTTTTAACATTACGCTTGACTTGGCTCTCGAGGGAATCGCAGCCGCGAGATAACGTCTCTCTCGACGATCGTGCCTCTACATGGGTGACGCAAGCGGAGTTCTGGCATTAATTCGATACCTCGCACGCGAAACACGTCCAGCCGAAAAGATAAAACTATTTCTCACGTGACGAAACGTCAATTTTATCGACGTTCGAAATATTGTCGGAACAAATTTAGTCGGTCCATATTTCCCGATTCAATTGCGTGCGATACATCAGTTTGCAAAGTTTTAAAAAATCTAGATTTGATATATATGCGCAGAAAAGGTTTGTTGATAAAATAAAATCAATTGGACTATTGAAATAATTTTTTTTTTAAATCTACAAAAATAAAAATTCGTAGATCCGAAAAGTTGCATTAGAATTTATTTTTGATTAAAAATTCCGAAATTATTTTCCGATGACTGCTCCAAGTTATAACGAATACTTTCCTTAATCCACCTGCCGTCCTATTAAAATAATGAAAGAAGTTTCCTCCAAGCTTCTGAAAGTTAAAAACGTAACGATAACAAACGAAGATGGAAATATGTTTGTAATCTTAAGTCAGAACCGTAATTTGTTGTCTTGCAAGTAGACGGGGACTAAGAGATCGACAAAATACTTGGCCAGGCAACTGTTGAAAATGCACGATGATCCATTTCCGAGCGCATCGACTCTCCGACAGATTGCAATTGCATCTTCCTGGTGCACACGACGACGACGACGACGACGACGACAACGACGACGACGGCGGCGACAGCGACGGCGACGGCGACGTGTTACAGACTTTGGATTGGCATCAGTCCAAGCGCATGGATTATTAGATTCGCTCCCGGGTACACGTCAATCGATGCTTTTCAATATTGCGACTCGCCGTTTTATCTCCTTCCTTTTATACTTCGTTCGAGCAACCCGTTATTTTTCTCAACGGGTGCGTTCCTTTCTCGCTCGAGGTCGTTAATCTCGCGCCGATTCTTTTCGCGGCGAATAATCTGGCGGTGTCATCGTCGTAAAGAATCTCGCGACGTTTCTGTGGTATTTTCATCAACTTGCTCTCCAAGATTTTTAAAATTACTATTCTTTCAGCAAGTGTATTATTCCATATCTGAGTAAGTGGCACATCATAGCTATTAATTATATTTGTATATTTCTAGCTATGGATAACTATAATATTATATTTTAAATATAATAGTATTGTATTACCGGGATGTGTGTTTGGAGAAAAATTTACTATTTTGGTAAAATTTATAGGCAAATATTCAAGGGTTAGTTTGCTTTTAATGGTCCTCGAAATAAATTTCGAACATGTCCAATTTTTTTACTCGAACCGAGCGCATATACTGTGACGCAATCTAATCTCTACAACGGTCGATTAACTCCGGTCGGTTAATCTCCAATTGTGTATCATCTCCACGATGGCGTTCAATTTCGCTAACGTCGCGGAATGGGAAGTGAAAGTTGCGCCTGTTTTCGCCGCGTCGAGAAGCTCGCGGAGCACGGGCGTAAATATTCGCCGGCGTCGGCGCAAAAACAGAGATAATGGATTTTCAATTCTAGTACTTCCGCTCAGACGCGGGGCAGGGCAGAAGAATGCCACTACTAACACGTAGAATCGTTACATTCACCACCCGGCAATGCGACCCCGTCTGCAAAGGGTCTCTCGTTTTATATATATATATATATATATATCTTTCTCTCTCTTTGCAACCCGTCTCTTCATTTCCTTCCACTCTTATCCCGAGCTACAGTGAAAGAAGATTCTAAATTTGCGCGCGTTCGATACTTCCGAAGGATACAAAACGGCAAAAAAATATTAAAAATACATCATCAATTAGCAGGCAAGCAAATTAATATAATTGAATTGAATTGATAATTAAACACCGTCATACAGATCTAATTGAAACAAAAATCAGATAGCGCCTAGTTAAAAACAAAACGCTCTGAAAAGATAAAGCGAAATAATACAAAATAAATATGAAATTAATAGAGTTAGGTTAAAACAAATCGCAATAGACTGGATGAATTTGTATTAGAATATCTTGGATTTCGGTAAAGACGAGAAACACGTTATTTAATTTATCAAGTAAAATACATTATCTCCCTTCGGGAACTTGCATAATTTATAGTCCTACATTCACGCGTGAAATGTTTGGCTGTACGCAAACAGGGAGTTTGCATCATGCAAACGTTTCCTCGGGTAAACAGCCGCTTTACACCATGCGGAAATTGCTAACACCATTATTCATAGCAAATTGATGTAAAATGCAACTGCAGCGGAGCGTCATTTCTCGTTTAACTTTGAAAGCACTCTGAAACTTTATGAAACTATGTTATTAGTTATTACCATGGCAATTAATAGAGATTCAATTGTAACATTACTAAGAGTACATTAAGAATACCTAAAATAGATACGTTTTTTATTTTCAAAATGTTTAACCGTGAAATTGTCAAATAATATTACTTGTTCTTTTACATGCTTACGATAACTTCCAATATTAAACGATTCTCCGATTAAGTTTCGGTTTAAACGCTGACACAAGACGGATATTTATTAACAAATTTTTGAAAAAGATTTGATTGATATACCGACAAGTCTTCTAAACACTCGTAGATTCATCTCTGTTTACACATTTTACCCCGCGTCGTAAACACGCACCGAAGTATTCTATGGATAGTCACGACAACTTCTGCCATCGTAAACGTTTCTCCCTCCTACGTGTCTTGGAAACTTTTTGAAAGCCATACTAGAGTTTGGCGTTGGAAATCAAGTGACGCCGGTATTTCCCGCATCAACACAACGCGGCGTAGCCTAGTTGCACATACATGCGCGTTTGGTTTCGCAAATAATCAATGGTACACATGAATGTATATGCATAAGTATAGAGAGAGAGGGAGGGGAGGAGGAGGGAAAAGTATAGGGAGATAGTAACTAGGATCTGGATTACATATCGGGAGTTTAGGTGAACCGCATTGTATGCGACCATCTCTGTTACACACGTAAATAATGCAGGCCCATAATCGTCCCAAAATGGCCCGAGGTCCGAAATTGCAACGATAGCAAATCTTGAAGTCACGAAATAATGTCTAAAGCTGGAGCCACATTCCAGTAAAAGTCGAAAATGAAGTAGTATAATCTTTAATTACTGTCTTGTTCTATTTTGATATTCCAAAATAATTTTATAGTATCTAATTTAATTACTGCATGGTAATAAATAATTTAAAACAATTTTAAACTGAAGAACTGAAGCCTCGCGTAAGTATAGAAAACGTTAGAACTTAAACATTGACTTTTGCATGTTAAAATTTGGATTTCTATTTCACTTTTTGTTCACAATCGCTGTTGGAAATTTCACAAAAGCGCCTTTTCACGGATTTATCATTATTTTATCGACTGACTTCACTGATGACTGAAGTAAATCGGAGTTATTACTTTGTGACTGTTATTAGAGGATCTTCATGCGACGAGGCATCTTCCGCGTCGAAGTTGTCTCCTGCGGTGGGATTCTACGGAAGGATCTCGCCCGCAACTTACTAATTGAAAGCTCCCGGTAGAGACAGCGACAGATAGAAAGAGAGAGAAAGAGGGGGGAAGAGAGGTTCTCTCCAGTCCAGTAATTGTCTTCTAGGTGGCAAAGAAAGCCTTCCTTCTCTCAACTCTTCTCGATTCACCTTTTCTCGATTTTCCTTTTTTCCGGTTCTTTGCCAGCAAAGAGATCTCTCGTCGCAGAGCGGAGGACAAGTGTAAACTCTTCTTCTCCTGAATCTTTTCACGGATTCTTTGACCGAATTGTCTTGATTTGCGCGCGCGAAACAATCGACTGGCACCGGTAAAACCACCGCGTTTACACGATAGTAGAATCGTAGCGGATTCTGGGACGATGGTGGATTCAAAGAGCCGAATGGCCGCGTCTCTGCGAACGTAATTTCGCGATTATTTCGCCGAGAAGCGAACAAATACGGGATTGAGAAAGAAGGAATTCTTTTTAGTTTTCAATCGGAAGCTTTTCTTCTTATTGCGGTATCCCGATTTCTTCCAGAATTTTTGAAAGACTCGTAGAGAATCGTGTTTTTATATTTAGAGAGATCTCTATATAGAATTGATCTTAATATTTCTAAGAGTTGTAATTTAGAGACATGTAGGATGTCATCAAAATTAATTAAATCCAATTGTTTGTCGATGCAATTGATCTGTTTGAAATTCCGAACCTCCGATGTTTTTTAGTCTTGACTTCGCGACCGTGGCGGAAGATTGAAAAGGCAAGAAGCAGAAGAAGAAGCAGAAGAAGTCATCACTCGCAGAGCCGCGCGATCTATCTTGAAGGGAATCCAGCCGACTTTTCATTGATCCTTTGACGCCGACATGGTGGGGTGCGAGTTTACTTCTCGCATGGGTGACGTTACTTGAAAAATCCACCGCGAAACTTTTTCTCCTTCAAGGAAGGGGAGCAGGAGGAAGACGTACTTAAAGTGCCGTTAGGTGCCGTGAAAACGGCGCCGAAGTGAGCTTCCGTAAAATCCTTGGTGAAAGGGAGGGCCCGCGTGCATACTCGTGTGTTCGTTCGATCGTGAATAAAAGTAGCATTGTAACGCCGTTGAACTGTAAAAACTGAGTGGAACATAATTTAAACAATTTTTGCACTCTCCACTCATCTCCCAGTATTAGATCTATCGTTTCCTTATCGTTGACTTTGAATTTCGGTTCTTAATTAAACAGAGAACTTAGTTGATTTATGGCGACAAGTTACTTTCACAAACTTCTGTGCGGAACGATATGATAACGATAACCGGCGAAATTCAGTAAACGTCTAATGTCGAGAAATAATCCAGTTGTTTTGACATACCTTCTCTCTTCTCCGCTTTCATGCGGCATGAGAAGTTAACTTCGATTTCAAATTCTGTCAGTGAAGTAGTATTTACCTCCAAATAGTTAAAAGTTAAAGTTTTTATTTTTGGAGTAGTCGGCACTCCTAAAATGATCTTCAGTTTAAAATGAATTGAGGAGGTAACAGGGGCAACGCTTTTAGTCCAACGATCTATTATTATTTATTGCGTGCTAAATTCCGAGATGCAAACTTTGAAATTTTCGAGGTATTGCAAACGTAAACGTATTCGAAAGGAGATTCGCCACCGAGGTGACCGTTTGCGGGTTTAGAGCGCATTATCGGGTTAGCAGGGGTTGGAGGGAAGGGGCAGATTTATATGTCTGTCTATAAGTACACCCGACTGTGCGTACTCGGATGCAAACTATTTCGCGGCGACATGCCCAGCACCTCCTCTTTCGCGTTGATGAACGCGCGAGAACGTGCGCGCGCTGCTACAAACTATTACGAGATGGCGAGCAAATCCTCGTGGAAACTAGCGAGCGGAAATGGGGCTGCGGAGGTGGGTTAATACGGTTCTTTAAATGAAAACATCTCGTTCCTCTCGGTGCGCTCCTGCGAATAGGATTTCTAGAGATTGGCGCGTAAAAAAGAAGGTAGGGAAATTTCGGTTATCACACGGGATTGGGATCTTTTTAGATCCTCCAGTACAAAGAAGAGACACATTACCGCTAGATATATCGATGGATTTTAAAGGCTCTATGCGATTTAATTTTGTTCTTAGTATATCGGCCGATAGTGCGGTATAAATCTCGGTGATTTTGTATCTCAAAAGATTTAATTATCTGTAATTAACTAATACTCAAACAATCAATTTTTTTATGGTGAATGAAATATCTCGACCGCATTGTTAATCAACGCTAGACTGATATTTTGCGCACATAGCGGAACTTAGCAGATAAAAAAAAAACGGTCTATTCAGACTCATGAGTTGTCCTAGATTTTAAATCTATGTAGAATCTATTGAGAGAAACGTAGGAAGTGCAAAGGTGGAAGAACGACGGCAAACTTGGCTTAAAAACTTGGCGGAAAAGTAAGGACGGAGATGGAGGAAAGCGGAAACGGAGATGGAGTCCAATGACAAAAGTGCAGTCATCGTTCCCAAAGAATACAAGTCGTCCTGCTCGTTTTAGGAACTCGCCCGATCTTCCTACGCTTGTCTTGTAATTTCGCGAGGATAATACTCTCGAGAAAATAGTAGACACGAGAAAGTTGGCGAAAATCGTGCCGCTCGAAAGAGCCGATATCATCATAAAATGGTCCAGAAAGAACGGAAGAAGACGCAATTTGCAAGATCAATATGAAGTAACGCTTCTAAAGAGGTGAGTTAAACTTTAAGTACAGTTATAAGCGTATCCAAGTCCTTTATTATTCGGATATTCTCCATTATTCCGCTTAAAATCCTTCGAAGCTGATCGAAATGCAGCATTTCGTGTAACATATTGTACAAAACTTATGTCTGTAAGGAAATAAGATTTACATTTCCGACTTTCCACAGCAAGTTTTATTAAATTTTAATAAAATCGGTAATAACAAATTTTCAAGATAGATTAAAAATATTTGAGGAATAATTTTACATAATATATGATTTTTAAAAAATGAAGAAGGAAACCCTTTTATATTCGTAAATGCATTATACTTTTTTATCTCGCTAATTCTTCGGATCAGCTTCGATTTTGATGAAATTGTCGATGACGAAGAGGAATTTCAAGAAAGGTTCCTCGGAAAGTATGAGGATCTTCGCTTTATGTTCGGCGGAGAAAATCCCCGGAAAATTCCAGAGAACGGGTTGAAAGACGCTCGCAAATGTTGCGCTCTTTTGTGCGTTCTAACGACGAGCCGCGAATAGGCATTCTCGCCTAATTGATCCCGTTTATCGGGCCGTCATCGTGGCGAATGAATTCTTCGAGAGGGAATTCCACGGGAGCGTCGAATCTCAAGGCGTCGCGTCGTGCCGTACCGAAGCCATCGATCGCACATTTGATAAGAAAGTTTCGACGGGATTAAAGTCCGCTTAACCGGCACAGTGAAATTTCGTTAAACTGGCGAAGCGCGAGCTTTGTAAACTCTATTCCGGGACTGATGCAAAAGTCTGATTTACCTGTCGAGTAAAGTCGCTAGCTCGTTCGACGAGTCCCGCGTGAAATAGAATTTTTTCCATTGAGACAATCGTTTAACTTTTATCAGTCAACAAGATGACAATCTCATTGACAGATTTTTATAAAGTTGACGACATAAAATTGCGTTTCTTAATCTGTTCATGTCTACATCCTATTGGCTGTTAGTTATTATTTTTTTAGAAAATTTCATCATGATCTTTTTTTATTACTTGACAGATTTTACTCTCGCGTGAACAATGACGTGTCAATCTCATAGTGACATGATTTACGGTAATACGAATAATGATGCCATTTTCATGAATTTTTCTTGCAGCACACTATCCTTTTTGCTGTGTAAGTAGATTTATTGATGTGGAATGAAACTTGACGTAATATTTTCCGATATTTCTTTACATCGAAAAGCTTTTCCTAGTTTGAAAGAAAGTTCGGTATTAGATTGTAAGTCTGATTGCAAACTAAACATCAGTTGTGTGTTAACGCTAAGCTAAGTACAATTTGCAATTTTATGAACACTAAGATATATACATAGAGAGAGTGAGAGAGGGGGGAGGGGGAGCGTGCAGAATTCAACCTAATTTTCCTCGTCTCCGCCGATCTTGTTCGATGCGGTTAAGCCGGAAGCTCTTAATTAACGCCCCTTTCACGTGGCATTAAGCGCGTCTTTCGCTTTGAGAGCGTCACACAGCAGCGTCGATTCGATACTTTGAGTCTGCCAGGCAGGGAGCGCGATGTTCCGCGCTCAAAGAGTGCGCCGTACTGATAAGGTGATGCAGAGCCAATCTCTTTCGCATGAAATGACGGCGTCGATTGCTACGGCGCGATACGCCAGCAGCCCCCGCCTAATTAGAGTTTCGTTCGCTCGCGAAACGTATCGGTCTTCCTCTAATTAGAAAGGTTGCGTATACGACCCACCCCGTCGCCTCCAACCCTGTTGTTGATCTCACCCTTGAATGCGGGCACGATTACGTCATGGAATAGCGAAACCGGCGAAATGTTCGTCATAAGACAGCGATTCAGTGAATTAAAAGGGACATTAGTGGATTATTAACTGCTCCCTGTGTGATCTTTGTTGAAGAAAATGAAGATATTCATTTGCGGCAAAATACATTGCTTGGCAATAAAAATTTCTAGTTCAATTGTATGTATTCAGAATGACTTGAAACCTAAAATTGATCAAATTAGTAATATAACTTGAAATTTATTATAGTGAAGAAAGAAAATACGGTAAAACACATAAATGTAACAAAATAAATCATAATTCTTATTTTTTATGTAATTTTTATACAATATTTATAATAGATACATGCAAGAATTACAAGAATGAATATGTATGTATAGTTTATATCGATTTTACACGCCAGCTCTACACCGGAAAATATAAATTTGAAGAACAAAAAATAGAACCGAACGTTTCAATTTTTACAGAATTCTGATTCGAGTCTTTTTGGAGAAGCAAGTAAATTACTGAATTACACGAGTAGCGTATATGAGTATTCGGTTCTATGTAATGTAGTGAATGTTCAGTAATGCACCCATTAATTGGGTTACCTTTGGAAGGCTAGGTCACAGCCGCTAGGTTCGCGTATATGGAATGCGAACACTTCTGGTTTAACAGCGGCGTATCCGCATTATCGGCCCATCTAGGGCGAAAATCGAATTCGTGCTCGTATTAGCTGGCCGAAGGCTGCAATATGAGGAGAACATCGATCACCGATTTGCGTTCTAATAATACCGTCAGCCGCCTTATGCAAGCTCCATAACATTTTTTTCGAGTTTTATGTGTATATTTCGATGTAGTCACTTAGATCTTAAACGCACTTTGAAAATCAAAACACTGCATACAGCATGGAAATTTTTTATGTGTTTTATGTATTTATATAAATTTTATATATATTTACACTTTATGTATTTCAATAAATAGAGATAGAGCGTTTAATTATTTTGTGCGGTTATTATTATTCAAAAAAAGCAAGAGATTAATCGAAGTATGCAGTACGACAAACTGCAAATAATATTTCATTAATTCGTCACTGCATCGTTCATTGACCGGTCCGGTAGCAAAGATTAAAAAGTCTGCAACTTAACCGCGAGGAGATGCTAAAAGTTCCCGGTTAAATAGACTCGGTTTACCGCGTCTATTTGCCTTAAGCAATCGCGAATGAATATTTAAACGTGAGGCCTCGTGATTTCTAATATGAATCTTTACCTTTTTCACGTACACGATTTCTTGCGGCCGTTATCTCGGCCCTGGTGTATCCCGAACTTTCCGTCTCTCTCTTTTTCTCTTTCTTTCTCTCTCCCCCTCTCTCTCTCTCTTTTCTCCGCGCCGCGCGTCACGAGATCAAATATTAAAATCTCGGCGGTAAGAAGCATCCCGGTTTTATAGCCGCGAGGGGTTGCAGCGTCCGCTCGCGTTGCAACATTCATGAAGGAGAATACCTCTCAAAAAGTCAACGACGTCGATCCCTGCGCTCGTTCCGTTCTCGCCGCAATGCGCCCACTTTTTACATATAATTTTTAT
This sequence comes from Temnothorax longispinosus, assembly GCF_030848805.1. Lineage (NCBI taxonomy): Eukaryota > Metazoa > Arthropoda > Insecta > Hymenoptera > Formicidae > Temnothorax > Temnothorax longispinosus. The sequence continues at coordinate 5,610,857 of NC_092368.1, forward strand.
TACTCCTACTATACATCTTATGAGCGAGATAAATGCGCGTAAAACGGTTATCTTTGATAATTTTATACTATACAAGCTAGCACTGCATTTTCGTTCTGGATAGCTCTCTTCTGGATAGATGCTTTTGTAAATAAAATAAAAGATAGATATATTTGTGCGGAGAGCGGCGCATAAGTGTAAAAGTATTTCTTATATCTTTTGCGATACTCTGCACGAGCAAATTTTATCGTAATTACCTTTTTACTCAACTTTATATATCGAAATATTTTCCGCGGCGGGTATCGGAAAGGTATTCTAGATTTCCTCGTCACTGACAGAAACGGAAGAAGCTACGATCTGACTTGAATTTTCGTCGAGCCTTTTGCATCGTTATAGCCTGCACATTGCCTTATATTTACGGTGCCACGCTCAGACGGCGAGAACGTAGAAACAGAAGAGAAGCGAACACGAGGGCAGAAGGCGGTTTAGTAGACAGGCAGACATAATCCCCTGTCACGCTACAGATAATCTCGCTCGTTTCCTCTTACCCTTTCCATTTCTTCGACTCCCTTCTTCGTTCGCTGTCGTGCGCCGCGTGTGTGCTATCCTTCACAAAGGTATGCACGCACGCGTGCGTGAGCACGTGTACGTGAGTGATGCATATTCATAAGATTTTTAAGCGATACGATATAAGGGCGACTTGGACGGTGTACTCGCAATGTATGACTCCTGTTTACATTATTTAATGCTAAATGCTGTGACGCTAAACGACGTCGATTTAAAAACGTACTATCCGATAAAGAAATAAGTGCTACCATATAATTTTCTCGTTCTGCAGAATAATTGGCCGCGGTTTTAAGTAAAATCATCATATAAAAATTGAAGGCTAGGTAGCTGATTATATTATATTTTAACATAATTAGATATATAGAAGAAACTTGTAAGGCTAAGGAGAACGGAACTATTCTGAATGTTTTAATGCAATGAGTCGATATAAGCAATTACAATTACGATGAGAAATGGTTATAAAAACGTACGAAAATTTCAAGTGTGTTAGTATGACACTTGAGCATGATGACGGATATCTGTATAAGTAGCGCATGAATGATACAAACATATCATATATACGGTGTACAATAGATATGAAATTAAAATTAAGAAAAAGAAGTGGCATCAGCAAGAGTCGCGTATGAGCTCTCATACGCGACGACGTTTGAAAGTCATCCCGTTTCTAAATAGGTCTTTGAGATGTGACATGAAGCACCCGCCACATGTCATTCATGACTCCCACACGAGCACTTATCATAATAATACGCCGAGTTGCGTAGTTCACCATGTCGAGATATTATAATAACTGGCGTTCAAGAGCATGCCGCGCATTATGCGGCAATAAATCTTTTTGCCTCTCCTTTCGCACGTGGCGTCGTGGCGTCAACAGCGACTTCATTTCTTTTTCTCTCTCTCTCCTCCTCTCTTTGTTTTCTCTCTCTCGTAGTTCTTCCTTTTCTGACTGGTTGATTTATCAATTACCATGGGAAGTAGATAATCAAAGAGAATTTACATTTCTTTGATCTAATTTTAAATTGAATTTATACAGAATGCTTTTAAAGCAATTAATATAAAGTAATCTCATTTCAATGGCAATAATTTTAACTGTACGCTGTAATTATATATTTTTAAATTATTGTCATTGCCATTTATTCTTTATTTTCCCGTCCGTGGTTTGCGTTGCTGATATTAATTAAATATCAGTATATGCATATTTTTCAATGTTCATTGGTAATTCTAGGAAACATTTTATTTAAAAATCAAGTCTTTTCTTAGGGGAAAAAACCCTTTTATCTATAAAATCAAAACTGTTTCTGACAGTTCAATTTATACAAATTTGTCGAAGAATAAACAACATAAAAAAAAATAAAATAATGATAACTAAAGAAAGATTTAATGTGAAAAATAAGATATAAATAATATTTATAAAACGCCATTAGAATTAGAGTTTTCACTAAATTTAATGAAATTCAACTGATATAACATTGCCGAGGCAAAATGTTCGGAGAGTTTTGAAAGGAATGCAATCTTCCCTCTCGATACACGTTTTTCGCGCTCGGGGTACTAAAGCTAAAATCACCTCGTTCGCGATACCGCGTACGCGCAGCACCGCATGCACGCGCGTAGCTAATGAATCACCTGTTCCCGCGTATGAAAAGTCCATTTTACGTTAATTTCTTTAATATTCCATTAAACCTGTTAACTTTGTCGGCGCAAAAGAGTGGGGGTTATACGAGCGGCGAGTTTTTAACGGGCTTCGTTGCCTCCCCCGGGAATAATAGCGCGTCCACACGCGCGCATATTTTTCTACCACGCTCGCCGTCGCTCATATTGCGAAACGATATTACCCGTTTTATAACGTATAAATGTACTCGATACGCGCGGTCGAAAAACCCCCGATCGATGCAGCGACTGCCTCATGGAAAACGTACTTTCTCGTGCTGCAAACTCACAAAACGCACACGAAAGAGAGAAGGAGAGTTCGCTCGACGACTCGCGCGAATTCAAGAATCGCGTAATAAATGGGAATTCAATTTATCGAAAAGTTTCGTGCAACTATGCGGAAAAGAGAGCCACTCGCCTAAGTAATTACGTGTACGCATATTACGCAAAATCCTGAGACCTGACGTATATAAGACGATACTGCACTCGGATTTCTTGCGTCGCTTTTACGCTTTAAGTTCTCGAAAATCCATGTCATTAATTACATACTTACATCTGTTATTGCAATCACGCTAATCACTCATCGATATGCTTCTTTCGATAAATGAGGTTGTATAAATCCGACCTTTCAAACAAATTTTGATTTTCTGCCATCGTCGTTATAACTGATTGTAGGCTGATAATGTCGAATTACTTCGAAATGGGACGTTAATATCAGATCAAGTTTCTACCTGCGGCAGGTACACGGCTTTAAAGATTCTCAAAAGGTTCGCTGTGACCGGGATTAGCTGTATGAACGACGCTGGAAGCCGGAAGGCATGTGATCGTAAAGCCGATAGTCGGCGGCTTAACGAGCCCGTTAAAGCAATCGCGGTGAGTCGCGTGTCCGAAGTGACGAGGGATATCCACGCGCGTAAAGAGAAACAGAGAAAGAAGGGGAAAGAGGGAGAAAGAAGGAAAATGCATTTATTTACTGTAAGATCTAGTAATCTCCTAACAGCACATAACAAAAAAGCAAACAGTTTAGACATTAATCTACACTACAAAAGACAAATATAATGAATAAGTAACGAATTATAATCACCCCGCGGTTGGGCACGAAATATTTCGTCAATACCTGTCATTTATAATTTCATATTTTTAATTACGCGGGGATCTTTTCTTCAGATTTCTAGGATAATATTTTTGGCATTTACATTTCATTTCCAGTCATATAGGTACAAAGCGCAATATTAATCTCCTAGCCAGGAAATTTTCCAAACTAGATAAGACACTTGGCTTGCCTTGCTGGTCGGCACGCGTTGATCATATGTGACGCCGCGGCAGCCCGAGAGGATGAGAGTCACGGACTCTCGCCGCCTTGTTAACGTCTTTCAGTGCACTTGTAAAACGAGGCGAGACGTGTCGTCCGGCTCGCGAGACCGCGTTAACGCGGCCGGACAAGGATATTCGCTCGAGCTCCTGCGGAACGTTGGCGTACTCTCGGACGTGCGACATCCAGCTGGACGAGGCATTAGCGCTCTCGTGGCCGGCTACGTCCGCGGAATGCGAGAGTGCACTCTCGTCCCTGACCGCAGGGTGCTAGCCAGCGGTAGCAATTATACGGCGTGCTGTAGGGCCACTCCTTTCGTCTACTTATCTCTTAACCGATCTGAAATAGATCTTTCTTAACGGAAGCATCAAGTGTAAACAATTTCCGAGTAAGCGACTGAAAACGTCGATATTGGTAAATGAAACTTTGAAGATGCGAAGATTAAAGTGTATATAACTTATTAATTTTTTATTAATTTTGATTAATGTAACTCTCGAAAATTAAATTATCGTCTAAATTAATTCTCGATAAAATAAAAAATGAGAATTTTTAACTCTCAGTTAATAATATTTATTTTTGAAGGATTCAGACTGAGCATTTGTTTGCGAGGAGTCACCAAAACGCCTCGATATTTTAGCGATATAGATGTCCTGCGAGATTTCCGTTTTCCCATGAAAAATCGCGTTTTACTTGAGGTTTTTGGAAGGAGAAATGTGGCCTATAAGGGGTCGAGCTCGCGGAGTCGTTTCAATTCCCCGAAAGATGGAAGAGCAAGGCAAGATTCCATCGGGAGAGTCGGCGCGTATATACCCTCTCTCTCTCTCTGTCTCTCTCTTCTGCCTACCAATCTCTCTATTTCCCATTCTTTTCCGGGATTCGGGCTCGGGGAGGAGGACTCGTGTGTTCACCAGCGTCGAAGCGAAACTGGAAACCGACTCGATATCTCCGGCGACACGGCGGAATTCGCGGAAGGGCGGAGGAACGCAATTCCCTTAGGAATCCGTCGTGCGTATACGTTTTCACGGGAGCGGCGGAAATATTGCGCGGCAACAAATAAGAATATGTATCGCGTCTTTGGCGAGGAGTGCCTACTCCTCAGGTGTACGCGCGCGACATTTTTCTCTCCGTTCTCAAGCGGGAGACAACGAGCGGAATGGATCGCGAAAATTCGGGAATTCGAGCTCGTCCCAGGCAAAGCCCCTTCGTGCAAGAGTCCGCCGATTTTTCTTCGCACGACTCGTAATTCAGATGGATTCGAAGGGTGCCATCCGTAAATGCTTTCTGTGAGTGATTCATATACCTGTTTGATATACCTTTCTGATATACTTTTCTGATTTCTATTTCTCGGAAATTTTTTAGAAGGGAATTTACTGATAAATCATGCGCCACATGAAACAACGTTTACGAATTAAACATCAGAATTAGAATAAAATTCGAAGTAGACCTTATTAAAATATCAAGCTTTAATTTGTAGCAGACATCTTCTTCTCGCAAACATAGAATTTAATAACAGGGTAATAATATATTTGACACATAATAATTGATAAATTGACTACAAACTCGCAAGAAAATCTGAAATTACTGCACAACTTTTGATACGCTCTATACGCTTGCGCATATATATAAGAGTGAAAGAGAGAGAGAGAGAGAGAGAGAGAGAGGTATAGAATAGGGAGAAAATACGGCAAGAAGAACAAGCCAAAACAACGCGCGAGGATTGTTGTCAAACCTAACTGTGCAAACATCGCCACCCGTTGATTGCTTCGATTCGCGCGGGTTTTGCACTCAGAATCGGCGACGAGGTCGCGTGGCGGTAAAAGAATTGTGTACCTACGGAGGGCGAATTAATGCGCGAGTCAAACTCGGAATTGGAAAAACAGAGCGGTTTCCGCGGTCGGTGATTGCACGTGCTCGCACGCGTATGCACAAAACGATCGTTTTTCCCCGCGTTTACACCACGGTTCCATATCGCCCTTCTACGAGACCTCTCCACCAGGTTTTATAAAAATGATTGCTGCATATCGAAAAATGGATAAACTTTTCGAAAATTTCGATTCAAGCATGTGTACCGAAGCAACAAACGTGTGTAATTGATATGTCATATCTTTGCAAACGAATCTTTTTGCGAAAAATAATGTATACGTACATCCTCTTTTTTTCTTATTTGACTTTTATTTTTCGTGCCGTTCTGATGATTGCTGATTATCTTTGTAACTATAAATTAACTTCTATTTAATATTTTATATTGTTTGGCGTTGTGCGAAAGATAATCTAATTATCTTTCGGGATATTTTACATGCCTTAAATTAGCGACGAACAAAATCACGCGCGAACGATCTTCTATAAATTATTACAGATTATCCGTACAGAATTTTAAATCAAAATTCAAATAATCATAATTCAGATATTGCGCTCGGTAATAGAGTAAACGGTGCGCACATATGGCTGTACAATTTTATAATTTATTTCTCCGGTCGGTGACTAATTAAACAGTCGAATTAGCGGTGATTACTGTAATTTTCACGACGCGGGTGATAAAGCGCCGTATGCCGCCCAATTGCGCCCCCGCTATTTGCGCCCTTCCGGCTTATTATGTGAGGTGTCCCGTAATTTTCGTTCACGCTGTTAAAGCCGACATTTAAATAATATCCAATACGCGATACCACATAAAAAATGTTGATGAATTTTACGCAACGCTTCTCTCTCAATGACAACCAATTAAATGCTCGAATCGCTCTCAATTTATCCAATTTCCCGCACGATGGAATCTCGCCAACCATCGCTCCTTTTATTATCGATTAATTTGACGACGATTGTTCAACAACAAAAGTCTTATTAGACATTTTCATGATTCTTGAATTTTTAAAGTTAAAGATGTTAGATGCAATTAAAGCGCGAGTAGATATTAAATTAATTTAATATTTAGTCATGAAGGTAGGTCAGTGTGTGTGTGTGTGTATGTGTGTGTGTATTAAAATGACAAAATTGTCATCAAGATAGCTTCGTGAAATTTTGCGAATGATAAAAAGAGGCTTGGTTGAAGAGTGATCTCTGCCGCTAACAGCCGCTGCATTGTTGTTTTCTGCAGAAAAAAAAAGAGCTGCAGGTGGACGATGCATTCGACTGCAGGTGGACGCGCGCCGAAGCAATTAACGAGCCGAGCGTTTAGCATAGATAATCACTCGCGGGAGCCGAGGCCGGCAAAATGCTGTTCTGGCTCTCCGCGCGTCCGCGATCCCCGATGCAATTATCAATCGAGAGAGCCCGATGTGCATTAACATAATCAGATCAGCCGGCCGCCGCGCCGCGCCGCTGCTGCAGCCGTACCAAACCGTTCCGCAACCCCTTCCGGACCGAAAGGCCATTCTCGCTCGCCTTTTGGCCACCTATTTCGCCGCCGTCAGCCTCGCGCCAAATCGAACCGATCCCACCGTTTCTCTGTGCCGCATCAACGCAATTAATCCCAAATGCGGCAGTCGGCACGATGACGTGGCTGAAAACGCAGAGCTGAAAACTGCTGCGAAGGCGCCGAATGATTATCCCGGTTCACTACCAATCCAATCGCGTGCTCCTATCGCTGCGATCCGATCAACGATACCGTCTTATTCCATCATTAGGATGAATGGAAATCGATAGTTGATAGCAATAAAATCTTTTACGGTCGAACGTGATGAAGTACATAACGGATGCGATAGCTAATACAAGTTAAAGAATTACTAAGCAAACTACTATTGCCGTATAAAATAAAAATTATTTTTTATATTATAGCGGTGTAGATATCCACTGCCGATTCACTATGATATGTAATAATCATGTAAATCTAAGGAAAATAGTACTATAGTCATAAGCAGCTCGTGTATGACATAATTAAACACTAATATCGTGCATTTGCCAGATATCGAGGATTAGCTCAAATTGCAAGATGGAAAACCAACATTTGTGTTTGATATATAAAAAAAAATTATTGGATATGTGAATAACTGGCTTGCGCAAAACTCTCTTTCCTATTCGCAAATTTGTCAGTTCTTTGCAATCCAGATTAATAATCAACACGGCATAAAAAAGGCAGTCATGCTAATAACTACAATGTAACGCTCGCCGCGGGATAAGTAACAAACGTGGTTTACGCGAGCATCCGGAAATGGCAGTTACGATCTAATAAATCGCAGGGGATGCTCGATTAAGGTTAATGTAAAGAATAATGTACTTTTATCGGCGATAACCTAAGTGCCGGCCCGTGTAATTTACAGCGCGGGCCATTAGCTCGAATGAGGGTCGATAGGATAGTAATAACCACTATATGGGCGCACTGCACGAGAGAGGACGCGCCCATAATAATGGCGAGCGGATTAATAAACACTACGAGTGGACTAAAGTCTACTGCTAAGCGAGATTTATTAATGAGTCGCGCGATCGTAGAGCCGAGTACCGATAAATATTTCATATAGGTATCGCGCGCAACGCTAAAACCGATATAAATATTAACGATGATCGATAGGATTCTAAGTATTTGTGCCATTAATTACTCGTTGGCGCTGGTCCGCGTTGCGCGAGGGTGGGCAATTAAAAGAGAGAAGGGCGCAGAGAACTCGGCTTCGCGAAGTAAATTTAGAGAAGGGCGTATCGAGAACCTATCTACCCGAAACGCGCCGCGGCTAATGATCCGACTAATTAAGCTTCGTTAGCCGAAGAATTTCCGAAAGAAACACGGGTCGCGCATTAACGCTTTCCCGTAAGTAATTAGTATTACGTAAACTGGCACGCGGACCATAGTTTGACAACGTCGACATTCTTGGATATTTCTGGCGAGTCACCTTCGCTCGTCGTTTCGAAAACTGCGACGCCAACAAGAACGAATAGGTCTAGGGTGCTCGGCAAAGAAAAAGTATAAACTTAGTAATGTTAAGTCATCTTCGCACTATACCTATATCGTATAGTAGTTTCCAAATCGCGCCAACAGCATCGTTAAAGTATGGTGTATACTCTGACACAAATTTGATATATTACGTAGAATAAATTAATCATTAATGTTAGCTTTATTTTTATATAAACATGGGATGGGAGAGAAAAAAGATTCATCATCAGAACGTACGATTTAAGAGAAAATGTGAAATAAAAATCACAGGGAGTGAAGAAAAAAGAAAAGTCAGCAAGAAATACAGAGGTGTTTGGACTTTATAATTCATGAATGATTAACGCGCCTAAATTGAAACAAATGATATTTTCTTCGACTGTCATCTGTGATCATCGACATTCATAGAGCCAGCTTTTGATACATCCTGTACGTGAGCTTATGTATTTTTTGTCGTCTCCTCGTACAGCCGCGTAGAATCCGTTGTTGCGAACTGTTTAGCCGAATCAATCTCCCGCCCGCACGCGAGCTCTCGTTCGCTCGCCCTGTATACGCGGGAGGAAATAATTAAAAGTTAGTGTTTGCTAAACGAAAGCAATCGGTTGCCCATCAGCGGCAACAAGCGAATTCAATTATAAACCCCCGACTAGCCCCGCGGGGCCACAGTATTTTTTCTCTCTCTCCCAGCTTAACTCGTCCAACCAGTGACGTGTACATCAACCGACGTCTATAAAGACGAAGGACTATCGAGAGGATTTGCGCGCGCAAAGGATTGCCCTGACCTATCGCCATGCCGCGCGCCTGTCCGTCTGACTTTAATTGGAAGTCCACGTGACAATGGCTACCCTTTTCTGCCGTCTTATCCACCGCCTCTCGATTTTCCCGATCTCATCTCGAAGGAGACGAGACTCCAAATTCTAGACCGTTCGTGCGATATTCGGCGATCATTTAGGTCGATCCGAACTGATCTCTATCCGGTGAAAGATTATCGGAAAATTTTTCCTAGCACCCCTTTACCCTTTTCGCGAGAATCGAGACCGGAGGACTTAATCTCTGCCTGGATCGAGTAGATCTTTAATCTCCACTCGGCGAAAAAAGAAACGCGAACTCCCGTTCATAGAACTCCCTCGTTTTTTTCCTCTCATTTTTTTCACATTTGCATCAAACTTCAGAAATATCTTTGTGCAAATTCGGTGAATTATTCAACGCAATCTTTATTGAAAGCGTTATTTAAAATATAAGCTCAATCTATTCTAAAATTTTTTAATATTTAACATTTATGTTGAAAGGCTCATTAATTACGCCGCGGTTAATTTCTCGCAAAGGTAATGCCAATAAAGAATTACGCGAGAATAATTATACATTAAAACGTATATATATATATATATATATATTAATATAATTATTACAAAGCAACCCCTACAGAATTCCACGCGATAAATCGATGCGGATTCAACTAGCGGTAATAATAGCGCTCGTTATTCCATTGCTTGATGAAACTACGCACATTCTCGCGAAGCCTTTCCGAGTGGTACCTATATTGGAAGGACAGCTTTCTCTACGACACCAGCCATTCTCTCTCCGCGCGCCGTCGAAAGAGTCTATAATTCTGCGGCGTTTCGACGGAATCCCCGAAAGAAAGCGCGACGGAGAACTTGAGCCTGATCTACGATTCTCGTTACTTCGCCCGCTTCGTGGCCTGCCTCCAACCCCGAGTAGAAACCATCTCTTACTTATCTACCACCCACCTACGCGCCCCGGAGTCAGTTGCATAACGATAGGATCTCGCGCACGTTGCACACGTGCCAAGGAAAGCCTTTGTTCCATCTCCATCTCACGTCAGGTAAACCCCTTTGACGCCGTCACGTGCCAGCGTTTAAATCTCGCACCGACTCTCGTCTGGCATAAAGCTCCTTTACGAGGGAGGGAAGAAATCGCGCTTATTTCGATCTCGTTAATAATCCTCGCAAAATTCTCCAGAGTCTCCAGTTCAACGAAGATCGTTAAAATCGCAGCAATTAGAGGTGTTCGTTAATTCACTTCCGGTGAATTTTGAACCTTGAAAAGGTTAATTTTTTTTTTTATATCACGTACAATTTTTTTTATTACATATAAACAAATTTTTATATCGTTCTATGTACCGGAGAAAATAATCGCTTCAATTGTTCAGGCATGCGTAATTTAGTTAGTATAAATCCGATAATTTCACTGTTCGTAAATGTTCGATACAATTCATCGCTTCGAATCGGTTCATTTTATCAGCGTATAAAACCTGCTATTCGTTTACGACGCCATAAAAAATCGACATCTATCTAAAATCGTGATTTTATTTTTTCGGTTATCAATAATGGAGCAATTCGTCCGATTTGTCGAGCGTTTAGTCATCATGCTGCTCATCATCGTTCCTATTGACCAAAAGTGCACGCACGCATTGTCGATGCGTGCGGGTCGCGCGTGTGAGACACGTTTTCTGAATGCCCATTCAGCGAATTTTGTAAGCAATAAATGGAACATATTTGGTATTTACGGGTCGTTCATGGGCCACAGGCAAATGTAAATGGTTTTAAACTGCAATCGGCGATTCATTCGCCGGTCCCTCAGCGACTCGGCGAAAAAGTGCTCGGCGAAAATTGAATAATCGAGTCACTCGTCAACGGACGCGGTTGTGTCAATGAATTTTGCATGCGGCCCTTTTGAAAGTATAATGTTATTGTGTGATCCAATATTGTGGTAGACGTTTTTTACGAGTACGCACAACCTCGCTAACAAGCAACAATTACATTCGAACAGTTCTCGTACGGAAAAAAGTATATGCATACACACACATACATATAAGTGCACATTTCAAATTTCAAATATTGTTAACCGCACGAAATGTATTTTAACAAATTAATATTATTAACCAATGAATGATAAAATCGCAGACTCGATGGTAAATTCATAAAGTAAATAAAAATTTATCTTAATAGTTTATCTTAAATAAAAACAGACTTTACCCCTTTTTACACCAAGATCATTAAGTCGATCTAATTGGAGAAAAAGTGTAGAAACTACATTACCAATAATATAAAACTCCAGTCATACTAAATCAATGTTACACGGAGCTAAATTAGATCACTATTAACGTGACAAACTTCCTATTTTTTAGCGATCTTGATCGTGGCTTCTAGCTCGCTGTCGTTCGTCACTGTCGGGCGACGAGAAAGGACGAAAATCCTGGTGATCCAGGTCGAAGTTGAGTGCGATGGAGGCAAGGAGAGAGCTCGCTTGCACTCGCACCATTACTCTCGAGTACTTTGTGACAGCCGATAATTAGACGTGTCCTTTGATCCCCCCCGGTGCTACCCTCATTCGGCAGGATTTCCAGATTTTGCGACGAATCGGTGATAGATTGGTGGCACGCGCCATGTTTTGTCCAATGTATTTTTTGTTTTTCCCCGCTTTTGCGTTCCTCTGAGTTTTCTTTCCGGCGGAGAAGTGATTTTTATCGCGACGGGACGAATCTTCATTTTTCACGTCGCTCACGTGGAAAATTCGCGCGATTTGATTTCCATCTGCGCTTGGACGGAAATTGTATAGGTAACAAATTAAACGATGTAATTTTTAAATTCAACTCGTTTAGACTCGTTAATATATATCTTTAATGCTAAATATATCACAAGTAAATTATACCATTGAAATTTTTGCTCGGTAAAACTGATCCCGAACTCGTCACAATCTCTTTTTTCGTGTAAGGTTCCATTTTCAGCCGACGTTACACTTCAACTCCTTAGCTGCCTCCAACTCCACGATTTCACGAAGTTGATAAGTAATTCTAGGTTAATGAGATTTTTATCCCCGTCAGATATCGCGCGGCAATCAATAAAACACTATTTAACGACGAGGTTTTTCTGACGCAATCGTTTTGCATGGATTAAAAGTTAATTCTCGTTCTAATTGGAAATATGATCGCGACGGGATGTAAAAGAGGGAGTCGTTACCGCCGCGATAACGAAGTGTGATCCGCGGAATATTGACCCGTACCTGTAAGAAAACGGAGACCAATCCCGTCGCCCCGTGGCTTTTAAGCTATATCGGCGACTCGTCGATAAAGAGAACAGACGCTCTTTACGAGTACGACTCGTCGTTGATCGTCACTGTTTCATTAACGGTCGAATAGAAACTGTGCTATTTTACCTTTTTTTATTCCGATCCGCTCTCACGACACTCCCAACAGCTACCGTAAAGTCGTTTTCCAATCTCGGTCTTCAAAGAGTTCGATAAACTCCAGTTATTTTCCCCTGCCTCAATCGCGTGGCGTTCGAGAGCACTCTTTTCTTCCCCTTGCCGGCAACTCCGTTTACTCCCTCGAAATCATCAGACACCGATTCTTTCCTGATTGTTTATTGAAGGTGAATGCCGCACAATAAAGGAACTATACTATTTCCGCGTGATAACCCTTTCTTACTGTTTAGTACGTATTCGTTAAATTGTATCCTGCTTCTTACTTTGCCGTAATTCTATCAAATAAACGTATCTCGCTGTTTTGAGACAGCGCTGAGAAAAATTCAATTTTATCTTTATAATACGTTAACAATTTTTTATAAATAGAATTGACGGCTGCTCTTCTATATAACCTGTCTCATTCTCGAAGGGGGCTCCTCCTTTTTGCAAGTTCGACGCGTTCTTCTGTTTTAACGAGTATCGGGGACCGTTGGAAAATGCCGCTTAATTTTAGCGCCGGTCGCGACGGGGACGACGAATGGTGGCCTGTGATCTCGACGGGACATATATTTTCGAGTCGACGGGACGCGTCGACTGCGCGGCAGCGAGCCACGACGCCACGCGTCCACGCTGGAATCACTCGGCACGTCGTTGGGATGCCATCGAGACGCACGAATTCGCCCTCCATCGCGCCGCTGCTACCCCCCCCCCCCTGATGCCTTAACGAGCCGCGTAGAACGCGCCCCACATATAGCTTATTCGAATAATTACTGAACATATTTTAAAATTTTTTAACTCATTAAAATTGTTATTGTTTTTTAGTTTTGAAGTTCAAGCGCGTTTAAAATAAATCTTACAGAAATTACATTCGCTTTGTTCCAATTATTTAATTTAAATGTCTGATTTTTTGTTCAAGTCTTTGAAAAAGGGATATATTCGCACAAGAAGCATTTATGAACAAGTAATCGGAAAACACCGAGTAGACCGGGGTTCAGGCAAATTGTTTGGAACCAATTGAGGTCAAAGTCCTACCCCTATTATATCTCAGCTTCCCTGCTCTTTTCCTTCCCCTTTCCGTCGAGGGTCTAATGAAAGTAACTGAAATACTGCCACCGAACGTCTTACTTTGGATCTCATTCTCTTAAGGAAATGCCGGCTGTCCTAATTCTCTCTGAGAAATTAGTCACGACGTCCGTAATTACTAAGAGAGGTTTTATTCGGGTTATTCCGCCATCTCTGTTAGTTTACGCGATCGTATTACTCATGTATATTCAAGTGTCAGAAAAACAATGGTGTGCGCTTATTTGATTTTTCGCTGGTGAAGTCACCAATGTTCATATTTGTATCCCGTTAAAATATTAATTTCTTTGTATATTCATACATTTTTTAATTCTTATCGTAATTGACGAAATTTTTTTCTCTACAATAAAATGTTATTGTAAAATAATTATTGATATATATCGTACATGAGATAATTTATTTTATGTAATAAACCGCTTAGAAAACTTACTTAATTATTTTATAAGTGTACTCTTGAATATAATATATCTGTCTTTAATATGAGATTTTCGTATTCTTTATTCCAGGTAAGAACGGTAAAGTAATCATCCATCATCCATTGGCGCTACAGCTCGGGGTGAGCCTTGGCCTGGGTAAAGTAATCACTTTAATGAATTAAATATTTGTGACATACGTGTGATTCGTTGATGAATGATCGTCCGACACGTTCTAAACCATATATCTGATGTAATTCTTGCGACAAACATTCGATTAGATTGGTAATCCGTCGGAACGGCCATTTTCCCAGAAGCCTCGGACAGGCACTAAGAACCGCCGTATACACTCTCTCCGAGGAAGTCGCCGGCAATAAACCCCGTCGATTCATTATCGCCACCTCCCCCTGACCGACTGACGTCCTGCCATCTCCCTGCAACTCTTGTTGTCGTCGGACTCGGTTTTTCCGCGGCTGGGCGATAAATCGACACGAAATTTCCGACGCGCGGTGCAATTATCGGCAGCGGTCGCGTGTGTCCACTCAAACTGTGTGTCGGCCCCCTTGGTTCATTACTTTCGAATGGGGCCGTCGGTATACACGGGACCCCTCGGGCCCCGCTTCGCAATGTATTGCCGACGACGGACAGACGGTCGACGGCGTGGTCTATAATTCAATCTTGTCAAATCCATTAACAGGAGCGGTCAGCTCTCATCGGTGCGAGGCAGACTCTGTCTGACTCACAGGGACACATTCGACTCTCATAAACTGCGAACACGACACATTATATACAGAATGACCATCCCGTGTGTTTCAAAGTCCGTTTCAGTTCGTATATCCTTCCACCAAGTGGAGTTTTTAGGGAAAAAACACGAAACTATCGGTTTTCTTCACAATCGTTTAAATTTTGGAATTTTAACATTTAATTTTGTTAAAATGCAGTTCACTCGCAATTAACGAAGAATAATCTGTCTTTAAATTTCGTCGCAGTATATACTTCACCAAGCTTTACATTCTCGCTAATGAACGACAAAGTTGCACTCTTTTTGGCGCGGTCATATAACACATTCCTCATGTGTTTCGTTAAATGAGAGAGCGGAAAAAAGAGTGACACTGCACTGGAGTGAATCTTTCGTCTGTTTGCGCACTCTCGTCGTTTTACTCTCGTGAACGGCAGCTGAAGAAACACTCCGTGATCCTTTTAATTACAGTCGCAAATGGAGTTGTACCACTGCCTAACGAAATTCTTTTTTTCTTACCAAGCTATAATAATTCTTATGACGTATATCTTCAACATACAGTCTCACGAACGCTTCGCGAAACACCCTTCGGTTTATTTCTCTGCTCTTTATGGTTTTCTATCAGGAACTAGACGAAAACATTAGTTCGGTTCCGGTTTCGGTCCATTTAAATACTTAATAAACGTTTCAATCTCGGTTTTCTAAGCTATGGTTTTCTAGTTATGGTTTTCTGACTTCAGCCTTAATATTTAGAGAACTTGGTTTTGATATAGTCTCAATGAAACGCTTTCCATTTTATGAATTTCTGTAATAATTATCGATTTAATTAAATCGATAATAGAATTAAATCGAGAGATATAATGTAATAGATTCTGTTAATGAAATTAAATTATATTTATTAAGAAAATTTAACCGTCATGAAATTATGTCGCTTACCCTGAAAGCGGCATCTCTGAAATGAATGTCCGGCAGTATTCGAGCATCTCGCGTCCCGGTTGCGGGACTCGGTGAATTTAATTATAGGCAACGATCTCCGCGTTACCTTTTCTATGAGCTCGCTCGTTATTAATCTCGCGATACGAGCAAGAGCGGCACCGAATTTATTAATCGCAACGAGAGGAGGCGTCCTTATAAGCGTCGACGTTGTTGGTTAGCGCGCGAAACGCGGTCGAACGATAAATCAGATTTACGAGCGTTCGCTCGCTCGCTCGCGTTCCGAAAGCCGCCAGATAAAAACGCGAACGCTAATTATTTCGGGCTACGTCCTACATCGTGTTCTCCATTTGTTCGTCGCTCGTGACTTATTGACGGCGATGTGAGGCCGGATCTAGACCAAGCAAACCAGTATACTGCTCGCACGCGCTCATTGTAGCAAATTGATCACTCGTGTTCATTGGCGTTCGTTTGTTGCGTTGTTCGCGCACAATTTCGTTCATCTCACAGTTCGAACGCGAGGTGTACCGCCGCGTCGCCGCTGCGTTGCTATATATGTATTTTTTTTACTTCTGCAACGAATTCGCAGAATTAACTTTGCTCGGCGAATATTTCACGGCGACGAAAAGCGCGATCAGCAGTTGGCGCACGTACTTTCTGACGTTTGAATAGCGAATGGGGATCCTTTTTTACGGTCGACTTTGTCGTTTTAGCGAATTTGTTATGACGGATGGAGACGAGAGAGTTTGGATTTCCTCGGGTTTAAATTGAGGAAAAGAATAGAAAACAGGGACCGGAGGGACCCGGACCGAACGAAAATATCGGTTTGGTTCTGGTTTTGGTCCATTAAAATACTTAATAAAGGTTTCGGTTTCTCGATTTCGATTTTCTAGCTAACAAAAGTACCGATATTGCGCAAATTAGTTTTTTTCCGGTTCCGGTTCACTAACATTTTCTTGAAATTTTTATTAAATTAAATTGTTTACACATGCATACTGCGTGTGTGGATATGTATACTTATAAGTTGTAAATCTTAATTTTTGATACATATGTTTTCATTTTACATAAAATACACATGTTTTTATTTTTTATTTTAATTTATACGGTTTGTTTAAAATATGTATAATAATTAATACTTGTATAATACTTGTTGTATAACAGTACAATAAAAAAAAGAGTGATGTCGGAGATACGCACATAAAGAAGAAAAACGTTCATGCGCGCTCAACACCACCATGTACGTGCCTCTTCTTTGTGTGCGCATCCCCTCCACCTATCTTTCAGAGAAGCCGCGTCTAAAGAAACCGAAAAGAAACCGTGGACCAAAAATAATTTAATTTTTTTCTAAAAAGTCGAAGAAGGGATATCGCCCCGAAGAGGCGGGTTAGAACAAACCCTGTGCAGGCTTTTTAGACGACAGTCACGAAGACGAAAAAGAAAAGATAAGGGAGACAGGGACGAGAGGGAGGGACGCGTCGTTCTGACGGACTTAGGTCGATGCAATTTTCGCGAGGATCCATTAAGGCGCTGGGCGCAATTAGTGGGTGTCTTAACAAGGCCATTGTCGCGCCTGGCGTTTCGTCCTGCCGTCCTATCTCTTGCTCACCTCTTCAGCCGTCCTTCTCGTCTCGCGATTTTACTTGCGAATTTAATTTGCCTTTTTCCTAGCCCGTCTCCGAAACGGCCGTCAAAGGGGTGGCGGCTTCCGGACCGCGCCTAGAGGGTTATCGGCCCCGGGCCGCATCGGGTTTCATTAAGAGCATTGAGTGCTAGGGGAGGGGGAGGGTGATGTGCTCGTCACGCGGCAGGGCAGGTCCACGAGGGGATGAGGGAAAGTTGTCTCGTCGGTCCAAACAACCTCCGTCAGGCGGAGGCGCAGGCTGAATTCGATACTCTACCGTTGGCAAGCGGTAATTTTCTTTGTTTACCCCATTGTTAACGTGTGCATGCAGAACACAATGTTGTATTAAGCCTTGCTCTATTTGTGCATCCAGCTACTTGCGCTCGATAACAATCGCGATATGCTGATCCAATAGATTGCTCTATAGTTGCGAGAAT
The DNA here is from genome assembly GCF_030848805.1 of Temnothorax longispinosus. NCBI lineage: Eukaryota > Metazoa > Arthropoda > Insecta > Hymenoptera > Formicidae > Temnothorax > Temnothorax longispinosus. Next base: position 5,628,637 of record NC_092368.1, read on the forward strand.
GTGTTAATAATTGAGTTTTACAAAAACACAACATAGCGTTTTTCTAAAAAATCTTTTCACTTTATGATGGAGTTATTTTAAGACAGTCGAACTTGTTTCGCTTAATCGTGATTTTTGTGAAACCAATTCCCAAAAGAGCTGTTTCCATTGAAGGTATCAAAGTATTGAATAATAATTTAAGCACACGAGCTGTTAGAGAGTCAGTGTTCATAGTATAGCACGGACAATAAACGCGTACGTTTCAGGCGCGGAAAGAGCCGATTAATCGGCCCGATTAATGCCGCACGGTCGGCATGGTTACCATGAAATTCGGCAAGCGTATACCGCTCGCGCGATAATTGCGCCCCGGCCGAAATTTCGTCAAAGCGGATCGTTATTATAAGGGTGTTAATTCAGAGAGTGCCGGAGAGCGCGTTGTTGCGCGAACGAACTAGGCCGGGCCGCGCGCAAGTGCGCCACTTGATTAATTCAATTAAAACGCGCGTCCGTTCGCTCGCTCGCTCGCTCGCTCGCTCACCCACCCGTTCGCTCGCGCCAGCACGGCGGCCGGCATTTCGCGCGAATAATTAATCTTAACGCGAAATTACTACCGGAGGAGGCCGCGCGGTGATTGTCCGGATGAAGTGCCGTCGGTGCGGTTTATAATTATGCGTTTCTGGTCGTTTTGCGTCGCGCCTCAGCGGCGATGAGAACGGGTTGCTTGAAAACGAATTAAACGACGCCTAGTGTACATCTAGTCTCACGAAACGTGTCCCAGGTTGTATCCGAGCAACCGGGAGAATGGCTCGAGTAACAACTGGAAGTGATCTTTTTGTGAGGAAAAAATTGAATTTTGATCGAGCGGTTCGAGTGGCGTCTTCAAATTGGTTTTTGAGATTGTAAGAACGAGGACGAACAAAGGATGAGAATTCGCGTAGTTGTTATTTGCGTTAGAAAAAAAGACGCATATGTGACGGTATATTTTTAATATGAAATACTAACAAATTAGCTTCGGTATTCTGATAATAAAATCTTGAAAATAATATAAATCGCTAATGTCACGAAGATTGTAATCGATCTCATTAATTAGTAAGTACTTCTACTCATTCTTCGATTCATCTACCATCTTCGAAAAGAAAACAATTAAAGGACCGAAAAGAAATATTATTCGGTAGAAATATCATTTGGAAGTAGATGATGCAGTTTAAATAATTACCTATATCTTCGCTTTAAACACGACTTATATCTTATTATTACTCATTATATTCTCCATACTTTATTCTTATTATTTTCATTATTTATTTTTCATAGCAATTATCACAATAACTTTTATATTATTACATGTTTTTTATATTTTAAAATACAATTGTGTGCGAATGTATATTATTTCTGACTTTCTGATTATTTCCATACTTGTGCAATTTTTAAGTTTTGAAATGCCTCAATTTTGCAAGCCCTTATGGTGAACTTATTTCAGATTGTAAAAAGTTCTTTCTCTGTTCGACTTTTATGCCCTCCGTCTTTTTCTCTTTCCATCTCTTTTGCTACTTTTTCCCTCCATTCTTTTCGCTCGTTCTCGTCTTTTTCTAGAATTTAATCGGGTAGATCCTCCTCGACCTCGCACGAGCCACGCTAAATCCCCGACCGACGACAGCAAGCGAGCGCACAGCAGCTATTTTAGCAGATCAAAGACAACGGTCGGGGAGATTGATACGACGGCACGCCCCACTGGATTTTCGCATGCAACCGCGGCGAGAGTCTTTCGATAAATAAGTCCTCGTGCTCAGTCGACGAGGATTGTTTCGCCATGAACCCTTTGCGCCGCTTGTTAACGCGACCCGCATTCTCGACATTTTCCCTTCGCTTATCCAGAAGGATTAACACTTCTACCCTTCTTCCTCGCATGGAGTATCAATTATCCTTGACATTGAATAGTAACTTCCACATACCGTAAATGAAGCGTCGCTGAATTAGCTAGTTGAAACTCACACGTTCTTTCTACGATCTTTTTGTAATTGACTCACTAATTATCGCCAAGAATGTTATGAGATTACACTCTTTGTAACATTCTCTATTTTGTACCTTAAACTCCAGAAACTGAAACTTATTTTTATTCTTCGTATTAATTTTTTCAAAATCAAAGATGTGATATAATCGAGAATATTTCATAGATACTTGATAAATATAACTTGTAGGTTTATTTTCAGATAAGTCAAAATCTTTTTAACAATTCTGTCAACGAAGCGCGAAAGATCTGACCCCTTTCCTTTTTTAATACATCGCAAATTATATCGTCAAATAACCGAAAAATTGATACTCCGGTCACGGATGCGCGCAGCGAGACGCTCGTGCCTTGCGATACAAGCTCCGATAAATAAAGTCCTGCCCGTGGTATACTCTCGAGAAGCTACTTGCTTTATCGCGAACCTTACTGCTTAGAATTCCGCTTGTTACCGTGACGTGGCGAGTTCATTTCAGCATTATATTTCTCTTCTCGGTACAATAGCGTACCTTCATCCATCCGTGGAAAATAATGATAGCTCTTATATCTTCAAGAGTATTGGAGAGAGAAAAAAATATATTACATCTAGAAAGAAACTGGGTCAACTACACAGTATTCGAAAAGTCAAAAGGTTTCATTTAATATTTCGTTAATATAGGATTGTATCTACATAAAGCTTCTTATATTTAGTACCGAAGTTATTACGTAAAATATAACATTCAACATTTGCTTTATAAATATGTTTATAAAGAATGGCGGGAATGGCGGGCGTAACATCGCCATCTCGATTTCACGTTAAAACTGGTCGTACACGCAGGTTGGCGTAAAAATTGCCGAATCGAAGGGAGAGATCGGAGGGAAAACTTTACTTTTCCATTTCCGGATGCGGGTAACCGGAAACGCGCGCGGATACGATAGTCTCGGGCGTACGAACGAACTTACGAACGCACCGAGACCCTCGCGCGCGATAATAACACCCCTAAATTGGGGTACCAGTGGCGCAAAGCCCGGGTGTGTCCGTGTGTACGCGCGCGGCGCACCATGCACGCCCCAATGCCCGAAAGTTCTGTCTTTTATTATCCTACTAAGATTACATGTTCTCGCGCGAACTTGCAAGCTTAACCGTAAAGGAAGCCGTACTCGCTCCGCCGAGAAGTAGATTTCGCTCGGTCGACTCATCTAACTGCAGTTGCGGATCCGTTCGGCTCTGTTTGCAGTATTTCGGCGCTTTCGAAGGTGCTGTAGCCCCCGTCGTAATAGGTCGAGTCTATTAAGGGGAGCGATAGTAACACCGGGCTGAAAATTAGACTCCAACATTTCCCAGCGGCAACGCTCGTTTCAGAGTTAATGTTCTACATTGACTATACGAGTCGTGATAACGAGGCCAACGAGAACTACGATTGAAAATCGACTTAAAACTTACCGGTAAGCTATTACATTAATTCATTGCTGAATGAAGTATATAGCAAGTCATTCCTCTTTATTTTGAGAAACAAGATAAGAATTTACGTAGGTTCTTAATCTAACACGATCCACTAATCTCTTTCCCCCTTCCTCGTAAGATATTTTTATTATATCGTAAGCTCGGGCGTTAAAAATTGTATTATAGAGCACAAGCAACCCCTGTGCGTTCTATATTTTTCGCCTAAGGGCGTTGAAAAATATTAATGCATTTCAACTGGTGAGACGTACGCGATCGTAATTGAGTCGGTCTCAGTGCTTCGAGCGAGATTGCCAACGTTCGTGGTTGTATATATCGTCGTTAGCTTATTATTGTTACGGTAGCTTATTATTGTTTGATTACCCTACAGGAGTTTGCGATATTTCGTAAGCAAGCAAAGGGTTGCGACGAGATTGGATGGCAAACGCGTTGCTTAACCGACCGCTTACATATCAAGTGATTGCACGTCTCCGCTGTGCACGTGCATCCGCGCGTGCAGCTGCGCAAAGCGAGGTTTGGCGCATCGCATATTGGGGGATCTTAGCTACTTAATTTGTTCTGTACTGACAAATAGTGAAAGTAACGTCAAACAGAATTTAATTTTAATAAGACGCTTTACAGATGTTATTAAATTATTAATATTTTCTTGATACATATTTACTAAAGTTTTTTTAATCATCGATTGTAGCTTTTGGTATTTCTGAATTATTTCTAAATATAATTTATTTTATTGCAGTATACATATATGGGGAACTTTTATATACTTTCAAATAAAACTGAGACAGTTATAAAATAAAAATATTTTTATACGATTTATTTATTCTTAATTATTTTAATTTCTGTTGATGTGCAATGAATAAAAAATGTATTTTGGTAACATATCTAATCTGTTCATTAAAGAATCTATTTATGTTCTATAGCCAAAATAATTTTTATCTGGCGAGAAGGAAATTTCAACTGAAACGCTTGCCATCTAATCGTTTAGGACGAAACCGGGGGAATTTACCTCCTCGGCCTTCGCCAAATGTATAGCTCCGTCTATCGGCCATGCACGTTTCCCATTTCGCGTAGGTAAACAGTTCTAAATAGAAATCATCTATTCCACGCGACATCGGGACGCGATGTAGCGAGTGGCGGGCTAGCCGGCTAGCGCAGCTGCTTGAGATGTTTCTACCTTCAAGCGACTGCATAGTTATACTTTACGCAGGGGTTACTAGAGCGATGGAGGTTCCCGGCCGCTTGGCAACTGGCGAAAGGACTTCTGTCCCGGAAAACTTCTGGACGTTATATCGAACAGGCGAGAATCCATCCGTCCCACGGCTATCGCATCTCCGCACGAACTTAGAAAGAGAGAGAAAATCCTCGAGATTTCTTTTTCCGTCTACCGGCATCGAGTCGACATATCGAGGGCGAAATATATGGGCCGCGCTTTGACGATGCACTTCCACAACTTGTCGGGAAATCCGCACATGCCGAGCATCGAGGTATCGATGCAGGAAGAAGCTGTGGAAGACACGCGATTCGTTGTGTCTGCGCGAATAACACTTTCAGATATCGCCAAATAGAAATTCTTACGGATAAGTTCCGTATTCTATATATACGTTTCTATATTGTCGCGGAATAGTTTTCGATGACAAAAATATTTATCTTAACTTCAATCCTAGAATTTTTGATGAATGGGACACACATACGACTTTTCAATTTTTTTGTACGATTAAAATTTTCTAAATTATTCCATAAATCAATTTTGTTCGTGAGATGGAATGCTCTTCAGTCAAGAACGACGATCGATATCATTTCCGATATACGAGTCTATAACAATTTGTTAATCCAATGACAAGGCGTACAAAACTGTCGCGTAAGAAGCGATTGCAGGAAAGTTAGACAAAGGGGACTTACTATAGAGAATCTCGGGTAACAAGCAGCAGAAGCTAATCGCCACAGGGATCATTACCGTTTCTCCGCTTTATGGACAACGTCCAGTGTGGATTTGAGGTCACATAGCACTCAGTTGCGCCGTAGAACGTAAAGCTCACTATACATCTCGTGTCTACGGACTGGAGTGCCGCGATTAATTCTTTAACCGGAATTACTTTCAACTTTATAAGAAAAAATGCATTGCCTCTTCATTTATCTAATGGAACCGGAATCCATCACCCCAGACTGCCCTAGAGTAATGGATCATCCTGTCCATTAACTGTAATCATAAAAAGTGAAACGAGAACGGTTTTCTTAATGAATTCTAATAGCACAGCCGTAATATACTTAGAACGCTCTATTAATGCCCAAAACGTGCTAATGAAAATCAAAGGTTGAGCGATGAAAATGGTCTTTTTTAATTTTACAAATATCGTTCGAATGGAAGCGATCTTTCTTTATCCACTTGCAATAATAAGCGCTTTTGCGGATTAGCGGTGCAAGCGGTCTAATCGACAAAGGCTCGTAATCGAGTTCGCTAACTACGCGGACACTCGTGGAAGACATACGGGTTTACACGTGTAAAACACACGCGCGCATAGGACCCGGTTGGGTCGTAAGACGTATCCGTACACAAGGATAACCGGAGCGAAGGAATCGGCTGGTTACTGTTTCTCTCGGTCGTTGCGGTTAGGGGAAACACGGGTACTGTTCATCCAACCGCGTTTGGCGACCCACTTCCTTCTGTTGCACTCCCTCTCTTTCTCTCTCTCTCTCTCTCTCTCCTTCGGCGTCCTATTCCCTTTTGTACGGGAACCGTACTTTGACGTGAATTAAATACCTCGGAGACGCTTATGTGGCACCGCAACCGTGCATTCGCTCGCGCGAACTAGCGCTTTTTCGCCCGGGTCTCTTTTCCCTCGTTTTCGTCGCGCTCCAACGAGAGCAGCTGAGCACTCGCTACTGCCGTCGTCGTGAAATAATTATGACACTCGTTTCCTAGTCCACGGGGTAAACGGAATCTCGATGTAACCGCGGCGAAATGCAATTAACCTCCCAGTATCATAACCCGATTACACCTCTTTTACGCGCGGTGTTCCAGGACTGGCCGTCCCTTTGAGCAACGTGCAACTTATCCCTCGCGAAAACTTGATCTTCTTTCGTAGTTTCGAATTTTCGGAATTAACTGTCTACCAGAAACTGAGTTACCACGGTGCAGTTCTTTAACGTAAGTTGCTAGCGTAAGTTTTAATCTAGAATTATTTATATTGTCGTTTCTCGTCTGTTACTCTCACGTCTTAGTGCACGATACAACAAAGAAAATTATTTATTCAATATTAGAATACGCGAGGGAAACGTTTGTAAGGGCGATTCCATCATTTGCCTTTGCAGCAGAAAGATTAAACGTCACAGAAAGATTCCTCCAGTTAAATAATTCCTCATTTGTCATCGTCTCTCTCGTTTGATAATAAGTTTGATCGGGATTACTCGTCCCGCGATGTAACTCTATTCTCACTCTTATCCTTCGTATTCGCCATAAATAGTTTATCTCCTTGTTTCGCACGACATTTTGTGGATTGGCTTCGTGCTCGCCCTCGTATCTGTAGTTTTTGCGCGCTACGCGTGACGAGTCGACGCACGCTTGTCGTAAAGCTCGCGTCATAAATGTATCGTGAAAAGTGGAAACGAAAATAGTTTTGACACATCGTTAACCGTTGACTGAGCGCACACACGCCGCGTAAAAGCCCCGTCGGCGTATAGCTCCGAGCTCCGACTTATAACTTATAAGAAGCGCCCTGGCCGGCCGCCAGGTCCATTCGCCGATGGCTGCTACCAGATTTATGTTTGAGTAATATCCGCTTCGCTCGCCACGCATATAGATACGCATAGGGATTAGATGGGATTCTGCCGTTTCTGAAATAAAGGACGCGCATTCGAAAGCGATTGAAAGCGTTTAATTCTCACACGTTTAGGTAAAAATAGAGGTGTTTGTAGCATTTTCAAGCGCAATTTATCAATTGGAATAAGATTTTTGTTAAATAAAGTTCGATTATAATAAACTGTATAATAAAGCAATATTACAATAAACTACATATATATTTTAAATGCGATATATGTATCAATAATTTAGTCTTTTAGCATGAAAATAAGAATAAATGAATAGCAGAGTTAAACACAACCGAGTTAAATAAATGAAGTGAACAGTCGGAATATATTTTTTTCCTCAATCAACTCTTCTCCGATCGCGGAATATAGGATGCGGTAATATTCTCCGCGTCTCCTTGAATTCGCGGGGAAAAATTTCGCCGAACGTGCCGGGTTTCGCGTGTAGCAAAAGGGATCGGGCCCTTAAGCCAAATCGAAGGAGCCAGTTCGAGCGTGAACGAAGAAGGTTCCGGGTTCTGCCTTCCGGCTCAAAGTCGCCTCCCCGCTCTCGCGAGCTTCCACTTGAACGATAGATAGGACGGCTTGTTACACTGATTTACTTACAGGACCAATGCTTGGTTCGTTACCTGTCCTCGAGACTCTATAATATTATAAGGAAGTCGACGTGTACGTGGATATAGATATACGGTAAGTTCGCCGCGGGGCCGGAATTTCGCACGCGGGTATAACCGTAGCGCTTTCTGGAAGTGGAAACCGGTGAGAGAATGAACTTACCGGCAAATTGAAACGTCAAATTCATTTTGCCCAGAACTTGTTATCGCTGGATATTTCTGGGAACGGATATGGGCTTCCAACGGAATTCTGTTCCGAGAGAAAAGAGGGAGGGATCGCCGGTTCGTTTTTATTCGGTTGATGGCGCGCGTACTATTTTTCCACGACGTTATATTTAATTTCCTATTTAATTCTAAAGCCGCATATACGACGATTGAACAACGGCCCAGTGAAGCGCTTTAAATATCAGAAAAATATTTCTACTCATTATGAAAATACCAAAATACGTTATGAAAGATAGAATTGAAGTACATTTCCAAAGTATTTACGAAAAATATAGTCTCTCTTATTATCGATCCAAGATCCAAGTGTAGTAAAGAAACTTTTGTGTCGTCTAATATAATTTTGGTGAACCGTCACTAACATTATAAAATGTTATATATTTCACCCATTTCTATTACGTCTAAATATAATTCCATTATTTTCATTTTTTAGATTCCAAAAAATTGTTAAATTATTATCAGAATATTATTATAATTACTAATATTACGATAATAATTCAGGTTGATAAATGACACCTTTTTCTTTTTGTATACTTTTGATACAACTGTAAACTTGCGCTTTTCTTTCTAGTCTGCTTTTAAAGTAACTTATACGCGTGTAATAAATGATGTTATAGTAATAAAATAATATTGATATACTCCGCGCTTTTTATCATCATTTCACATCCGTTCTTCAAAAATCAGTCGGTAGCGAAACTTCGACGGTCCTCGAAGTCTTGATCAAGCGGTCCATTATCTCCTTGCGAAGTAAAAGCGGGCGTGTTACATTTCTGGAGGTAACGTTGCTATAGGTATCTCGCTAGAGCGATGCCGGAAGGACCGGCGGTGGTGTAAAATGTGAGCCCATAACTATCCGGCTCGGTATATCCTTCGGTAACGTTATCTATCCCCGCGGTTAAGCCAGACGCAGACGTAACGGCGTTCCTCCGCCGGCGGTCGACCTAATCCGCAAATCCCGGGACACGTCCCGATCCATTGCCCCGGATATCCCTCACGCCAGTGGAAGTTGCCGCCGGGCAGCTTGCGGTAAAAGCTCGGCCGGACCTATCTCTTAGTTATTGATACAACCTTGATTCTGCTTCGGACGCAAGGGAGGAGAACGGCTCCGGCAGTTCCTGATGTGAGCTTCACGACGATAACGATGTGTCTTGCATCGTTGAGTTAGCTATCCGCTCCTTTTAGTCGCACTTTGCACACTTGCTTTGTGTCTCTTTTCTCGGTATGAAGCATGAATACATATGCTTGTTTCATCTCAAGCGTGGAAAATGCAGCTACAAAGAAGTATATTCGACGTAACAAACTGACGAAAATAACATAGAGATGAAAGAAACACTCTTTTCTCTGAGGAAGTAATTATCGAGATGTGAAGGGCACATGTGTCATTTTCTAGAAAAAAAACATAGGTATATTTAAATGATGACAAGAAAGACAAGATCCTTTCATTTTCATTAATTTAACTTAGATATTTGTTTATTATCGAAGGATATTTATTTCATCAAAATATCATCTTATTGTTAGATTTTCCCGATTATTAAAGATTCACTAGCAATACTAATATGCAACACATAAAAATATGTGTTGTAAAAAAATTTGCAGATTAAATGTAAACAATTTAATTTAATGATATATCTTCCAATTTTATAGGCGAGTTTGATTAAAATCTCAACGAAGTATAGATTGAAAATGAGTCATTTGGTTTCAAAATTACACAGATCGAGTATAAAAAAAATGATGGATTTTTCATGATTATGCGCAACATACTGAGGAAAATTAAAAACTGAAAAAACATAATAATATATTATTTCGAAAACTGTGATATACGATGATTACATATGCGTAACGTTTATCTCCAAAATTTCGAGTAATCACGTTCCATCAGAAGGCGCATCTCTTGGTGCGCCACTCGTTTCGTAAATGAGTACCGTGATTTTCATGCGCGGCGCATTAAGATTCATCGGAGGACGAGGACCCTCCGTCCGACAAAGTCCTCCGAGCGTGAAGGGCGCAAAAAAGGAAGCGTCGCGCGCGCCCTGTACTTACTGGGGTGCCGCAGTCTAATCAGTCGGCGGCGAATCGATGGGTTTAATTAAGGAAACGTCTTACGGCGCGCGCGGGCCCAGTTGTAAAGCTCTAATGTACACGGCGGCGGTGCGCGTGCTGCGATGTGTGTGTTTTTGTGTATATGCGTGTGTATGCACAGGTGCGGCCGCAACCTTTGCATGTGCGTACAATTTCGGTGCACCCAGACGTGGCGCAAACTCGGCGCTCATTCCGACTGCTTTGCGAAGCGCCTAAGCACCTATCGACCTCCGACGATGTTCCACGGCTCTTCGTAAGGTGGCTTCTCCACCATCTTGCCACTTGGGCGCGGTACACTGTATTTTCACTTGCACGCAGAATGCTCAGAACATTACTGAGAGTGTCTCAGAGTGTCTCGTGTACTTCATTATCAATATTGTTCGCCATTATAATATTTATATTTTATTTACTATTTTAATCTACAATTTGATTTCCAATTTACTTTTACCGAAAGTGATATCGCTTGCGCTCGCGAAAGTAACGTTATTAAAAACATCGATTTTTATGAACGCTATTGATATTTATATTAGGCTTCGCCATATCGTGACCCTAATTTTGCCCTCGAAAACGTGGGTAAGCCTCGCCCTACGAATTACATTAAGATGCGCATGAAGCCTTTACGGGACTTGGACTGGGAATGATTTGATGCGACGGGACAGCGGATTGAGCTGTTAGATTGGATTCTATTGATCCCATCTCGATAGGAAGCCGACTGGCTATTAACACGCCGTCGATCGACCGTGTACGAGCGAGAAGAGGCGCGTGCATGCACATGCACGCGTGCGTGAAGTCGATCCCGTGACTGCCGTCTGCTTTCCCACGAACGTCCCGCGTGGCGCGGAGAAGACGAAGAGGGAAACGCGCGCACGGAGGGCTAATCCGCTTAGATCTCGTCCGACACGCAACGTGCAGCATTTCTCTCTCTTAAAACACCGACACGCAATCACGCGGCGCAACGTATGCGGCGTACCACCGCACCGGCCGCGGTGGAAATCGTGGAAAATTGTGATTTGCACGCCCGTCACACGCCGGTTTCGGCCGATGATTCATCGAGGAGTACGAAAGGAGGAGAGCGAGAGAGAGAAAGAGATATGGACGGGGCTAATTTCGAAGCACTTTTGGGATATGAGAAAATACGTATTATGTCGGTGATGAATGGTATGTGTATTGTGTAGAGCCGCAGAATGTGATCTTGGTAATTGATTCGACGCACTATTAGGGGCTCTTTAATTATATCAGAAAGCAGCTTTGGGATCAAGATATTATCCTGGAACGATATGATTCTCAGAGGTATAAATTGTGCAAGAAATTTTTAGATTGCGTATTATATATTATTTAATATTGCCAAAATTATTAATATAATACAATACAATTAATCAATTTTTCTTATATTTTATCTACCGTTAACAAGCTTGCATACTATCGAAAAATAAATATTTTGATAATTAGTCCGGTGTGTCGAATTTTTAATTAATTCTCGCGATTCGCCGACCTTTTGTGCGTGCAAAATGCGATGCCGCAACGGTTCACCACATCGTGACACCGGCTAGAGTGAATCCATTGAGAAGTTCGTTAATTAAAAATTATTATTTTGGCCGCGTTTTTTGAACGGGAGCATCGGGTGGAACTACACTTCGGCACCACTGCGGTCGCCATGCCGCCGTGCCGGTGTCGGATCGTCAAATATTTTTCGAGGGAGAGCGTTATTAGTGGACTTCAATATCCTGCACCAACCGGTGCCTTCGGGCTGTTCTGCCCAGTTTGATGCCGGATATGAGCAACCAATGTCACGACTCTGACAACGACGATAGGCGCGATATGAGCCGTGGGCTATTCTGACAGCTGTTGTCTACTTGGGGGAGTTGCGAAGTTATTCCACACAAATGCGAAAAAAGAGTCAAATGTTAATATCTCTTACTCTTGGACTTATCTCTTTGAAGACTACAACTCCGATCGTCCGGAAAGTCCGGATGACAGTCGACAAACTACCTGCAATTAGAAAGATAAAGATATTTTGTTAGTCTAATTTTCAAGCGACCACTACATGGAAGAATATTGTTATTGCACTACGCTACACACATGCGAGAGAATTTTGAAGGAGTCGATCATTTGGGACGGGAGAACGAGACGGATCGGTATGGGGGTGAAATGTTGGAAGAAAAGTATAAATATCGGGAAGAGGAAACGAGAGGTATTGACAGTTTGTTGCTCGAACGTCGCCGCCGCCTGAGAACGAATTAATCGGCTTCTTGGGCATCCATCCATCGTCAATCACTTTTTTCACACGCATATATTGTATTTTCGGACGTCAAATTGACGCTCAAAAAATTCTTATCTTGTTTTCCAATAACGCGATGTTGTCAGCTGTTTCATTCTTTTCGAAGCAATTATTAGCAAGTACAGAGGAGATCACGGAAAGTTTTTGAAGATAGAAAACAACGTGCTGTAGAAATTGAATAAAATTTACAGCAAACAGTAAGTAACATATCCTGACGGTGCTCACGGCAGTCACGGCACCGCCGCGCCGCACCGATTTCGAGAGCAGAAGTTATTTAGTCGAACATCGCGCCCGCCGGGAACTTCCGGGTAATTCTCGCGCTCGATAAGGATCCGCGAATAGGTACCTTCTCGAAGGACGAAAATGTGACGCGCGTTCCTACGCGTATTAATCGAAGTCTGTGAATCGCTCGTTACTCGAGTGGAAACGAAAGGAGAGATTACACACGGCGCCGGCGTCTCAAGCGCGACCGAGGTTAATTAAAAGTTCCTTAATTTTGCGCACGTGTGTTTACCCTCGTGATCCGCTTCCAGGAACTCGTAACTACGGTAAATAAGTACCTACCTATTCGTAAAGAGTAATGAGTACATGGATCTTGGAAATTACATGAAAGCAAATATATTATCTTAAATTTTCTTAGTTTGACTTCTATTAATTTGATTTGCTATGCGCAAATTAAATGCCAAATGGTCGATATGTATTTCGTTGATTCGTGAAACAATTTATATTTATATAAGTAAAAATGTTTTATTTGTTTAATTAATTTTATTAAACGTGCTTGGGGCAAGCCGGCACAGTGGCTGATGGCTGATGGCGTTGACAAAACAAGTAACTCTCGCGAAGGTGTCCGCCGTGGATACTAATTAATGCCGAAAACTGCAATTACCGCAGCCCATCTTGATCCGGTCGAAATCTCTTAATGAGACCCTCGAGACAGCCGCGGCGAGTCCCTTAGTGCGTCCAAGGAGAAATTCCTATGCGCTTGTTTGAGTTCAGTAGAATATTAATTTAGAACCGTCTCCCTTCCGCTGAGAACCCTTCTCGGAGGAGCGTTTTTAATCGGAACCTCGGACATGCGGATATCGTTTCCAACAAGGCATCGATAGGGCTATATCGTCGGCGATCCTCGCATTCCACATTGTGGAATGACGATGACAACGACGACGACGGCATTCTTATTCACTATACTCAAAACATCTATATCATCTTAAAATCACAGTTTCGAGTAATAAATTAGAACATCTTGCATTTTATATAACACCATTAGTAATATTATATAAATAAAAAATTTTAGTTTTTTGTAAACTATTTTATCATTGAGATTTTACGTCCACTACCGCAAAATAAATTAAAGAAAGAGAACAAAACGATACTCTCAAAATTTAATTTTAAAATATCTACTAATAAATTAAAAACAAAATTTACTTCCTACAATTTACGATTCAATTTTCATCTCAATTTTTATATTAAAAATGACTTTGTTAATTAAAAAAACTTATTAAATATAAAGTATTTTACCTAAGAAATATTTTTACATGTCGGAATTAAATTATAGCAGAATTAATTAAATTATTAATTATGCATTATGAAGTACGCAATGCTGCGGAAATTATGATGATAAAAATTTAATTAATTGTGTATTTAACTTAATTAATTCTATATGAAGCATGCATTGTGTATAAAATTGCGTATCTTTGTTCTTGGCACTTTTTCGATACGCGTCAGCCAAGACTTTGACTTGTTTCTCCTGCTTGATTTGTCGGTTCCTTTTTGTAGCATTGTCTTCCATCATCCTCCCCCGTTTTATCTTTTGTTACCAGTTCCTCCGCTTTCAACGTTACCGCGGGCTGTATCGGGTTTCCGTCCGCCTGACGATTTGTCTTCGGAATTCTCTGTTTCTTAAAGCATAAGCTACTTTTACTTCCTTTTTTTTTCTTTTGCTATGAAGCAAAGTTCTACGCGAAGTGGAAAACCTTAAAACGTCGTCCATTTCGTCGACGGTGTTTCGCCGTATCGAGTGTATCGATTTCAAAGGTATGGTTTTCTCTAAAAAGCTTCTTAATACGCGACATTGTTTACTCGTAATATTGATAAATAATATATTTCAATCTGTATTTATATACAATAAACTCTTCTTTAATAAATCAGTATTTTATCGTAATTGAGAGCGTTTGTTACAAACAGATTAATATACACTTTTCTCCAGATTTATTTTTATTTTAACGTACAATTAATATATTTGTATTCAAGTTTGATACTTTACCATTTATATAGCAAATTTATTTAAAAAACACTGAATATCAAAAAATGCTTTTAATGAAAATATGGAAGTGAACAAATATATATATTTCTCTGTAGAAGTGATTAAAAGTAAATAAATAAATTACAAATGAAATTATATACAATATATATATATATACTTAACTTAATAACGATGGTTTTTTCCCCAAAAAGTGATCTGTAAATTCTTTTATAAAATCAGTTTCACGAATTTTTGCTCGGTGTTTCGATTTATGTAATCAAATTACAAGGCGCTTTAGCAAACACGTGTTGCGTATATTCCCTTTTTAATCTTTTTTATCCACATATTATTGCAAAAGGATTTACAGAGCTGTATAAATTCTTTCACAAAAACATGTTGAGTGTTAGCTTTGTAATGGAAATCCCTTCACACCTAACAAGTGTTTTTGATTGGAAAAGCATTCTGTTGGATGTGTATACAATTTTTGAACTTTGAGAATATTATTTACGCTTCTTGTCGATAGGCAAATGTGACTTGCGATAGCATAGTGCTTACCATACGACCGATAACTTGGCCGGAGTAAATTCTCACATTATATGGTAGCTCGCATTCACGTGAAGAGAAATCGATGTCGCCAAGTCGATAGAATACAGAGAGATATTCGAAATTACGAGTTACATTACATCAATAACACTGAATATCGCCCGAAGTTGCTAGTCGTATAAAATATATAAGGACATGTTTATGTGCTCGTTCGCGCGCATGAACGTTCATGTGCAATCGGCTATATGTACTCGGTTGCGTATTGCGCTATCATACGTACAAAGTGTACAATTTCTTCGTTTATACACGCATAAATGTCCGAATGCACTTTAAAAACACAGATATGGGAAACCGCTGCCAATTAAATCGATTATTTGTGGTTGCCATTACCGCTTAAATTATTCGGCACCGTATATTTATAGCTGTACAATCTTTGTCGGCATATTTTCTGCGAAAATTCGACAACGTAATACTTAAATGGTCTCGCCATTTCGTAGCAGTTAATTTGCATATTTATTTTCCAATTACAACATATGTTTACGTAAGTAATTAAAATTTACAAGTCAATGTGATTGCTAAAAGCTTCGAGCGGATTACTGTTAAAATGTAATTACATCAAGTTTAGCCTTCGTCTAAACGCTACAACTTGATCCATAAATATGTGTTATCGTTCAAACGACATAACGTTTTTTTTTTTATAATAGTTTTAGAATCATTAATCTGCTTACTAATAAGAATTTTGATACAAAATGTTTTAAAATATAGTATTTTTAGAAGAAAGAGCTTTAAATTACATGCTAGTAAAAACTATGCACTATGCACTAGATGACTAGATATAACATAAGTTCTCCCCGCGGTTTCTTAAACTAAAATTACGTTAGGCATAATTAACCGCCGAGCTTTAAGATTTGTTCTTTCCGAAAGAGTATCTAGTGAGTAGTAAGGAAGGGGGAAAGAAGGGAGAAAGCTACAGTGGAAAAATCAAGTTCTTCGAGTGGCCGGTACAAAGAAAGAGAACGGTGGTTCTTGAGCAAAGAGGGTCCTCCTTATTCGAGCGGCACATTCCCGAGGAAGAAACTATAATAACGTCGTTCTTAAGGGATGCATTTACTCGGATAACACTGTAAAGGGAGCAACCCGGTGAACATGGTGAAGAGTAACGAAGCGGTACGATGTAAAAACGGAGAAAAAAACCCGGTCATTTATTCCGCTTCGCAAAAATACAAGGCGCTGTGGATCAATCGAGCTTTTCTTCGCGATTAAATATCTTGAACGTAATTTATAGTGGTTGTGTGGCGGTCGAATCTTGGAGATGCTCCTTTTCTATAGTATCTTTTATTATTCCTGTATCAATCTTTGTTACACATTCTTTTAATAATTTTGTTTTTGGAATGGATTGCTTAGATTTTCAAATATTCAAAAATTATAATCCAGTTCTGGTATTTTAAAATATTTTATCGTCGAATTGAAAAATTTATCCATTTGAATTTAAAGTGTCGCATTTAATCGTTAATAATCGTTAGTGCTTTCGAAAACGATTTAAAAAAATCATTACTATTTTTGTTTTGATTTCTCTAAATTATTTATGCGGAATTTATTTGCGTAAAGTAGCGCGAGCAAGTGATTGTATAGATACCCGATCGCGTACCGTAAATAGTAAAATGGTAGAAGTATCTTACCGTATCGATCGGAAGTCCTTTCAAGGACTTCCTCGAGCTGACCGAGAACAACCGGAAGCATGATAAACCGTTCGTCTCGAATTCTTTTCCTCGCGAGCGTCTTAATAGCAATGTACTCGAACGTGCTTTCCCTGCTAAAGCAGCTCGAAGCGGAGCACGAACGAATAAGAGGATCGATCGCGAAACGTTATTAAATGAGAAAGATGTTGATCCTTGGAACGAATGAAGAAATGCCATCCATTGCCGTCGTTTCAAGCGTAGTTGGACCGGCTCAAGTTAATGACAACCTTTTACTCAACTCGGAATTTGTTCCAAGCGTAAGAATTAAATGTCCGTCGCTCGTTATTGTAGGATTACCCATGTGAATCTATATATATAAAATAAAAATTTACTTCAAATTTTATAATTAATAATCAAATTAGACATTTGCATATAATTCTTTCCGTGGCACATAAGTCACGTAATGCGCTATTCGAAAAGTGCTAGAGATAATAAAACAATAGAAAAAGGAATTTTATATACATATATACATACATATACACACATTTCACAGATCTTTGAAAAATTCCAGCGGCGTCCACATTCGTTGTACTTGCGTCACGGCCGTATTCCGTAACTATTTCAATTTTCCGCTCGTCGTGCTCCTTCGTGCGACTTGAAAGTCCCGTGGAGATATCACGGCGGAAGAGACGCCACTCTTGTACGTGTTTGGCACACGTCTATGTGTGTGTGTATGCGCGCGCGCATGCATGCGTGTGCAGAACGCGCGCGATGCGCAGCACCCTCTTTGGCTGCATTCGTCGTTTACTCGATATCTCGCGTTTCCCTTTCCTCTCTTACACCTCCGTTTCCGTTCCTCCTCCTTCCTCGTTGCAGCAGCCAAGCGCGACGTGCACATGCACGGTGCGTGCATATGCGTGCGTGCGTGCACGTGTGTGTTGAGCAAAATCGGTGTGCTCGCGACTTGTCGCGGTTCCCTGCCGATGCATGCAAATCCTGTCTCCAAACTTAGTAAGTGCACGCGCAAGTGTATTACGGACGAAGGCGGCGGGAGGATGTTGGAGCCAGGGGAAAGGGGTCAGAAGGGGCGATAAATTGTGGATCGAGTCGTGGAACTGTTACGGGACCGCGTAGACGTCTGCGAAATTGTGGCTGCCACGATATTGACACTTCCGCACCGGCACCTAATGTCCCATGAAAATCTCGTTAGCTACGCGGTACGAAGATTATCGGTAACATCGCGCGATTATTCAAGATTACACGCGGCGAAGTAATTACTGCGGATTTACAAGGGATGTTTGGGTAAATAGCTTTATGTCTTACCAAAGTGCGCAAAGATACGGCGCACTTGATTGCTAAGAAATAGCATTCCCTAAATCAATTCGGGGCTCGGCTGTCCTTAATAAAGATTCGAGTAACAGCTCGGGAATGATCGTGTAATTTTCTTTCAGACTAAGAGAGAAAGGAAAAGCGGGAAATTTTACGCGAACGCATTCAAGCTGTTATAATCATGCAATTTCTGTTGGTTTATAACGATGGAGATTAGACTTAATAAGCTTTCCTTTCTCTGAATGCTAATAAGCAATTGACAGTCGAGTTAAGATCGTGTACGCCAACGATTGTAGACATAATATATATATTAAAATTTTGTAGGTATTAATATTTCTTTGCGTTTCAAGCGAAATATTTGCAGAGTGCAAATAAAATTGTTATGACTACGCTGTTATTATCTCAACATTTATAATAAAAATTTTAAATTTTAGAAGATTTATATACGTACAATATATATCATTTTTGGATAAAAATTGTACAAGAGAAATAAATACTCTTTGTATTCACTTTATATATGATGTAAACGTTCTCGTAAATGGTTCTTACATTCTTCTCTGATTCTATCGTTCTTGGCTTGTATAGAGTCTATTTCGGCGAAAAGCAATTTCTTACGAACTTACTACAGTCTTTTTATGTCATGTCTCTATTTGTACCGTGTTATGGGTACAATTTTTTCACGTTTTTTTATTATTTATATGGTCCATACAGCCAATCGCCTCTTCCGATCATATATGTGTATGTACAACAGAAATGCAATACACGGGGCATACATCAACGGCGTATCTCTACATGCATCTGCAACCGAGAAATAAAATTTCCCGAGAGCGCATCCGGCGTGTTTGCGCATAGCTAAGCGCACATTCACGCGCGCCCGATCGCGCTCGGATTGTGTGCAGACACGCGTTTCCTGCATCCGGCGATCGCGTTGAATCGACCGATAAATTATGCGAATTCGCTTAAAGGCGGATTCACACGGTTCATGTGATATATTTTAGAATTTAAACACTGCTTCTTCTAATTATACATGACGTAAATCACTCTAAAGGCCTTTGGAAAAATTTTCTAATGCTCCAATTATCTATAGGGAAGTTCGACAAAAAGCTTAGATTTTCAACACAAAAAAAGGTATCAAAAGAGTTAATTTAGCACGTTTGCGATTTAAGTAGATACCACACAGCAGACGATACATACAAACGATACACAGACTGGTATATAAAAGGCAGGTCGTACGAGACCGTCACACGATAAACGCATCAGCGATCATTTGAGGTCGATAATACGCATGTCGCGCTGATTCTCGCAGCACTCGATATTCCCGTATTGAAACGTGATATCGTGACATTATTGAATCGCAAGCGAGCGGCCTGCAAACGCGCTTGATTAGGGATAATTAATTGGGCGCAAGCAAGATAGATAGCTGAATAGATAAACAATCCATCTCTGCTGCTGTATACACTTCTGCTGATAAGTTCTTTGGAAATAAAGTTTGTAGAGCTATACTTGTCTATATAACGATGTAATATCGAAATATTTGGTACTTCTGTACATCAATAATAATAATAAATCAAGTATTACAATACTTAAATTAAAGTTAAGATGTGCATACGAACGATCAGTAAAATTCTATTCTTGCAAACAATCGAACAAAAGACGCGACATTGTC
Source organism: Temnothorax longispinosus (assembly GCF_030848805.1). Classification (NCBI taxonomy): domain Eukaryota; kingdom Metazoa; phylum Arthropoda; class Insecta; order Hymenoptera; family Formicidae; genus Temnothorax; species Temnothorax longispinosus. The sequence continues at coordinate 5,648,512 of NC_092368.1, forward strand.
TATCGATTCGTATATTTTTGCCACACAAAAATGCGATTTTTCGCTCTTCTTCTATTGCGCCTTTGCTATCAAAATTTCTAACCGTCCCAGGATTTTTTCATGAAAGAATGTACAATTTGATATACTTATGTTTCTCAGTTCCTCAAAATTCTACGAAAAATACGTTTAACGAATATAAAAACAAAACTAATATAACAGACACAAAGTATCTGTTGTATTAGTAAGTAAAAAAATGACATTGTTGATTAATGAAGCTCATATAAGCTCCACTTAGATCTTATGCTGTTGGATCGATCAAGAGTTTAATTATTAAAGTGCGAACATATGTGCAATTTGTTCCAGAAATCGTACTTTCTGTGAACTCTATACTAGAGCTCCATCGATTCATGCATCACGTTTTATGCAAGCTCGATTTCTCGTCCGCGTTCTTCTTTCCTCCCTTCCCGCCTCCAAGTTGCAGCTTCCGCGACTCGTCCTCATCGGCGAGAAATGCATAATTTAAATGTCCCGCGTCCCATTTTTCCGCCTTTTTAAGAGAATTGCTGATTGCTATGCTGAGGGTACCTGCCCGGTGAATCGCAGAGAGGGCCCTTAGCATTCATATACTTGCCCGGCTTTCACGGCTCATTATTCCTCATGACGCGACACGAGGCGACACGGCGACCGCTAGTTGAAAAAGTTTTCCACGGATACGGGGATATGCGAATGCGATATGCTGCGGCTGCCGCTACTGCATCTAGTAGGTACTGCCCGATAGTAATGCGCGGCCGAGAGCGATAAATCGAATTCCCCTGGAAACGGGAGCAGTTTTCCAATGTAATATACGGGCGGCTCGAATTTCGCGGCGCTTTGATTTACGCGAATTTCGATCCGGCGCGAGCGTTGCTCGAAACGCTCGAAACAACATCCATTCCGCGGCGTAGCATCGCGACTGCCTGTGTATTTCGTGTTGCGACATATCAACGGCGAGAGTTTGAGAGTGCGATGTGAAATGTTTGCGATAAATCGAAAGATATAGAAGAATAGCACCAGTTGTAGATTATAAGAAGTATCGAGAATATTATTATATAGGTACGTTATTCAGTTCTCTCATTGTTCTGTCTCTCTTTTATAATATAATTCTAAATAAAAATTGGAGAGATCGGCGATCGGCTCTTAATTAGCCCGGTTCCTTCCACCTTTAAATAAAAAATTCTATTGTTTCTTCTAAAATTCGAAATTGCCTTTTAGATTCGCTTACAAGTCTATTTAGCACATAATCCAAAAACAACTGATTATTTAATAAATTTAGATATTTGAGTTCCACAACAATTGAATAAAAAGTCTTCAGTTTACAATACTTGTATAATTTTCGCACTCTCTAAATAAAAAAATAATACAGGAACTAAACTATATAAAATAATATTTAAACTTGTCCGCGTTAAAATAATAATAATTAGGGGATAGTTCATATAATTGGAGATGGGCATGTCCATAGTGTTTTTTGATTGATTATAACAATGCAGGTTATAAAACGATAGAATTCTGTTATTTGGACAACGTAGAATTTGAATGGATTAAAAGTTAACTTCGACAAAGCGCGCGGCCCTAGAGCGTCGTGTGGTTTAATTAACGAACGATGATCATAATCGAGTCATGGATCACCGTGTTTAAAGTTTAATCGACTCTCATTGAACTCCTGCCTGACAAGGGGATTATTATGTAACGGTATCGACGAGCGCGTTTAATTGGCAGTCGATCGACTCGCATTTCCGTTAGTTCAACGTTGAACAACTTTTGATAACATGGAAACTTTCTCCGATAACTTTCCCTGAAAGATTGGCTTTTGAAAATCTTAGATTACCTCCGTTTATCTTGTATAAATTTGATGAGTAATTTTTGCGTGTGAAATAAATTCTTTTCATTCGGAATTTTGTTTCAAAATATTAGAAATAATATTGGTAATATCTTTATATTCAGCATCTAGTAAATATATCAATCTATCTTACAATTAGATGTCAAACTTTCACATAAAATAAAAACTGTTTAAAATTTCGTATTATTTGTTAATTATCTTTGCATTTCTCATATATTATACGGAGAGCATTTGAATGTAAGGGAAACCAATAATCTTTTTTACATTCGAAAATTTTTGGACCCATCTTCTAAAATCCTTTTTTTTTTCAATTATTACTGTAAACCGCTGTCCACTTCGTGAAAACATGTAATCGGTTTGCATTCTCGATTAGCTCGACACGATACGCAGTCGAATAAATCTACGTCAAATTTTCGCGTTAGTACTGGCTTATCGGATGATTCCCATTTAAATGAATATCGCGACACCCGGAATCATCGTGATCATACGGATATGGTGAATGAGCACGACGCGCTAATCGATCGTTTTAATTGCAGAAATGTAGGAAAAGTGAGCGACGGGTGGGTACGCGCTTGACGCTTGTTCCTCGTGTTTTTCCGATAGCAATATAAAACGCTGAATGTTTTATCTCGGACACAAGCGCGACATCCGTGCTCTCCCGCCCGCTGGCTCGTCCCGCGTCGCGTATTCGCGTCAAAGCCGAATTTAATGAAAATCATTATTCAACGTATAAATCGTCCCGCACAATCACAACTCGTACAAACAGATCGCGTCGCATGGGATGAAACGCGCGAAGACATTGAAAAATACTGTCTCGTTGAAATCTCGTTGAAAGGACTTTTGTATCTCAATTTACTTAATTCATTTAATTTAGATTTCACAATATGAGGAAAGATTTATCCTTCACATACTTTTCCGATTAATGAAACGAGAGAGAATATTGAACGATATGATTATCGAGCCGTGACACCTGCGCACTTGCCCCGCGCCCCAATCCGAAAAGGCTACCCCCCCCGGATTCATCCTAAAAAATACGGTCGATCATAAAGTCAGTTAGGTAAGCCACGACCTTAACAATGGGAAGCCACGCGCCATATGCGACCCCACATGCCGCCGTTGCGATGCGCCGATGCGCTTCGGGGTCGGATGCCACCCCTCGACGGCGGCTGTCTTTTTATTTCTCTCTTTTCTTTTTTCTTCGATCTATTATCGACTGCGGAGGGCGCACATAATGAAGACCACGGCACTTGGGTCACCGCGCGTACCCCGACACGTGATTCATATGACTTATCGCCGGCGATTATCGATTGCGTGCTCCGAAACAGTGAATGAACGACTTTTTGGCGTACGCGTGCGTTCCGCATGATGTACAAATGTTCCGGGAATGTTTTTGCGTTTGCCATTAACTCTTTGCTTCCGCGATCAACCAAATCGAACTGCAATACTCTTCGTAGTGATCGTTACATAGTTAAAAATCTCATTAACTAACGATTAATTAACTATTTTATTAAAATCTACAAAGTTGTTATATTTGTATTAGTAAGAAAACTAAATTCGATAAAAATAATATTTTATATTACTTTGTGTATTACATTTGCAAATAATATTATTACTGTCTTTATAAAGCAACAAATTTTTTCTTGGGCAACTTTTTAACAACAAATGAGCAACAAATAAAAATATTTAGAATTGGTTCTGCTCACTTTGCTCCACTAACTTATAAAACGTAATAGTACTCGTCGCACTAGAAGGAGGAGACTCACTAATAACACAATATCCAGCCGCTTATATAGCGGCTGGATATTTAATTCATCACGTGCAGTCACCGCCGCAGACACGTTCCACAAACAGATACGCTTGGATGGTCCGACATATGCAGTGAACGTGCGTAAAAGTGCGCCTCGCCATCTCCATTCGAATAGGCCGGTATAATTTTTATAATACTTATAGAAGGAACAATCCCACTTTACCATCTCAATACTGCTCGGCTACCTCGCGCACCTGCCCGTCTCACGAGCAACAATTACTGCATAAACTATTCCGCTGCACCGGAATAGAACGTTCACCTTGTTGCCATTACTTCCGCAGACCTCGTGTCTCGAAAATTGATTGAACAGTTTATTGATTCATGTGTCGCTGGAAATGTTGTCTTACAAAAGAGAGTGAATCCAACTGATGAAACAAAATACGTTGAAATAAAACTGTTATATATCTACTAGTGGCTGAATTTGTAATGCATCAATATTGGTTTAGTGAGAGATTGGTTTTCGGCTTTTTATTAAATACCCTAATGCATATCGACTCTTCAGCCGCGATACATGAATACAATTGGTAGCCGATGTACCACGACTCGTCTCGGGGTGGCCTAATAGAGAGAGTCGTGTAGTACGTCGAAGTCGCTTTAGAATTCCGAGTCGACGATAAGTTTCGCCGCGGGTATTACCTGTCAGGCCTGTCGCCGCCGGCGGGATCAGCCGGATCGGCGGGCAACTCCATTCGATACCCGGTCGCAAGGCGATCGATGGCTCTCGAATGCCTCGGCGCCTCGCCTCGGGGCAGTAGCGCGGCAAACGGAAACTCGATTTCGTATCCGGTGAAACTTATATTATATCGATAATTCAGTAGCGGAAGGCGGCCGCTGACCGGTCTTCCCGCTCACGGCGTAGTTCGCCCGAGACTTCTCATGCATGCGCTCGCCACCCACATGGGTGGCTCGGGGCGAGACGAGGTAGTTCCCAGGTATAGGTGTGCAGGTCGAGATTTCGGTTCGCCGATATAATCGATAGTTACTTGCTTACCGGTACCGGTCTTCGGGGACTACTGGCGCGGAGCCAGTCGGTGGAGGAGGAGGAGGCGGTGTCAATGAGCCGAGATTCCGGTTGCGGGGCGATATCGCGATACCATAAAAGATTCCCGTCACGATAGAGTCTGACTTCAGATCGATGGACTCGTGTGCGATTAAAATTAGATCCGATGTCGATCGAAGGAAATGAATCAAAAGGTTGAGAACGAAATTATGTCGAAAAAATTTGTATTAAAAACAAATTAATTATTTTATTCATTTAGCGCATACAATACAAACATCTATCGTCTCTGTTTTTTTACAACGCTACGATATTTCTAATTTCTTAAAATTAATATGCAATTTTGGTTTATTTATAAGTATATTCTCTTAATGCTTTAATTACGGCGCAAAGTTAAGATAAAATATTCAAGATGATTCTTATAAAACATCCTTTATTTGAAAAAGATTGATTAAAAGATTAATTATACGTAGTTAACAAAAATAGAAGTTAAATTTTGAAAAATAACCTTATGATGATTTTATCTAAGTTTTTTAGCTTACAATAAATCTACGCGTTAATATCATTATAACTGCAATAACATATCGCTGTAGTTAATTTTAATCGTATCAGGCTTTTGTCATCACGTTGTCGTTCTGAACAATGATATATATCATAGACATTTAGTGCTGTTAATTATAGATATTAACTCATGCTGTTATGTTCATCAGTGTGCGTAACCAAACTGAGAATAAAGGAAGAAAATGAATTTCCAACCGCATTACATGTCATGACATTGCGCGTGAATACGTGCTCACGGGTTTTCCACACAATCCGCACGGTTCTCGCGCTCACACGAGCCTTGATTAAAATATGGCAGAATCGCGCTCGACGGTAATGCGGGCACCCAAAGCAAAATTTTGCCACGGCATCCGTTGCAAACCGCCGCGCGCTCGCTGTCCGCGCCGGCCGCTTGCAAACATTCCGCCCTCCTACACTCGATAAATGCCGGTGATATCGTGATTAAATGGCTCATCAATGACTAGTGTGAATCCGTTCTGGTCCCACAAACAATCATTAAAGGTTGCAAAATTATGCGTTTGGTAAGCGTGCAGCTATGCGTTTATTTCTGCTCCGATATAGCACAAAAGAGTTGCTCGATGAATATTGCTACTTTTACCTTAGATGTTTATTTAATCGATGTTTGCGTCTGACGGTGAACTAATTATATTTTATTCGTAAAGATCCTCAATCTTCTTGACTTATTATTAAACTCATCTTTGAAATATTTTATCGTATATCTTATGACTCCAACGAATATTTATCAAATATGTCAAATTAGGTTTCATATATAAGCAGCTATTTTTAATCCTTTAAATCTGTGATAGCACGTAAATAATAAAATGCAAGTTCTATAACCTTTGAGTTACATTATAATCCACCAAGCCGATTAGTGTCAAATAACAGCTATCGCGAACGGCTTTTCTCGTCAAAGACGGCGCACGCAAACGTGGTTTTCGACCTCATGTCAACCGTTCAACTTTCGGGCAGTCGGCCGGTATTCGCGGTTGCGGTCTGGACGTCGCGACGCACCACGTTCCATACCATGTCGTTGCAACGCGTCACACGCACAGACACGTGCGTGGCCCAATGACGATCTCGACGGAGCTTGTCAGGTCTGCACCCGACATGGTGCACGTGCTGCGCTTTCCCACGTATGTCAGGTCGCGTGTCCAACGGCTTAACGGCGACGTGGTGCCGTATCCCGAATACGGTTACGTGCGGAATCGACACGACGCGTCGCTCAGCATCGCCGTTAATGCCGCTTTATCGTTCCGTATACTCGCGGCATCATAATTACGAATTGCTCAACATGTTGATAAAGTGAAGAAATATTTGAACGAAATATAAACGATCTGTATTGCGTGAGAAAATCAAGATACGAATGTAGATCGAGATGCACGATGCATTAATTAATATTTTATCTTGAATTCCGCAGTGATTTACAGATTAGGTATCTAAATAAAAATTTTGTAATGAGAAAATATCAGATAAATTATTTTAAAATAATTTTATTATGACTAATAAATGATGATAGAAATAATTCTCACTAGCTGTTTATTATTTCCTCATGTATGTATATAGAAATTGTTACTCTTGCATGTACAAAATAAATCTACAGAGTAAGGTATTATTTTATTGTTTACATTTCGGAGGTTAGCGAGAGCATTGACCTTAAAGGGGTGCGAGTTCGAAAGTGAGGTGGATCGATGAGTACCGGGTGTGATTCTAATGAGCAGTGAAAGTGTATCGAAACACCTGTCAAAACCAATATTTGTTTAGTAACCGTTCTGCTGTTTGTTTCCCCTTCGAAATGCTTTCGCGCAACAAGGCCCCCGATTATTTATCCAGACATTGCACTTGATGCGTATGATGATATTTGAAGTTATACAATGCAATTATACAATGTTTTGTATCTTAATGATTAAAATTACTAACGACAACATTATAAGAAAAATATCTTTTGCTCGAAAAGCAGCTATTCTTGCTACTTTTTTTGTTAAAATTTTATTGTGGTAAAATTACAGGCGTACTACATTCATAAAAATATAATATAATATAATATAATATAAATATTATATAATATAAAATTATATAAAAATTATTCTTGATCGATGTAATCATAATGATATTCAAATTAGAATAATCAATGATGTTCTATATCTCGCAACAGAAATGAAATAACAAGCAACGTTGATTTTTCCATGAGTACACAAATGTACATATTTCTCAACAAAAATTATTACGGGGGGGACACAATTTTTTTTGTGGAATTCCGTAACTTCCGAGTCAGTTTTTTTAATTATTACACGTGCGATGACTTAATTAAAGGGTTATGTGCGTTCTCCCTTCTCTTCCATCGACATATATTTCAGGAAAACCACGAAGGGTGTGATACGAAATGCGTGACTGGAAGGCGAAAGTCCGTCGAAGCACCTGTCAAGCCCATTGTCCACTTGACGCACCCTCCTTTCGGATTCGCGCCGGTTATCTGCGCGGGTGACATTTCAATCAAGCCGACACGCGAATCCATCTCCCACCCATGGATATTAGCATGGCGGCTATAATTTTATTCTATTGTCCAGCTCTAACAATGAGATGGACGCGACGTAGATGGCGATGCGAAATTATGAAAGACTCGCATCCACGTGCGCATTCTTGCATCATCAGGTCGATAAGGCGGAAATTTTTCGCTCGATGTGTTAATGTTTTTTCTTCTTATCCTTGTGATTTAAGTATTTTCTACCTTTTTTCGTGGAGTTATTAAATTATAAAAGATGCCAAGATAATTTTGAATTCTGAGATGAGAATTGTATATATAGAGTGTACAGAAAAACAAAACGGCAAGATGTGCTAGAAAAATTCAGATTAAAATTTCAAACTTTATGAGAGATCTACCAAGAATATTTATTGAAATAAATTAATAAATAACGGTATTTTAAAATATCGACCACGCGCTGGTAAATTCTAAACGGAGAACCGCGGGACGATGGGATTGTCACTCTGTTCCTGGCTCTCTCTGCGCTCTTCCTGTTCGCGAAGGGAACGTTTGACTTCGCGCCAAGATTCTGCCCTTCGCCCTTCTTCGTAGGATTAGCTGCGTGTTCGCATTCGCATTCGCTCTTGCACTCGCACTCGCCAGACTACCGTACGATTTACGATTGAAACTCCGCTCGACCGCGGAAAGTGCGGAGACAGAAAAGGAAAGAGAATGAGAGGAAGAAAGGAATAAGAGTAAGAAAAAAGACAGCTCGGTCACAGCAAAAAAAGGACGATGGAAAACGGCGCTGGCCGTCGTCGTCACGAAAGATGAGAGGGAAGGGGACATCGCTCGTAAAATTTGGCATCTGGCATAACCAGACTCGGTCTCCGGTCCCTCATCCGTTCTTCCGAGGCTTCGCAACTCACTCCTTACGCTCCGACAGGCTCGGAATAGGTTCCCTCGGAATAGAGAAACGTCCTTCGCGAACGAGAATCCGAGTTCCGGTGTTCCGCGCTGTCTAACGTCAAGTGGTGCTGGACGAACATCTTTATACGCCTCTCTTCCGCTCCCGTTTTGTCTCTTTCGTTTCCTCTCCTCGACCGTTCCGTTCGGAGCCGATGACAGTTCATAAAGTTCGTAGAGTTTATATAAGTTATCTCTTCTCAGATATATTTTAAGATTTCAGAGTCGCTTGCCATTTTTGTATTTAATTTTTAACTTAAACAGCACATAGATAATGATTTATAGTAGTGATTTATATTGACTCTTCACACAATTTCTATACATTTTCAATATTCTGTATATGATAGTAATTCGCGATAATAACAATATTTTTTTATTAACAGTATATATTTTTAGTTAATACACGATTGTAGTGTTCAATCGTTAAATATAATTTAATAATTGCATAATTGATCGATCAATTGTATGACGAACATATCATGCAGCGTAGCAAGCGGAAATTCAGTTCACAGAATGAAATATCGACTAGACATTCGTTTTGCTGGGCAGTGTGCAAAAAGCCGAAGATAATTTCGCGAAATTCATAGAAGTTAATAGAGACGTAACGGTTTTACGATCCGCTATCGAGATTTAGGGGTCGCGATTAAGGCGTGATATTTCGCCAGGCCTGCGAGGAAAATACTTAAGAACGCAATAAAGCGGTTTATACGTCTCTTGGAACCTGGCGCCAGGTCAATGAGTTAGAGAAGGATCGCGGCTCTTTAAAAGCGGTCAGATTTCAAACAAAATTGCTTTTCCCGACAGCTCGAGCGCCAATTTAAGTCTTCGTAGTTCGCTAACGATTCCAGCGGTAAAAAGGAAGAGCTCTTAACGGGTTGAACGCGAAATTCGTAGTTATTCCGCCGATATTTACCTGAGCTGCGTAATATCTCGAATAATGTTTATAAATTAATTAAAATTTCTAAATTTATTTTCTGCTGACTCAAAGTAGTAAAAAATGATACTAACTAATTTCTCTAACAGTCAGAAGAACATAATCAATTTAATTCTACATTTGATAGTAAAAACCTTAATTTAAATAGAATATCTATATTATATTGGATTTATAAAATGTATTGTCAAAGTCGTTAAATGTTTCAATATTTCATGTTTATTCATAAAAAAAATTCTGCAAGAAATCGTTTCTCTAACGTATATAGTTTTTAGCGCTTTTTATTAATAGAATAATTCCCAGAACATAAAAGGGATATTTTTTTCCACAATTCCCTTGACGCAGTGAAATTAAAACTAGCAATTGTTTCACGTGTAAAAATCGTAAGTTTTAACCGTAATATTTTTCAGCTACGAGCCCCGGTTGTATCGCAAATATCGCGTATGCGAGGGGAAGATGCGAAATTGGTGGTTGTGTACGAGGTCGATGCGGGGTATACGAGCTATCAGTCGTTGGGCAAGTGTGTAAGTGTACGTAAGCCGTGCTTGCGAGAGTATGTGGCCCGGGATACACGCTCGAGCCTCACGGACCATTTCCCACGAAGCCGTGCCTGGGTTACATAGGTACCATCGCCATTCCCCGATTCCCGTCCCGCCGCGCCGTCGCCACCCCCGAACCTCCTTCGACTTCGCCACACGTTCTTCGTTCAAGAACAACGTACCTATGTTCCCTGCCGCGAAGTATTGCATTGAAAATAGTGCATCCACGGAGTATCTTCGCCTCATCGAACACCAAATTTTAGGAAAAATCACATGCGGTTTCTATCTCTACATCGATTTATATACTTTTAAGGCCATTGCACGTAACAAAGATTTAGCCATAATTGTAAGGCCGCAAGAAAATAAGCCAATCACAGTCGATTATTCTCCTCGTGCTCGAAGACTAATCGAGTGTGATTGGTCTATTTTCTTATGGCCTTACGATTACGACTAAAACTTTGTTACGTGTAATAGCCTTTACGCGATTATGTCTATCGTTCTACAGTTTTTGTATTGTAGCTCAAATAGGTATCATTCCGAAAGTTTTGTCCCTCTCGTTATTTAATTGATAATTTATCTTCTGAGAAGTTTGATTGTACATTTTTTTTTATCGAAGAACATATATTCTCTCTCATTGTGTTGTCAGCAAATACCTATATTACATTATACATACATATATACAATCTTTAGAATATTAAATCGTGAAAAAATTACTTTTACACTAAAGTTTGATTCTTCGGGGCTCTATTTGATCCTTGAGGAGACTTAATAAGCTGCGAAGAGGGTTTTCTAGGCTTGCGTTCTTCGTTCGTGCTTTGTGCAACGTCGTACCACGTAATCGCGTTCACATCGCGAGCTTCGATCTCGCAATCGCGCTTTGAGAGTCTTCGAGTATCGAACACGAATCTGCTCGAGAGTGCCGGTACTTCCCTGCGGCGGGATGCAACCTCAAATAACTTATCGCGAGAGAATTCAAAGAGATCGAATACCTTGTTACGAGTATTATATACGAAATATATACGGCCAGTTAGAATAAGTTTTAAGAGCAAAGTTTTAAATATGCTCTTGCAATAAAAAAAGCTGAAGGTTTAGAAAGAAATTTAACGAGGCTTTACTGACGCATCATATCGCATGAGTGGATTTTATTGCCAGGATGCAATTTTTGCCTGTTTTAATCGGGCTTCCTTTTAACCTCGAAAACGGCGCTATAGGGATTAATTTCCAAACAATGGATACGCGTAATCACTAGATTTTACCGAGTATAAATATTTTTTTAGGGAAAATTACTTTCCATTCAATATTGCCTCATCACGTTTTCTGGTCGTGCTATCAATAACACATTTCTAAAATCAATCGATCATGTCGCGAGAAATCACACATGAGATCGTATGAACGCTTCGGGATACTTGAACGGTTATTAACCAAAAATCCAATTGTTCCAAATGGCATCGACTTCGCGCACGTTCCGACCGTTCAATCAAATCGTTTCGAGTGGCATCAATTATTGCGGTCGTTTCATCACAGCAGTAGGACCCGTTATTAACGAGATGGTGTGCCGGCGACGGCATCGTAGCAATTGAGCATTTAATAATATAATTAAAAAATATAAATGATTTGCGTTTCTCTCCTATTAATAATACAGATATTATATTAGCCATTATTTACTGTAGTTATATTTATAACTAAATGTATATTTAGCGATGCAGAATCAGCAATTTCGTATAATAGGATACGTTTTTGGATCCTATGTACACCCCGGGGTTAATTCATTTGCTGGCCATAATCCGATTAGCCAACGCGAACGGATTAACACTGTACATATATTCTTGCTTAAAATATCGCTAACATTTACGTCATAAAATTACCGTTCAGTATATTATCTCGTTCAATATAGCGTCTGAAGAGTTTCTCCAATTGTTCCGTATCTTAATCTTCTGCGCTAGCTTCTTCTAGTGTTCAAATAATTTCACGACAACGTGTCTCCTTCTAAACGATAAAGTTGCAATCGTAAAGATTAATATTAACGCATCGTTAATGGTTCGTACAATAAGCATTAGTGCACGAATTTTGTTGTTGTTAATTATAAACTGTTAGCTAGCAAAAAATGTGTTTATCGCGAAAAGGATGTTTACTTATACGTAAATGTTATTATTCAGCATTTATTCGAAAAAATAAGTAATCGTTTTTTTTTGCATAAATTAAATCAAATTTTCATATATTACGAAGAAAAAAATTTTCTTTAGGATAAAGTTATTATTTTATATATATATTTATATATATTTTACATTTAGCTTATAGATATATAATTAATAAATAGATATATTTAGCTTTTTAGATATATAATTCTATATATCTAAAAAATCAAATTTTTTCCCTTAAAATGTATCCATTATATTTAATAACAATTTGATCAAGCGTTAAATGAAAATGTCCAAAAACTTAACTTTATGTGCGAAAAATGTATAGACATCGAGGGACATTAAACGAACGTTGTTGTGGGTAACAATATCGTGAAACAATATTGACCGATGTATAGATGTACGCTTAACATCGGCGCTCTTGCTTGTGTTTTACGAGCGCACTTGCTTTACCAGAATTGCAAATTCCCCAGTTCTGCGAGGAGGACAACGACGAGGGACAAAGAGGAGAGTTGGGCAACAGAGAGTAGAATGAGAGAACGCAGAAGGCGGAACGTGCCTTATAGTTGCGAGGGAATCGAGTACCCGGGCTAGGTACGCCATTAAACCGACTTGCCGAGCTAATAACCGCGACGTTGCTCTCTCTCTTTACGGAATTATCATCGATTAATCTTATCGACGAATGGCACTTAATAAAATCGATCCGCAAAGTTCGTTCGCTCGCCCGGCGAACCTTGTTCCGCCATGTAGGCAGAATTTGTCGCGGAGTGAAGGATAATATTCTGCAATACACAAGAGTTACAAACACGAAAGCTGCCAATATGTTTCATATCACATAATGCTAAAATAATCGGATCATGGTTGCGTTGAACATGCCATATCGTACTCGCTAATTATATGGTACACGTTAATTACGTATAATTTCTCCGTATTTACTAATTTCATGATAAGCCGGCCCCACTGCGCTTTTCACCCGATCAAACTGTGTTTCTGCTTACAATACTGTTCACGATAGAGGTTCTCAATCATATGTTAGGCATTTTATATTGCAGTATCGCATAATGCGTGAAAATGCATAACGCCGTATTTTTTTTTTTTACAAACTTCACTCATCAACAAATAGTAATTTCGCATATTTTTTCAAATTGTGAAAAATAAATTGGTATCGTAAAGAATTTAGAATTTATTTTTTAATTATTGACGCTTCTTGATCATACACGTATCGATTTCGCGTAATAAAAATGCTGCAGTTAATTACCGTTATACCTTCGTTTCCAACGCAAAAACGAACTCGATCGTAGACAATGGCTGACAGTACAGTCGATTGAGAACTTTCACGCGGTATGAATGGCGCATGCGTTTCGAAATTAAGAGTCGTTAGTTGGATAACTATCGACTGACAAAATAGCCAACCACCGCATGCGTACAGGAAATTGGGTCGGCAACGGTGCGAAGCGGCGAGACCCGCGTTTCCGGTCGTCTCTGCTCGATCACAAGGCCCGCCGTGAATATTGTATACGTTAAAACGTGTTGTTGGATCTATCTACTCGCGTGCGTGTGTATATCTATACAAGGGGGGGGGAGGGCAAGGCACGCCTTTACGTTTCACGCGTCGGTTCACGTCGCGCCTGGGCGGCCGGTTTATATCGACACTGATGTCTCAATTAGAAGCAGCTGGCATCTCCCCCTTCTCCGGAAGAGGGTCTGGTTCCCGCGCGCGGTCCCGGAGTGCCCATTAAGGGCGTTCTTCCTTAACCCTATGATTTCGCTCGCCCTCCCGCGGAGCCCTGTAATTAGCGATCGAGTATCGATGTTAGTATGCGGCGCGTCGACGACGAGGCAGGAGAGAAAAAAGTAAACGCCGAGGAAGGATGTATCGGACCTTCATCGTGCCGGTGCGAGTGAAATGAAAAGGAAGACACAAAGTTCCCGACCGAAATTGCAATTAACATCGCCAAACTCGTTGCGCAGCTTGTCGATTTCATTAAAAAAAAAGAAAGATTGCGAGGCAGCTGTGCTATCTTACTTTCGGAGATAGGATCTCGAATGGATCTTTTACATTTTTAGGTCATAAATTTCTAAGGGGTATAAGCGTAATGTTCCAAATGTTATTTGTTATTGGAGGTTTTAACATAATACGCGAAAGCCGCGAAGGAGGAAAATGAATGTCACGGAAAAGAAGGAGCAAACACGCGCGCGCGGGAATAAAAGCGTCCTCGCGAAATTTACAAGCAGCACCGGATTACGTTTGGGTCGCGCGAAAGGCGAGCTTTCGCCACGGCACTCACGGCAGTAAAGAGCTTATCCGGCTCGTTTGTCCGACACGAGAGAGGCTCGCGTGTCGAGAATAATCAGCCGCGATAAAACGTCAATGAAACCTCGCGGCTCTACCGTCGATTAAAACGGTTATTACGAACGCGGCCGGCGAACGAAAGAGCCGCGCGTATAGCGAAACACGGCTGCATCGCCACTGGTTGTACTCGTATTATGCAGACTGGTGCACGCGCGATAAGTATAATCATAGGGTTCGCGCTCACCCTACGGTCGCCTTGAAAATAACACCGGCTGAGAAACCGAATTATTCGTGTATAACAATAAGAAAAAATTGCACTTTTTTCTGGGATAAAAATTTTCGAAGGAGTAATCTCTCCAGACCGCTGTTATCTGACGTTATTTGCGAGCATTCTCTCTTAAATGCACGGCTAAATAATAATAGAAATTTTCTTTCTGGAATTACATTCAATGATTCTCAAAATATTTTCTTCGTATTTGAGATTATATATGGGTCAGAAATTCTGAAATCTAGATTTACCACGATACCGATGTATAACGCTTAAGGGGGTACTAAACGTAAATAACGCGTCAACTTGATTGCAATCAAGAGCAGATCCGTTGTACGATTTGCGAATTATTTCCGGACGTTACGTAAATCCACAGTAAATCCACCGTGCAAAACGAATGTCAAAGTCGCCTCTTCCGTTACTTCCATTTCGCAACCAAACGTATTCTCCCGATGGAATTGCGATCGAATTTCCCCGTCAGAAAACAGACATTCTTACGTGCTATGGGTCAAATCTATCGAGCAAAATTTTTCTAACGTATGCATAATATATACTTTTTATGTCTAAATGTATAATTTTTTTTCACAAAGAATGATGAAGTTAGTTCTCAAGTTCAATGCGGTTTTCTATCCGATTTATATTATATTTTTATATATTCTTATTACATATTTCTCATCACGTATATTTGTAGTTTTTTTCATTATTCATTAGAAAATATTCTCACTGTGCTTTAAATTTGTGGCATTAAGGATTTACATAGTATTCACAATTAAAAGGAGTGCGATCCAATGGGGTATTGAGTCAACCGTTCACTTTATCGTTTGTAAACGCCTTTAACGTATCGATAACGTCATAAAGCGAGCACAAAGGGGCGCGAGACGTTCGCATACTGAGGCAAGAGACAGAAATCGACTATAGCGTCTGCCAAATCGAAGGGGGTAAACCGACCGAGTGAGTACGACGAGGGTGACAGCGGGTCGGGACGGGAACAACGGCAGTTAGCCTACTATCTAGCATGTTTATGGTAATTCGGGCCATCCCGGTGACCCGGGAGTAGCATGCATATACATCAGGTGCCTCACTTTGACGCCGATCCATCCAGCACCCTCTCGCGCACACCCTCCATATTCTCCACGGAGTCCAAACACCGCCTGGCACCGCCCTCGTCGTCCCTGCCACGTATCTCGTCCTTCGGTCCCTTCCCTTCTCCCGGTTTTGCTCCTTCGAACTTCCGCCGACTCGCCCTTCCGCGACACTCTCGCGAGAGTTACGCAATTTGGTCGCCGGCCAACATTTCCATCGGGCCGGAACAAAAGGCCGAACAACAAAGAGGCGAGCGACGTCAGAAAATTTCGTTTCACCGAGATCTTTCCGGAATTCGCTCGTCCTTTCGCTTCCGACAGCGTCTGAATTTTCCGGCGCTCGTCGCGGAAATTTTGAAGGAAATGTCGCGAACGACCGCACATTTTTTCGCGGCCCTTCGATATGTCGGACTGCATTTTTGTCGTAGCGGACGGAGATTCTTTTGACACCAGTTTTATCGAATTGCCAAAGGCCGAAAGTCGAAGACGAAGGTCTAAAAATCCGCGACTTTGCCTCCACGTCATATGAGATATCTCATTATAGTAGTAATAGAGTTTCAATGGCGTAATTCGATCATCAGGGATATTTTTTCCCTGGAAAATTATTTTTGTATAACTTTTAGAGATTAAACATTTTATTTCTAAATTATAAGTTATTTTAAATTGTTATAGTTTTTGTCAAAAATTTGCCGAATGATGGCATAGCTTAACTGTTACGAGAAGTTTGAAAATTTGTAATTATTCTTCCATTTTTGTCTGATGAATCGCAATTCGCGTAAATTAGAGCCACGAGGAACGGTAAACACCTTTGTGCGAGGAAATTGTTGTTCCTTTATGCAAATCTCGTTTACAGGCAAATTTTCGGAACGTATTAAGCGGACAAACAGCGAGAACACGAACTTGTTGCTTGTGTTTGGAACTTCCTGTCAATGCTTAACGAGCCTCGCCAGGGATGCGATCGTTGACATTCGCGCGAACCCTCGCTATATCTCTTTCGTTTTTCCTCCCTGTCAGCCTGTCTCTTTAACTTATCCGAGCTTTCGAGAAACTCCGTTTCCACGAGCCTCTTTATCCACTTATCAGTCGTTGCGGGCATGATCAGAGGAAATATCTCGATGTCGCCCTCGGCAAAGGCCAGCATCACCCCTTTACCGGACTACCGAGCCGGCTATAATTCGTCCGGCCGTCCCGTTTGATCGACTCTTCCGTTCGAAATCTCGCGTGCGTTCGCCGATCTCTTTGAGACCCGCGGTGATCCGTGATCAAGATCAAGGTAAAAGTGGACCTTTCGAGACGAGTGATCTCTCGAGAAACTCAACCCTTTCCGGATATACCGACATCGCGATCTCTTAACCGGCTAACCGACGACGTATCTCGGTAACCAGTTTAACGTTTAACTTTGATGTACTATAATAGCTTGCCGAGCAAAACGATTGCAGACGTAACAAGACGGCTTGACCCCAAAGCCGTCGAATGGCTTAGATTTAGAAAACTAAGTAAAATTTTATTAAGTTGCGAAAATAAATAATTTTAAATTTTATACGACTCTTAAATTATTCGATTAAATTATTCTTTTTTTTTTAATACTTAGTTTAATATATGTACATAACAAACTTCCCTACCTATATTAATTATTCTCATTAATACATTAAAAACGAAAGAGAGATTAGAGAGAGAAGGAAAGAGAGAAAGATCTGTGGGACAAGATAAATTTCAACAACTTCTGATTCAAAAGGTAAATAAAATGCGAGTGACTGACGTAATCGCGTCTGTTATCCGCGAGGTAAATTTGCAGTAAAGTTGGCGATTGGACGCAAAGTTGCTTAATCGTTTCACCTGAAGTTCTTGTCGCAAGCTTGCGCTATTGCACGCACGTACTGGCGATGGCGTTTCCGATTACTCGCTCTCCCAACGGGATCATTCGGTGCGAAACGGAGGGCCGTAAATCCGCAAGGAGGGGCCAAGGTCTCGATAGATTGATAGCTTTATCTCGTTTACGATAAAAAATATCTCTAAGGATGATACAAATTTTCCCTATAGGGGCATTAGAAATTACATGGAATATATTTTTTTACATTATAGGCAAAATTTTTATAATAAATTAGTAAAAATACTGGAACAAAAGTTTTCTCATATTTAAAATTTTTTCAAAAGTTGGAAAGTCTAATAATGTACAAATTTTAAGTCACATTTTTTCCTTCTTTAAAAATTAATATACCTATGTTAATTCGATCCTAAACTCTCTTGGAGTAAAATTAATTTCCTCGAATTGTACACTCGGATTGTTTCCCGCATTTCGCAGAAATAAAAAAAAATCATTAAAGAGAGAGAGATTCCCTCGGGCAGTGTCAGCTAAATCCACTCGCGTAAGCGTCGTGTAAGCAGTTCTAAAACGATCGGTATAGCAACACAGAGACCCACCGAGGAAAGATCGTGCTGGTCGCTAACGAGAAAATTAGCCATTTGTGACCACACAGCTAAAACCGTACATCGCATTCGAGTTTCTCTCGTGAGCGCTCCGTAATTGCGCGAATTCGCGTGGACGATGGCGAGATCGCGTGTATCGTTTCGCGAGATAGCGAAAACTGATCCCGATTCTATGATCCTCTCACGTCAGGTATGCCCATCCGGGTTTTTACTCTTGGATTATCGCAGAAACGTAAAAACGAACGCGAGTTATAATCGGCTTCTTCTCTTCGAAATTTCGAATGAAAAATAAGACCGGAATCTTTAACGACACGCGGATGACAGACGGAGTTAATAATATTAAAGAAGGAAATCCGACGGGGGGCGGTGTTACGACGCTTTTAATAGCGTAAATTACGCGAATGTCTGGCTCGTTGCAGACGGTACGGTAACTTTCGTTTTACAATGAAGTGTCGCGTATATTTTTGTTGCTCCGGTCGCAGCGCGCCTGGTTGCGACGTAATAAAAGTGTTAGAAATACACTGCGGGCAAATTGCAGTTTTCAGGAATTAAAGTTAATTTGTTTTGCAGATTCGAGGCGTGCTTTTTGCATGAATTACTTGAGAATATTAGTTTAGGAACGGCAAAATGCAATTGGGAGGAGATTGCGTTTAATTATTGAATGGTCGATGTGTTCAACAAGATAGTAACGTCATCGGTTAATACATGACTGTCGCATGTATTTTCTCATGTATAAATGCACGATCTCAGCTGTAAATGTATTTGCTCGTCTGACGCGAAGCGCGCGTTTATCCGGATAAGCTGATTGGAGTACAGAAGCGAGGAGTGTCCACACGATTAAAGTCCCGTTATCGAGATTAACTCTCCTAACGTCTTACATTCATATGTCTCCCGATTAAGCACGCTTAGTTTCTCTATCTAGATTCAGTCGCGCTTAGTTTGTACGCGTTGTCATTCACCGCAAACAAATTCTATATATTCTGTACATTTAACAAAAATTAGATATTCGTAGATAATTTGAATGAGCTTAGCTCCTTCAGAATTTAAACTCGTTTTATTCAGAAAATATTTAACATTGCTTGCTCTGCTCAGACGCTTGCTCTGGAAATTTTGACTGAGAAATAATTGCTTCGAAATCTGCCGAAGAAATCCGCACGAATCAGAATCGGGACGGAGGATTTTGGGAGCAACCCCAGGCTTCTGGTTTAGACGGTATTAGTTGTATCAAGATACGGGCTTATGGCCCTCTCATGATCGCGCAACGGCTTTTACGTGGAAGCTCAGAAAGCGAAGCTGCAAATCCGCGTGGGAGATGCCCGCGTCGCGACGCCGACGGCCGCAATCGCCGCGCCACCGGCGAAACGCCACCACGGTTTGCATATTTATGACTGTTTATAATGTATAATTGACGGGAATCCGCGTGCCACATCGGGCCATGCAAAGCCATCGGGCCAAAAGCTACACCGCCTTCCATGAGCCTCCGAATCAGATTAGCGGCTTTGCATTTCAGCCCGACTCCGGCGCGGCGGTCGCGACCGCACCAGTCGCGGTCCTCTTCTCCTCTTTTATTAGCTTCCGCCCTCTCCCACGTTCTCTCATATCCGCTACGTGTGGTCAACGCGTTATTTCGCAAATAGCTCGCTATTTGTCGCGGCTCCGAAACTCGATTCACCCTATCATAACGCACTCGGGTTCGCGTATCTAACACGCGAGTATCTTTTTCCTAGTCATTCCGCATCTGTTTATCGCTCGCGAGCCGTTCGTCATAATAAAATTAATCTATGCATCCTTTGTCGGTTGGCTGTTTATCATTCGCTTCAGTCGATCATTCATAACATCGAATTTTGCGAGACGTTCAATCGATAGAACTGAATTTCTTACAATAGAAAGTACGATTATATAAATTAAGAATTTGAAATTTATCGTGTTAATATATTAACAAGCGAGTTTTTCCCGAATGAACAAACATGAAAAGAGTTAAATGATTAGCTAAAACGAGCTTTTAAGAACGGCTGAATTTAGCGAAATATATTTTTAAAACCTCCTCTTTCAGCAGTACAAATTCTTTTACACAGTTTCAAACCTATAAATTCTTCGCATACTGTCTCCGTATTATTTGAATAATTTTTACTTTCTCTGTGTTTGACTTGCGAAATTATTATTATTAGCCATTCTCGTCAAGAGCTTTAGTATCCTTATTAATTTAGAAATACCATATGTATATATTATACGTAGAGAACTTTCTAGCTCTTCCTCATGTCTTTTCCACAAGATAAGCTTATGTTACACAATTATACTACTCCATACCTTTTCGAATCTTATTAGAAATCTTCGGATTAAAAAGGAATTATCTAAAATTTAGATAAGTGAAATGCTGCATATTTTGTAGACTGATTGCGGGTACGGTTACGCTTAAAAAGACAATTGGATACGAGAGCAGCTTTCTTCCTTTTCAATCCGATAATTTCTAATAAGATTCGGAAAGGTATGGAGTAGTATAATTGTGTAACACACGCTTATCTCTTGGAAAAGACATGAGAGAGAAAGAGATAGAAAGTTTCTTATGTGTAATATAGACACATTATATGTGTGTCTCTAAATTAAAAACAATACTAAGCTCTTGACGAGAACGGTTAATAATAATTTCGCAAGTAAAAAATAAATTATTTAAATAATACAGAGATAATATATGCGAAGAACATTTAGAACGTTACAAAATAACTCAAGCTAAATTCTGCGTTTTCTCAGTTTTAGAATCTAAAACCGAGAAAATGCAGAATTTAGCTTAAGTTATTTAGTAGGTAACGTTCTAAATGTTCTTCGCATATTGTTCCGTACTATTTAAATAATAATTATTTTTTACGAAACAGGGCTATGTTCACCGCGCAAAAAACGGTCGCCGGGCGCCCGCGCCGATTGACTCGTCGCCGCTACAAAAAACATTTAGAACGTTACAAAATAATTCAAGCTAAATTCTACGTTTTCTCGGCTTTAGATTCTAAGTAAATGTTTTTTGTAGCGACGACGAGTCGATCGGTGCGGGCGCCCGGTGACAGTTTTTTGCGCGGTGAACATAGCGCTGTTTCGTAAACATGGTCCCGGGCGGGGGGGAGGGGAAGGTAATTGCGCGGCGACCGGCGAGGGCGGCGAGGCTCGAACAGTTCGTTACAGGCGCACGCCGCGGTCGCGGCGCGGGGAGCGGGAGCCGCGCTCGTCTCGCGGCAGACGCGGCATTCTCGCGTCCTCGCCCCTCGCAGTAAGTACGGCGGCGGACGCGCGTGATTATTACGATTTGCGATTAATGTCTGTTCGACTAACCGACTCCCGCATTGTCACGAATATTCCGAGGCGACGGTTTTCGCCGAGATAGGTATCGCGCGAGGTAGAAACGGAAGCGACAAGCGTCATGGAAATAATGAATCGTCGTCGTCTCGCCATATTTACGGTCTGTTATTCGACGATTGTATTCAGGTAGGTCAGGTACATTCTGGCGTGTCGCGTTCTCAATTCGAACGATCCACGTAATGGAAAAGGCCCCGATATGTCGATCATTTGTGAATAATACACATGTTTCGCGAGATTCGAGACGTATTACGCGTTCAATATATTAATTGTAAGTAAATTCGGGGCGTCTATTTTCGGGCGGTCTCGTCGCTCGTCGCGTCTCGATATTCGCCATAACGGCGTCGATATGAAGTTAGCAACAGATCTTTCTCGGTTCTCGTCCTCGGTCATTAACGCAACATGGCTGGCAGGGAACGGATCGCCTCCGCGTCGAACGGCGTCGCAACCCGATATTCGTCAGTCGCTTGCATGGTATAAAGCTTGGTAAGCTTGTACGTGGATAATTTCACGAAGTGCGTATCTCGTGTGATTTATTCCGTCCGTAACGCATCGCGCGAGCGGGAAGCGAACGTCGCTCGAGACATTCCACGGTACTTGTCTATAGTTTTAATTCGCGCGCATATATCTACTCCCTCATAAGGCACGTAACAAAGAAAGGGAGCGAATATTATTTGCCATTCAAAGCGCGATATGAGTGCGCGAGAATGCGGTTAGAAGCAACAAGTGTAGTAGCATCGCCGCGGCGAGCGGCGAGTACCGCCCAAAGTTGACCGCGCGATTTTTCCCTCCGCCTGCCGCCATGTTAGGTTCGTTCGTCGCGCTCGCGAGCGTCGTACCGATCGTAGGCCGTTTATTCTCCCGTCCGTCCGTCCGTCCGCCGCCGCCGTCGCGACGCAGTATCAATCTCGTCGGGAGTGCCGTGCCAAGTATCGCGCGATCGTCTTCTGGTAATTACCGCGCGTCTAATCGCGTTCGCGAGTGAGTCTTGTGCGAGGACATTCAACGGGATCTGAGAGGAGGAGGAGGAGGAACGGAGGAGGTCCGGGGAGCGGGGAGGCATTAGGCGCCGCACCGGCGCGGCGGAGATGAGGCAACCGCAGGGTGAGTGAATAATTACATATTTTTAATCAGGAACTTGGAACGATTCACATTTAACGCGTAAGCATACGCGTGAAGCTGCTGTACGCATAGCGGATTACCTCCTTCATCGCTGTCCGCGCCATTGTTTCTGCCATTTACATTCGCGAGACATCGCGTGACGCGAGAGAATATCCACTTTACTTAAGTCGCGAGTCGCGAAGTACGTGTGTAGGAGTAATTAATGCGTTAAACATATTTCCGTCGTAATGTCGAAGCGCTGTGTCTCATTATGGATGGTCGTTCCGTGTTTTCCGTCGCGCGTTATTTTATTTTCATCGTATTTTCCTGAAGAGCATTCGTAAAATGGTGAACGGACCGACAGTGGGAAAACGTACGGTAATGCGCTAATTAATACCGCTACTAAATTAATTTCTCCGCCGCGCGGAATTTTAATGAGCTCGAGTAGCCCGTTACAACGGGCGAATCCTTCCGCCGTAAATATCCTTTAATGTATATACTTAATTACACTTCGTGACTTTTATATCGAAAATAAATATAAATGAAAAGTAGCTGTTTCACTTCTGTGGAACTTCTGCAAATATGTAAGACTGAATGAAGGGTTAAGCGATTTCTGTTACGCAATTGCGAAGCTTAATAGCCGCCGATTTCTCGCGCTTAAAACGTACGTGTTCCGATAAACCTCGTCGTTTCTCCCGTGTCGGAGCAAACACTGACACTGACGCGTAAAAGTTACTAAAGCCGAGTTTACCACGCTTTTCACGGTTTTCCATGCTTTTTGATTGACACGAAACGGCTGGGCTCTTGATAGCGTAATTACCTAGAGTGGTCGTAGAGTCGTAAAACTTCATAACAGAAATGTTTTGTTATCTCCGCTTGCTGTTGCGCATTGCATAACTGCATTTATACGACTAGTAGTTTAAAGCGTTGAGACGGTCAATTGCGCTCTGTAAGCCTTGGCTAACATAAAAATCTCAGTAAAATTATATATATCACTAAAATTAAAGAAAATACTACGATAAAAATATAGAAAATTAAAGCTCTTTCTTAATACTTGCTTAAAAAATAAAGAAGACCTTGTTGAGGGTGAAAGAAAGGGCGAAAGAAGCGGCGAAAGAAGAAGAAAGGGACGCTAGGAATCCAGGGATGTTGGCAAGGGAGGATGAAGAAGAACAAGACGGCGCGAGATCTCCCTTAGCCGCGCCTTTTCCCCCCTCCTGGGGGAAATCACATGCTTCTCGGTTTTATGAGTGCTTCCCCCGGCCCCTGGCCCCATCGTTGACCCGCGGGAGGGTCTCCCGTCTCGCACCCCCCCCCTTTCCCCTGGAACAGCTAGAAGCACGTTGCTTCTTTCTGCCTTTCACTCCCTTCTAGGAGGGTTTCTCTCCTTCTTTTAGACGTCCTGCGCGCCTCCCTCGGGAGTCCGCACCGGTCGATCCTTTTGTCTTTCTTTCCGGGTTATGCCGGCGATACGCTCGGCTGTTTGAGATCCTTCTTGAACACCTTTTCTTCGCTTTCATCGCAAATTCGATGGGCGCAATGTGGACGCACTCTTTATGTTCTTGAGATTTGCTCGGATGCGCGCGATTATCCATGGGCCGATCTTTACATAAAAATGTCGAATTCCGCTTGCACAGCGCACTGATTCCATTCGCTTGTCTACTAAATGCTGCATTTGTGTTCTCTCCCCGTCTGGCTCTCTCTCTTTCTCTCTCTTGCTTCTTCTCTCTTTCATTCTCATTCCGCACGCGCTTGCGGGGTTTACAATCTCTGTAACGATTTCCATTCAGTAACGATCCGCGCCGCAGACAGCAAATCCCGAGAGGCGCTTTGCGAGACCAAACTCTCTTCTCGTAAAAATGATCTGCGCCGTGGAACATGCGGGAAACCGCCGCGTCTCCGTTCGTTTCTTACGATGGGGGAAGCACACGGAATTCTTTTTATACTTATATACAAAATAGGTATTAGTAGAAACAAGATATGTGAAAATTCAATTTATTTGTTTAAATCACGATCGACGGATTTTAGGATGGAAATGACAGTTTAAATTATAGATATAATCGCGTAAATAATATATATAATAAATGGTTTCAAAAATAACCTGTTTACAGAAGTCGATTGTCGATAATCGATTTTCCAAATCCGAGCTTTTCGAGCGGTATTTTTGTGGTTTCCGACGTATAACGAGAAAATTATGATTCGTTGCTGTTATTCTATGGAATTTCGGTGACGTTTTCCTTAAAGAGTGTGCTATAGTTAAATTAAGATAAAATTACTTACACAGATTTCTTGTTAGAAATCGTGATTTATTATTATCCGGATAAGAGCAGCTTTTCTTCGTCGGCTGCTTTGAGTGCGATAATATTTTTTCATGAGACGCCTTCAATTGGCGATTTAGGCGCCAATAGTGTGCATTACTTCCGTATATCTGTCTGCCTATAATGAAATATTTCCCTTTCTCTTTTGACAAACATGTTCTAACAGAATTTTTCCACGCGTCATAGTTTCTATAACGCTCGTAGTAATTAAAAAAAAATTGTATATTTCAGATACAGTGAGCTCTTTTTCTTCTGCCGGTTTTATGTTATCAAATAATAATAGTTCAGTAGTCTAAATGTGCCGCGACATTTCATTGCCGGGATCAACTCGGTGGTGATCTGGCATCGATCGTTAATTTTCTCGACGTCACCGAACGAAAGGGCAAGTGCGGAACGCGCTCGTCGCAGTTCGGGGCATCGAGCTATCTCTGCACCGAGGGGGATGCAGAATGTCAGGAGGGTTAGCAAGAGGGATCGGTGGGGTAGCAGCGCGTAATTTATGGCGCAAGTTTTGATATACTGCGCGTTTAGGGTGGAACTTTAAAATATTAAAATAGCCGTGGCGATGCGATGGAGGCTCGAATCGCGCGACGGGAGATTTATCATGCGACGAGAGATACCGGTCTGTGTCTATACCGGGTGCGACACAACAGCGTGACACGTCTCTCTCGCGACCGCGGGATTCGCCACTCTCTATCCGGCCCCATCGTTGTACGTATCATGAATATATCGACGGATTTAATGTCGATTTCCGCAACGCGATTTCGCAGAATTATACATTTAATTCTTTTTTGATGAAACATTCAATTTTCAAGTTATTTAAAAATTTCATGTAACATAATCTAGGACTCGGACGGGACGAAAATATCGGTTCGGTTCCGGTTTCGGTCCATTAAAATACTTAATAAAAGTTTCGGTTTCGATTTCAGTTTTTTAGCTAACAAAAGTAGCGGTATTGCGCAAATTACAGTTTTTTCCGGTTCCGTTTTATTAAAATTTTCTTGAAATTGTTAAATGGTTTACATATGCATATTGCGTGCGTGTGATGGATATGTACTTATAAGTTGTAAATCTTAATTGCTGATACATGTTTTTATTTTACATTACACATACACATGTTTTTATTTTTTATTTAAATTATACTGAATGTATAAAATATGTATAATAATTAATAATATATTGTAATAAATGATATTTCGACGTAGATGTCATTTCTTTGTTTTCTATGTTTTTATCTTCTGGTCTTAATTTTTTTGAAGATATAATGATTTTTAACGATACCGGTTTTAATTCCGGTCCTATATAGGTTTTATAAAATTTCCATACGCGCACGCGGTTTATGGTTTTGGTCTGACAAAAACCGGTTACGGTTTACGGTATACGGTTTTCGGTTTCGATTTTGATTTCGGTTTCGGTTCCGGTCCGGTCCGGGTCAAGTATAAGGGAGCGAGTATATTTAAAACTTGTGCGTGTATGTGCGATAAGCAAAATTATACGTGGCGTGTTGGGTCATTTTTATTCTTCAAGTATATCGGATAATTAAAAGCTAGAATAAAAGCCAGGACGCTTTATGAGGCTTATTTTAGGCAAGCCGTTTCGCTCGCGAATCGGCCGCGCAAACGTTCAAGCACGAACTCCGGTTTTAATACTAATAATATTCCGCGCGAGAATAACGATACCGCCGCGCGATTTCGCGCGAGCGCGTTCCCGCAGCTGCGTTCATGATCGACATTTCTTTGAAAAGATCTGCAAAAGTTACGCAAGTCGCAGTCTTCGGTTTATGACTGTGGTATACTAAATAGCGTTACAAACTTATTTTTACGAAGCCTTTTATTTTATTTTTTGCCAATCAATTTATACTCAATTAGCGATGGAAAGGTGCATTTATTATCGTATTATGTTATTTCTTCATTGTTTTCTATGTTTTCATCTTTTGGTCTTAATTTTTTTGAAGATATAATGACTTTTAACGGTACCGGTTTCGATTCCGGTCCTATAGGCTTTACAAAATTTCCATACGGTTTTCGATTTTGGTTCCGGTCCGGTCCGGGTCTCTGTTATAAACTAAAAATTGTATATATATATACATACACATAATAAATATAAATATATATATATATATATATATATATATTTGCATATTTTTAATCAGGGACCCGGAACGATTTTGAAGCATTTGTCAGTGCATAGAGATGTTTAGTTCGTAATAACTCTCACTATTAAAGAAATTATTCCCCTAAACATTAAAAATTAATTTTTTATAATTCTCATATATATATATATATATATATATATATATATATATATAATATGTATATAGTAAACTTAATGCATTTTTCGAATCAATTCAGCAAGTTACGAAAGGAGTGAAAATTCAATTTGGAAACATCATGAATTTAAGTGCCAACCGAGCCATGCAAGTTTTGGACGTATAGTAACAGCGAGCGAATGGAAATGGAGGGCGAATCGGATTTTAAATTAGAAACTATTTCACTAACTCACTTCAACTTCCTCCACTAACTTCTCTGTTCGCTAAAAAGTAGTTTCTTCTGTGC